>NC_068295.1:20678572-20984822 GCF_025860055.1 Xyrauchen texanus | reverse complement strand
ATCTATTTGCTAGGGAGCCATGGAGAATTATTTTTACATACAATTTATACAACCAATGTTATTATTTAAAGGGTTAGGGAGGGGGGTAATGATAAACATCCTAAAGAAATGATATACTGATTCAGAGAAAAATCTGAATATAAGATAGATAAACTAAACTACGCCATGGGCTACAACAGAGATCTGAAGATACTGTGCTAGATAGACAGATTTCTGCAAGGCACAGGGGAAATGTGGCTTTTGTCTGTGCCTGGGCACACATGTGTGCTTCTGTATGTTTGTCTGCATGTGTGTGTTACAGCAGGATGCGAATAAATATTTGTTTGTTACGTCCCTTTGGAGGTTTTGATCCTGTGCCATCTGGCAGCTCATGGGGATGTGGCCCGTCAACTTCTTCATCCGACTGCTCTGCCCACAGTGCCTTCCCCTCTACGCCCCTCCACACATTCGCTAACCCCACTTCCACCTCTCTCTATTTCTCTTCCACATCTCTTCTTATCTCCATCTCAGAGCTGTTTATGGGCTCAGGGAGCCAGTTTTTGAAATGTACTTTATTTAAATTTTATAATAGTTTTAGTTTGCTTCAGTTTTATTAATTATTGTCAAGGAATCCACTGAGAAAGAAACAGAATATTGCACCTCTATATTACTGCACCCCTTACTGGCATCTTGCATCATATTGATTGCTCAATAACTATAAAAACAATTATATTTGGTGATTTTTGTTTTCTCAGTTTTTCTACCACTATTTTAGTTTAGTTTTATTTTTCTGTTTATTTTGCATTCATTTTGTTTTAAATTTACGAGTGTTTTAAAGCAATAGTATTTGTCTTAGATTTTGATGTAAAATCTGATAATAACCACTGATCAGGTTCATGAGAAAATGAAAACTATGAAAATACAGTGTCATTTTTACAATTGCAGAGGTTAACGTAAGTAGGGTTACATTTTTGTTTGTGGTATCATCTCCTAATTGTATGTGTGTTCTGATTTTGAATCTAATTATGAATAATAGAGAGAGGGAGATTGTGGAGAGCAGTTAAACATTTCTGTAATTAAATAATTTTCCAGTCAAACTTCATTATGCAAAGTAATCTTTAAGCTTTTTGTCAGGTACTCCCCTCTTAAAGAGAAAGATCTATATCTACAGGAAATTACATTGAATTAAATTACAATTATTCAATCTACTCTAGCAGAGAGGCATTTGAGAGCTGAAATTATTGACGATTACTGAAATTTACACAATGAGAAAAGATTATATCCCTGACTGCTCATTTGAACTCATTTGGCTTTTTCTCTATGATCAGTCATCTTATAAGGTATATAAAATTATGATTTGCTTACTTCATGTCTCAGAGTCAGGTACAGATTAAATGATTCACAGTGAACTTTATTATTACATTATTATTACATTTATAATTACAGAAAATACATGATTGACTTATGAAGTCTAGGCACAGTTTGACCCATGGATATGAGTGTGTGTGCATGTGTGTGTGTGTGTGTGTGTGTGTGTGTGTGTGTGTGTGTGTGTTTTGCTCAGAGGTAGGTTAAGGCTGAGGTGAGTTTGAAGGCGGCCTGGGTCCTAAAAAACTGTCCTCAGGATACACACCTCTGTGAACACCAGCTCAACTTCCTGAAGCTTTGCCTTACACACACGCATGCATGCATGCACGCACACACACACACACACACACACACACACACACACACACACACACACACACACACACACACACACACACGTTGGTCTACCTGTCATTATGAGGACTTTCCATAGACATAATGACTGTACTGACTTATGAGGACTTTATACTATACAAACTATAGATTCTATCCCCTAACCCTACCCCTAAACCTAACCCTCACAGAAAACTTTCTGCATTTTTACATTTTCAATAAAACATTTTTTAGTATGATTTTTAAGCGATTTAAATTATGGGGACACTAGAGATGTCCTCATAAATCACATTTATAATATCATAACCTTGTAATTACCAGTTTGTAACTTAAAAAAAGTGTCCTCGTAAATTACATAAACATGCACATGTAGACACACAAATCAGCAGAACCATGAAAAAATAAAGGTATTCAAAGCAGACAAATCATATTAAGACAACTTATTTAAATTAGTAATTGCATATCCCTTAGATTAAAAATCTGTATGTCTAAGATATAATTAATTTATAGGACTGTGAATGAAGATTTCCTCCAGACAGATGTAATAGAGATGTGATTCCACAATGATATCCACAAGTATATCCTGGACATATATGATCTCTTTATTCATCACTCTCTGGGAGTTGGCAAGAATTTGATATCATAAAAAGACTGAATTTCAAGAATATTGTGAATGTAATAAAAAGAGAACTGAAATATGAGTGAAATTGCTGTCCTCATCGAAGGTTACAATTATTAGAAGCAGAATATAATAATAAAAAAAATCTAATATATCCACAAACGCAACTACCTCCTTTTATTTCTTGTCTCTTGTTTTCTTTCCTCTGTTAAAGGTGTGTTTTCTAGGCCAGGGTCTGCGAGTTTGAGCTTCACTGCCGTGGGTGCAGTGCTGCCTGTGGAAACATATGGCCAATCTTTCCCGGTCATCATTGTCACTTTTATCTTCCTCTCCACCGTTTGATGTCAAATTAGTCCAGGAATAACTAATTCTTTATTCTTCTGAATCTGGCACACTGAGGGAACTTTGTTGCAGTCCTGGGAGGCAAACAATGCTTGGAGGAGTTAAACCTAATGAAAGCCTTTGATCCTGAATGATATTAGAGAGAAACCAAGAGGAGGGAAAACAGTCAAGTTGCTGAAAATCCAACTCGAAATCGAAATGCAAATGATATTGAAATGTGGGGATTTTGCCTTTCTCTTTTGTCTTTTTATAATTAATAATTCCAGTTTTGTTTGTATTAGTTTTAACCTACTAAAGTATCAAATCTTTTCACACAGGAGTAGCATTCCATATTTATACCACTGGAAATGAAAGTGATATTTTCACATTGTTTGCACAAATTAAAATGTCAGAATGCTAAATTAAAAATATGGAGACCAAGAACCAGGGGAGAGAGGAAGGAAAGGAAAGAAATTGAGCAAGAGAGAGGTTTTGTGTGTACTGTATTTCTGTTTTGGTGGGCTGTTAGCTCCCCTCTGCTGCTTATTTTATTATGATAGTTTTCCCTAAAGCAAAACAGAAGGCGAAAGTATTGTCTGAGATGCTGTTTAATGCTTTGCTAGCCTGTCAGAATTTTTGATAGAGAAGGGTTGAGAGGCAGCTGACCCAAGTGTTCAGGACGTAACAATAAACATTTATCACCAGAAATATAGGAAATTGTCATTTTGGCCCAAATGTTTCCTGCAGTATCTATCACAGAACATGATTTTCAATTTATGATTTTGATTGTATATAGATATATGCATATACAGTCTTTCTCTTCCAGGGATACCAACCCATTCTCACTCCCAAAGGTTCCCCCTGGAGTCCTCTCATTGACGTGGTGAGAAACCCCATTGTTTTCAATGAGAAATATGTGTCGTCGGTTATTGGTCTTTGAATATTATTTTGTGTGCTTAATCTCAATGTTTTATAATACTTAGCAATATATTTTGTGTGATATTACATTATTCAATCATTTATTTAAGTAATATCACACTCGCAATCGTGCTATATGACCCTACATCAGCACTGCTGTGATTCGTAGGTAATTACAGCAGTGCTGAATAGCACTGTAGGGCCATATAGCATGATTGCAAGTGTGATATTGCTTACATACAACAGTTCAATGAACATGTAAATAAAAAAAAAAATAGGACAAACCGAGTAAGGTAATAAAAACCCATTTGTGCATGGAACTACTTTGCTACGGATCAGAATCTGCAATTGCTGGTTCAAAACAAATGATGCGTTCAAGCCTTCATTAGTAATTCAAAAAGTTCAATTCAGAAATAGTATCATGGCTTGTGCTGTTTCTAACAAGTTATTGGATAAACAAGGATGGATTGATGGGTGTGTGCGTGTCTATGTGTCTTTGTCTGTGTGTGTTTGTGTGTGATAGAGAGAGAGAGAGGGAGAGACGGAGCGTGTGTGATCACCTGTTGCCACTCCCAAGCGGAGATGCTTTCTGCATTCTGAAGGTCAGCTTTCTCAGTGGAAAAATAGCATCCAAGCAGGGGGATTTCTCCCTATTTTGTGGTAGCCGCACAAGAGTCATTCACTATAGAAACAGCGATGTCCTCCACCATTTTAAACAATATGTTTCCAATGTGGAAACTCGGTAAGCGCCTCGAGTTCTGTAATCAAACAGTCCCTTGTGTCTCTCAGCTGCGATGAGCCTTAATCCTGAAATTGTTCATTTAAAGCCATTTAAAATAATGTCCTATCTTAAGTAATGTAGTGGTAATACGAGTGATCCCGGATTCACCGGATTCACTTCATGTCACCAACTGGCTCATATTACACACATAAATTATCTTTAGCCACCACCTGCTGGCTAACATATGACATTTCAAAAATAAAGACAGTAACACCTAACAGATATGCACTGCTCTTACACCTTAGTTTAGAGTGGCACGAACACAAGGGGAGTGATACACACACATTGAAGCGTCCAAGTGCTGATGCTGTCAGTCCATCAGTGCTCATCCGTCTCTCGTCCAATCAGATTTGAGGACCCGAACTAACTGTTGTATATAATATATAATAGATATCCTAACCCAACCCCATTTCTAAACCTAACCGATAATCAACAATATAACACATAAAAAAGAGACGCTTAGATATTCATAATGTAATATATTACACTATTTATAGATATTTTTAAGCACCCAACCATACCTTTATGCCTAAACTCAACCAGTTCTCAACAATAGAAAAGATGTAACAAGCAGATAAAGTACAGTCAAAATAAAACATTTTCTCCCCACTTTGGCATGCCCAATTCCCAATGCACTGTAAGTCCTCGTGGTGGCGTAGTGACTCACCTAAATCTGGGTGGCGGAGGACGAATCTCGGTTGCCTCTGCATATTAGACCATCAATCTTATCACATGGCTTGTTGAGCGTGTTACCGCAGAGACATAGCGAATGTGGAGGCTTCACATTATTCTCTGTGGCATCCACGCACAACTCACAACGTGCCCTACAGAGAGCGTGAACCATATTATAGTGACCACAAGGAGGTTACCCCATGTGACTCTACCCTCCCTAGCAACTGGGCCAATATGGTTGCTTAGGAGACCTGGCTGGAGTCACTCAGCATGCCCTGGATTCGAACTTGCGACTCCAGGGGTGGTAGTCAGCGTCTTTACTCGCTGAGCTTTTTTTTTTTACATTTCCTATAATAATATTGCAAACCATATGATGGCAATGTGTGAGTGGCAATATGTGAGTAGCAGAGTGAAACTGAAGGTTTGTATCAGTAAAAATATTCCCACTCCGTGAAGGCATCCTGATCCTGTGTCATCCTGATTGTACCGGCACGTCTCATTCAAAAAATACATGTAAATCTGAATTTGAGGTCGTTGTAATCAGTCACAAGACACGTGAGAGCCAATGGTAAATACTTGAGCTTGTGACAATCGGTCACAAGACAAGCAAGAGCCAATGGCATAATTGCTGAGTCTCTGATGTCTTCACTGTCCCCTCCCCTTTCTACTCTTTTTCTTCCTTCCCTTCAGTTTCTTTGCCTCAATCTCTACCAAAGCAAATAAAGAGATGTACAGGGGGTTGCAGGGTGGCAGGCCCCCCAAATGTAAAGTGTACGCAATCACTCAGATACAAGTGGCACCGCTAAAAATTGCCCTCATACATCAGCTTATGGTTTACAGGCGCTGACAGAAAGGACGTTGAAAGGTCAGAAGGAAAAACATATAGATGTGTCAAAGCCTGCGCTCAGGGCAGCAGGACCATCGGATGATGGGAACTGAGATGAGCTCTGGAGGGACTGAAGAAGTGCTTGATGGGGCAGGATTCTGTTCTCTCTCTCTCTCTCTCTCTCTCTCTCTCTCTCTTTGTACATTCCCTTGTAAAGGGAAGCAGCGTGCAGGCGTCAGCACCGGAGACCAGGTACAGTTGGGCTGTAACCTCTCTTGATGACCCCTTGTGACAAGACAGATAGCTCCATTCATCTGCAGCTGAGCAGCCACGCGGCGCTGCATTTTTCACCCCCGGACCAGGATGGATCTGCTCACCTGGAGGAATGTCACCAGCCTGAATGCCCTGATCTGTCATGAGCCTACCATCTTCACCCAAATCATAGCACAACTCTGAGAGAGAGAGGGTGTTTTATACTTGATTTGTTTTCTGGGGTCTGAGAACAGTTTGCAAGAATTTGGGCTTAAGGCCAAAGTATACTTTGGTCAGGCGTGAACGCTAAGCATCTGTGTACAGGACGCGTGATGCAAATCTCGTCATCAGCAGAGTGCTCAAGCTCTGAATGCGCACAGCCCGATTTTTCTAACAGTGTGTATTTGATGTGCCTGGAATTATTTGCACTAATTAATGGGTCCACAAGGTGGCAACACTCACATCTGAGCCATTGCTGTCACAAAGAAGCACTAGAAGAAGATGTAATCATCGGTAAACACAAGGAGATGAAGGTAAAAACAACAACAGTGGAGGAGTCTTTCAAAAAGGACTTTAGTGTGAAAACAACCAGAGAGAGGAGAGATAGAGATGAACAAATAGACAGTCAGACGATGAGATTTTACAAGAAAGAATAACAGTAACAAACAGCCCACACACAACAGTTTTAAATGCATAATGCCATACAGTAGCATGACAACATTTCTCGACTGGAAAGAGACTAAACTGCTTCCAATCAATGACAATGACAGTAAAACAAATAGCTGAAAATGACTTTGGTGAGGCGATTGCATGCTGATGGAATTAAGCTCCAGTGAAGGACAGTGAACTGATGGAGAATTTATTGAGGCTGGTTGTACCCTGCAGTCTGCGCAATGGCTTCCATATTGATCACTGTTTACTGATATAATCACTTTCAGATTCATTCTTCATCACTATGGTCACCTGTATTGATTTGGTTTTACACATGAAGGCCCTGCATGAGTGAAAAATAGTGAAAAAGTGTGTGTGTGTGGGTCATATTTGTGAGAATTTATGTATGCTTGTGTGAGTTGATTCATGCTTTAATGCTGTGATGTTTTATGAGATTACGTTCTTTGTTTCCTATCTATGTTTTATCACTCTTTGTTAGTGGTAGTGAGTTCTGATGTTATAGAGTAGTGCAGCACAAAGATGTGACAGGGCCTTCTCTGCTGGATATAAACCCACTTAAGATAAAATGTGATTGCAAAAACAAGCAGGAATTGTTGCTAGAATAAAATAATCACAAATCATAACAAACAGAAGCATATAGGTATATGGAGAGAAATTAGTGTTCCATATATTTGAGTATACTATCTTTTACCCTTTATTTTTTGTCTTTCCCTCCATTGCTCTCTTTTTCTGATACTGTATAGGTTAAGAGCTGTCCTCTTTACAACTAAACTCTCTATACTTTATTTCCATACTATATCTTTCATCTTCTTCCCCATTCCTTCAGCCTCACACTCATGAGCTGCTTCCCAAATCACATACTTCTGCACTATTCTCATTAGCTGTGTTAACCACAACGCAAACCACGCAGTTGGGTGGGTCTTCGGTCAGATGGCAAAACAATCAAAAGGTGACACACTGTTTTGTGTTCACATGCGGATATATTGTTTTCAGTGGTTCTGGAGCAGTTGGCATGCATTGTGTTGTGCTGCAGGTTCATCAATTTGCACAATTCCAAACATTTAAAGCCAGTTTAAGTTATTATACAAATCTGAAAATGCAACACAGTATCACAGAAATGGAGGAGTTGACAGCGTTTCACCAGATTTGTAATGAGAAACATTGTGAACTGTGAAATACATACTGACACTGCAGTGCACTATCATTGTTCTGTCAAAATATTAGCTCCAGTTGAAGTTGAAGTCAATAAGACTGAAACATATTGTATAACTTGTATAATACAAGCCATTAAAATTATAAAACTTATTCAGCATCATATTATAATAATACATTTGACTAGACAATACAAAATAATATTCCGCTAGGTTCCAAAATATAACTGAGTGATGTTGTGTTTTTTGCACACCCTATTCATTCACAAAAATGTTTTGTGATGTTGGTACACACATAACACATTTTTATTACTGTATTGTTGAATTTGAGCATAGAAATTAGATTATATTATAAATGTAATACCATTCTTGTGTTCATTTAGTGAAAAATTACATTATTATTTCATTAAACATTTCTTATCTATTTAGGACGAATAATTTTTTTTAATTTAAAATCAATTTGATATAAATTAAGAGCTAATAAACAATTATAAAGATATACTTCAAACATCGTCAATAGTCAATAATAGTCAATAATACAAATATCAAGATCTTTTTAGCCATATCGCCTGACCACAGGGACCCCCGGTTGGACAGTTGCTTGGGGTCTCGGGAATCATAACCCCGCCCCTGACTCTTCTCTGCCATTTTATATTGTAAGTATCATAAGTTGTGTGTTCACACCGACTATGAAATGAGAAGCAATGTACTATGAGTACCAAGATGATGTACTACAAAAACAAAAACATAATTTTGAATATTTGACACTTTATGCACTCAGTCCTCGTGGCTTGACATATGTAACAAAAGGAGGGATTACCTTGCCTGGCCTGAACGTAGCAACTAGTGAAACTTCTGTGAAGATAGTACCTTACAAATGTGAGTTGAATGCTTTATCATTACCCAACACTGTGTGAATATGTGCATTATTTGAGATATAAGTGTTGGACTAAGGTTGGCTAACATGCTAAAGCTAGCGGCAATGTATCCTGTGTGCTTAAAATTTAATTTCCGTCAGCTGAAAAAACGTGATTGCTTCCATGTAAAACATCAGTGTTCCATTTGAGACAATACTACCCTATAGAAATTCGTACACTATATGTGTGAGTGGATAGTGTATAGTGTAAGTGCAAAGTGTATAGTGTGCCATTTGAGACAGTTATGGTCAAACTACCTTCACCTCAAACCTAACACTGAGACTGAGAATCCCCTCACCTCCTGCTTCACCTCCTCATTTACGCTTACTGACTCAAACTTACATGTCAAAAAGATATTCAGGGTCACCTTCAAATTTAAACTCACATTATGCCATTCGTGTGATTCCTTGATTGGATCCACCAAGCTCCTTAATTGGTCTTGGGACACAGGTGGACAAGAGATGACAAAGAAATGGAGACAATAATAGCGGGTAGAATAAGAGGCAGTTTGATATAGATACAGTCCTCATACTTGTTTTTTTTTTTTTGCCTGTCTGTCTCTGCTCCATCTGTGCTGTTGTTATGTGGGGTTTTATGTCCCCTGTGGATATTTGGTTATCTCTCTCATAAAATGTACTTTGTGTTTGTACTGGTTCATTAGCTGAATGAGCTGTATGAACAATAAGGAGAGGAGAGGAGAGGAGAGGGGAAGAGAAAAAGGTTCATAATGGTGGTTTCAATCCACATGAGAAAGAGCTGCTGAGGCCACATCTGGAGGTGGCAGCAGGGGCAGCGGTGCAAGAGCTGAGCTCAGGCTGGGCTTCACTGGACCAAGAGCACATGCCCATTTTCTGCCCCGTTGAGGACTCCTGGAGGAGCAGCACTTAACTCAACCCCTGCATTCCAGCACAGAAAACACACACTCGTGGCTTCTACTGTCTGTACCATGGCCATGTTTGCGAACATCTATGCCCTCCAGTCAACAAAACTCTGCCCTTAGCCTGCAGACCAAGTGAATTATGTGTGTCAATATATAGGTTTATCGTTGAACTCTCATCCAATGTATGGGTTGATGAAAGCATCAAAGCAGTGGCCTGATTTTCTTAACCCCCCCAGTTTTTTCCCCCTGTTTGTCCAAAACTGAGAGTGAACATATTTAAACTCCCACTCATTTGCTGAATGTTGATAGCAGCAGGAAAGTACATGCATGCTGGAATGCATCCCATTCCAGTGAGCATATTTTAGAGATGTCATGACTGCTCTCCTCATGACCCACACCTTAAAATGAAAATTATATCATCATTCACTCACCTTCATGCTGTCCCAAACTTCTATGACCTTCTATATTCTGTGGAACACAAAAGGAAATGTAAGGTAGGACATTAGCCCCAGTCACCATTCACTTTCATTGGATGGAAAAATGATTAAATGAAAGTGAATGGTAACTGAGGCCAATATTTTGTCTAACATCTTTTGAATTCCACAGAAGAAAGTAATGTAAAAAAAAAAGAGTAAATGATGGCATAATTTTAAATTTTGAGTGAACTATCACTGTGAGTATGCAGAGTATGTCTTTAAATCATATATTTTTAATTCTGTCTGATATTATATCTAAAGCGCTATCAATTTGGCAACAAAATACAAACTCCATTGCTACGATACTGTAAAATATGCATCATCGCTTTTGTAGATTGTGTCCTGAAATAACTCTCTATGCCTGATGTATTTAGTGCTACTGTATTTCTGACAACCCTATAAAGGGTAAAGTGAGAAAGTAATGTGATGGATCGACATTAGAAGGTGGTGCTAATCATCATAGAGGATTTTGCGCTGCTACTCAAACATATTAAATCTAGCATTCAGAGCAACCGAAACTGATTGGATTTGCTTTACACTTCAGTGAGACCGGACTGCATTTAGACATCAATGTGGGACTCGTAAGTGTATATGTAATTCATGCAGACTGTCAAACTCCTGCAGGAGACTTTAAGCTGGTGAGGCTCTGCTACACAACTACAGTTTATTCTCAAATAACGTACATGTACACCGCTTACATATACTGGTGTGCATTTACAAGCAATGTAAAAAAGCAGCCATGCATTAGAGTTGTTTATACCAGTTTAATTAGGTGGTTACATTGGGCAACTTTTACTTGTTGGTTGTGTTCCAACCTTTGCAGCTTATAAACAAAATTGTGCAATGCTCTTTGAGCTCTGAGATTTATATAGCATACATTCACTGGATGGTCTGGCCATGATTGTCTGAAAAATAAACTTGGTTGCAACTTTTTTCACAAGTGTTTATTATGGCAGAGGGCTGGATGTGTCTGGTAGGGGAGGTGAAGAGAAGGAAAAAGAGTGATTTATTTATTTGGTTTGATTTTCATTCCTAATCTTCCCTGGCACATGCAAATGGAGCGAATACGGAAGGTGGCGTAGTTATCTTTCTTTACATCAATAAATAAAAGGCTCCAGTAGACCACAGGGCCCAGCTAATTTTCCAAACCAGTGAAGAGGCTTTTATATGAGAAACACCTCTTCCATTCCACCTCTCTCTCTCTCTCTCTCTCTCTCTCTCTCTCTCTCTCTCTATCTCTATCTCCCTCAGAAAGCTCTGCCACTTTCATTTCCATTGCTGTTTCATCAGTTTTTTTTGTTGTTGCCTGATTTGCCATCCACTCATCATCTGTATCTATGTGTATGTCACATGTCCACATGTCTATGTTGGAAGGAGTGATGGCCTTGTTGCCCCGGGGTGGATTTGCATCAGGTTCCTGTGAGGTAAGAGGACAACGCATTAAAGGCAAAGCTGTAATCTCCTCCCTACCATCTAATCTCCACATATTAAGCTTCTCCTGGACGATAAGATGGCTGGGCCTCCACCTTGGCCAGACAGCTGACAGGCCAGTACAGGGCAAGGAGGACACACCCACCCACATGCTTACATGCTCACACACACATTCACACGTACACACTCTTCTCCAGAGAGGAGATTAATTGCTTTAAAATTAAGCCTGTGTGTGTGCTGTGACCTTTGGGGTCACTTTCCCTCAGTATGATGAAGCACTGTGGTCAGTCCTTCAGCGTGACCCAGCTTCCCTCATCCAGCGCCATCTGCAGCACAGAACACTCGACCACACCAACTGGCCTTCAGAGACCAGATGGATCACAGGAAATAGTGAGCTTAAGAAGATAAAAAGAAATAGAGGAAGGAAAAATAGATACGATACTCTTTGCAACTATTGTGGTAACCAAGATTTTGACAAGAAGGGTATGTTCCTGGATCAGCATCCTTGTCTTAGCTCTGTAATATAAGTGATATCAGGCTTCCCTGCATGTTGTGCTGTGTGCACAGTAAGGGCCCCTACATACTGGAGTTTATTAAGATTAATATTAGATTAAGATTCAACTTTATTGTCATTGTGCATAGTACAGGTACAGAGCCAATGAAATGCAGTTGTTTTCGCATATCCGAACTAAGCTGGGGTCAGAGCGCAGGGTCAGCTATGAAACAGCACCCCTGGAGCAGATAGGGTCAAGGGTCTTGCTCAAGGGCCCAACAGTGGTATCTGGCTTTCGGTCAGTAACCCAGAGCCTTAACCGCTGAGCCACCACTGGCCCATGATGCTGCTTGCAAGGGTGTAGAGGGAAAACTGAAGGGTTTTACAAAAGAGATGCTCCATCTTGCAACCAAAGTTGAGAATATTTCAACTTTTGCTGCAATGCACTTTGACATTGACATCAGTTGACCAATGAGAATTTCTGAGAGGCTGGTCCATTTTGTGCTTTGGAAATCCAATTTGCAATGTTTTCAAACTGACAAGATTCTTTCCACAGCCCCAAATCGAATATTATGCATGCAAATCTTTCAAATACTCCATCAGAGCTTTCTCTAGCTGCGGTAAGAATACTATAAATAATTGCTCCTGCCCTGTCCATCCATCTGAATGTCAATGCAGTAAACAGCATCCCACCCTGACCACACTGCACTTTGGAATTGACCTTGTCTTCGAAGATCTACCAGATCAACAGCACCAAAGCATTTGGCAGCAATGGAGGACTGATCATTTTGTTTTGCACACACACGCAGACACACAAATTCTTTCTAAATATGTACAATATAAAGGACCTTAACCACTGTTGCAGCTTTGAATAGCCCCTTGATTTGCTCAGCCACCCACTCCAGAGAAAGGGCCCATGCTCTCCCCTTTGCTTTTATGTGTTTTGCAACTGGATTCCTATGCAGGCAACTCAAGAATGTGATGAAATGTGTAGAATCGCTGGCCAGGCCACATGCATGCAGACATAAACAGAGTGCCTAATGACACTCAGGCCTCACTACTCGGCCACTTTCAACTCAGCCCTAAACACTAGCAGCTGGGCCGAGGTGGCACCAGAGATGTTTATTGGGGGACTTTAGCCCATCAACTTATTGTCAACAGTTCAAGAGCTTGTCAGCGGACCTACCAGATGTGTTGCAGCAAGAGAGAGAGGGAAAGAGGAAAAAAGGCAAAATACATGAGAATATCTCCTTGTGTCTGCCTTTAGCTCTTGGAAAGGCTAGATCTGGTCATTTTCCATTAGAGTGATCAAATTGTTTGTCAAATCAGGACACAGGGGGTATCACTGTCAAATTTTTGTTGGGCTCTCCAAATGAGATACATTTTCTTTCAGGGATGTTAGTGTCAGCTCTCTGACTGCACCTTCCTCCTGTTTTTGTTCAGAATCTCACATTTTTAAAAAGGCTGAATAACACCAAATGTATTGTGGTCTGTATATTTTGACATGTGAATTTACAGTTAAATAACAGACTTAAGTACATGCCTATAAATGTATTCAAATAATTTTTAAAACACAATATTGGAAATTAAAAACTTAAAATGTAATTCCAACTGTAGTATACTAATATTAGAGGCTCTTGTGCTTAGCTATCCCAATGTGATCTGCAATGTCTGATTTACCTGCATGGGTGCCTATTCAAGTGTTTGTGTGAAGAAATGGATAGGTTTTTTTGGGGGGGGCATTTTACCAGCATAGCTAGCTAACTTGAGAAGTGGCTTGCACTAAAACAATGCCAGGGAGCAATACCAGAACCGTTAGATTTAAAGACATTGATGATAATTAATTAAATTAAATTAATTAATTAAAAAGTTATTGATCTTAACAGCTGAAACCGGGACATATTTACATATTTAGTGAACTGTCGGCACCAGCCTGATCTCATCAAAATTATGTAACAGTGATGAGATTTTTGCTAAATGATATCACTTAGTTCCTTACATGTATTGTGGCATTTCCGAGGTGAAATGTCAACTCAGTGGCACCAAGTTCTCCCAAAGAGTTGAGGTTTTTATGGTTAAACACTATATTGAGTTTAAATAGCCAAAACCTACTTCCCTACCCTAAAACATGAAAATCGCAATTGGAACCGAAGGAACCATGTCATTTTGTGGTGCTTTTATGACACTCTCACCTCATGTGTTGACTCGTAGCCGGTCTTTTGCATCACAAGTGCAATGCACAATTTGATCACAATAGAACAAGCTTGTAAATGTAGTTTATGTAACACAAACATAAAAATATTTCTCCTTACAAGTTATACACTATGGTAAAAGTGTTTTGATGTCATGAGATAGCATTGCCAAAGGAACAGAGATAAAAGTTTTTATGAATGAACAATCAGCCATTGTTTTTGTATCGCCTCAAGTGTTAATTTCACCTGAAAAGTTCCTCTGTATCTGAGGCTAGAGATAATTTTTATTTATTATATAGGGTAACACTTTACAGTCTCCATGTTATGTTACACATATTACATGTAGCAATAATTCATATATTAATAAGAATAACAATGTGAAACTGCATGCACCTCTGATACATTAAATGTATTAATATTACATAGTAACATAAACACTGTAATATAAAGTGTGACCGATAATAGTAGTGTATATATCAGTTTTATATGGACAACAATAATTGGCTAAAAAAATAAGCCAGCCACATCACAGCAAGATGAAACAAAAGTCTCCAATAGGAATCAGAGAAAGCAGAAGACCACTAATCTCAGTAGGCTGTTGTGCAATATGCCTCTACATCCAGATGAGCATAATATGATTTGTATTTGTGTCTGTTTTAATCGTTTGAGCTAAATGAGAATTTAATTGCTCTGCCATCATTTTCACGTCCAAGCACACAGAGACTCTGGCCACCTCGCTCACACTCCACAATCTCTAAAATGTTTTTTTTTTTTTTTTACTGTTTATGCATTAGAACCCAGTAAACAAATAAAACGAATAACAGGAGGGAAAGATTTGCTGCATTTGCCGCCTCTCAACTCCCCTCCTCCAAACTGTGCTGTTTTGCAACACTAGCCAATGTTTACCAAAGTTTAGATAATCTCATTTGCATATTAGATGTGATTAGCACAGTTCATTGTCAGGATTACGCATATTGGGTTACACAGTCGTCTAGCATGAGCGGATAGATAGATCCGTGTTTGCAGCGTAGAGGCCAGCAGCGTTCCCAGCCATGCTAATGAGCGTACCTATGTAAATGAGATAAATCATCAGTATGGGTAAAACAATCTCTTCTTTCACTCTGCCGGGAAACACATACCCTAACACAGTTATACAGTACACATAAATAGACACTTTCTTGAGTGCTAAAACAAACATGCCGTTTATAATCAGCCCATGTGTGTTTCCCTCAGATCATTTTTTGGTCATAAAGATGCAAATGAAAGACATGAGGAGGCAGAGAGGGGGATGACAGATAGAAACAAAGCACTTTTCTAGAGCGTAGTGTGTTTTTCTAAAGCCAGTTTTAGAATCCACTGTTTTATCCAACTAAAACACATTTAATTTATGGGCTACGATTTCAAGGATAATGTTTTGAACACATGCTCCTCAGTATTGATGTTGTCTGCACTTGAACTGTTGTCTTTGCAATTGACCCATGCTTTACTAGCAGATATATGCCAGGACTGGCTGTTTACACAAATTTCACACTGGAGAAAAGAGCGAGCATGAGAGGAATTGTGCGTAGCCCCCAATCTGTGCTAAATTAGACATGGGTCCCTTCAGTTAACATCAAAATGATGAATATATATATATATAGAGACCTGATTGCAAAGACCATAAATACAGTTTTAGATTAGTCATTCCCTCATTTTAAAACCTATTTAAGACACTTACCTGGGTCCAAACCACAGTACCACAACCAGGGTTGGGAGGTTTACTTTTGAAATGTATTCCACTACAGATTACAGAATACATGCTGTAAAATGTAATTTGTAATGTATTCCATCAGTAACTTATTCTAAATACTTTGAATTACTTCTTCAGCATTGGAAGATTTTTTCACTTGTTTTGACTATTAAAAACTCTGTCAGTACAGTAAGACAAAATACACATGTTACAAATACATTCTCTGAAAAACATAAATATCTTATGCAATGTTGTTTCTAAAACAAAATACATCAAATTAATCTTGTTTTAAGGATTTTTTTTTTAATTTTTACAGGAAAATAATACAAAAATGATTATCAAGAATATGATTTTTGCCCTAATATCAAAGGTCTTACTAGAAAAAAAATTGGATCCAACGTGAAATTTCTTTATAAAAAATATGATCGTGCATGTAAAATGGCTTGAAATAGCATTTTAGCTTAGCGTAAAGCTGACAATTTACACAAGGTTTATTTCTATTTTTTCTACTCCAAACTTACTTCTCTGTCTGAACACATCTCGTACACATCATAAGAAAGTGTTTCACCACTGTTCAAATGCACTTTGGATCATATCATATATATGTACAAATGTTTTCAATCTGAAAGGACTTAATATTAAATTAAACAAATTACAATAAAATGCAAAGTAATCTCTTCAGTAATCAAAATACTTTTTGAATGTAACTTTATGCGAATTACCAATGATTTAAATTGTAACTGTAGTGGAATACAGTTACGTATATTTTGTATTTTAAATACGTAATCACGTTACATGTATTTCGTTGTGCCCAACCTGAGAGACAAGACAAGAGCCTTTAATGCAATCCAAAAAGTATCAAAGCGAAATGTAAATCTTTGAGAGACAGGGTGAGAAAGTGTGGATGTTTTTGAGTCTGTGTGAAGGGGCCACAGCTGTGGTCGTTTCTCTGGCGACCCTGTGCCCCTGTGTCCCCTATGCAGGCTTCCCTTTTACATCTGCTACAGCTGGAGAGCAGCGTATCACACACTTTGCACCTGAAGGCATTCATACGTACACATACACACTCACAGATGCATCAGCACACATCTGTCAACTCTGGGCACACTTCTACCCTCTGTAAAGATGTGTAGGCCCTTTCTGTATGTGCGAGAGAAAGAAAATAAGCTTTGTGCTTATTTTGTATTTGAAAAATCTCAGTGTTGAGTAATTGACCACTTGATGATAATGTCAGATTGCATATTTTTTGTTTTCCTTTTTCACGACTCCCACACTTAAAATTAGTTTAACAATATGTTAAAAACAAATTGCATAAAGATGTTTGCAATATACAAAAAAACTCTATAATATCTATGAGGATACCTTACCTCCCATATGCTCTACTTTTTCTTTTTTTTTTTTTACTGTACACATCATGGTACTACCATGGTGGCTAATTTTTCTATTGTTTTTATTCTGACCTTAATGGTTAAGTTATGATTTACTCAACACATGTCATTCCAAGGTCTTCATTGTAACAAAAAACAAAAAACAATTAAACATTTTTGGGTGAACTAATCCTTAAATTGTTGCTGGTCCTCAAAATGCTGCTGATTTGATGTTTTACTAGATTAAACCACAAACACAAAGAAGGTTCCCAGCCCTGTTCCTCCAAGCAGAATTTGTGCTAGACTGGCCCATTAACTCCTCTTGACCCTCTATTCTCACCTGTAATAAAGCAGAGGACAAGCACCATCACATATACACACACAAAAATCACAATTATATGTACACACTTCATACCACACCCAACAGAGAACAGAGCAATGGGCTTGAGAGTAGCCATGCTCATTAGTCCAGCTCCTGTGTCCACACAGTCTAGTGTGAGTGTGTGTGTGTATGTGTGAAGTCTCAGGTGGCACACAAAGCAGATGAAAGTGTGCAAAAGTGAGGGTAAGATATGTGACATTGTACCAGTGGTGTGTGCGCCAGCACCTCAGGTTCAGTCTGTGTGTGTGCGTGCGTTCGTGTATGCTTGCATGTGTGTGTGTGTGTGTGAGAAGGTGGATGGAAAGGGGCCATCAGTTCACAGCCTGTGAACCTCTCATTAGACTCTTTCTCACCGAGACTGAGCTGAGTGAGTAGGGTGGGGGAAACTGTCAGTACACATGATCACAGGCCTTGCCTCTACACACACACACACACACACACACACACACACACACACACACACACACACGTACGTCACAATCATTACACGCGACCAATACATCAGACATACACATGTGTGTGTATATAGCTGGCACTCTTTCTCTTTCAATGGGTTTAAAAAATAAATGTTATAGCAAGAGTTATTTCTTCATTTGTTTCAGAATTACAAATTACAGTAGAATATTCAAAACCAAAACGGTAGTTTGGCCATTTTTCTGTATATTTTCCATTGCTTATGTTCAGTACACAACAGCTATTTACATTTTTAGTCCAAAAAAAGTATTAACTTGAAATAATTGTATATTATATTTGTTTAGTTAACATTTCTTTATAGACAATTATCATTAATGTCCATTCTATTCTAAATTATGCTGTCTGAGTAGTAGTGAAAAAAGCACGAAAGGTTTTATTGTCATAAAAAATGTATACAATCTGTATAAACCTTCTTTAACTATACTGTATACAGTAACTACAAACATTAAAGTTATTGTACTTTATACAGTAAGTGCTACAACACGTTCTTCCAGCAAACACATGTCAGAGAATGTCTACATAGGCTAGAACATTCTATGTTCTGTACGTGTCAGAGTGGAAATGTATATATGTCATGCAGAGACCAGTAGGGGCTGTATATGTGTGTTTGTGTGTATGTGTACTTGTGAAATAGAGATGTCTGTGCACCCCCCCACACCCTCTCTCTCTCCATTATTGATCGTCCAGCACTTTGAGAACAAAGAGTTAATCCTTAAAAGGCCAAACAGCACTGATTCCTTCTCAGTCATGAAAGTTTAAAATGTCTTCTTTTTTTGGTTTGGCCCTGTGAGACATGTTCTCAGTGTAGCTGGCTGTGTGACCCGGGGCACAATGGAGATCCAATACCCAACCCTATTCATCCTACATTCAACTAGTCAATACCTATTATTAGATACTGTTGGCCTATCAGCTCAGTTATGGCACAGAAAAGTAGGTTTTCAGATTGGCCAGTGGAGGAGGGTTGAGTTGAAACTCCACCCTATTTCATATTCTCGCTCTCTCTCTTTTCTAAACCTGGATTAGCTTCTGTTGAAGATGCTTTTAATTGCTCCAGATAATGTATAAAGGACAATCCTACTCATCTGGAGTTATTTTAAATATCAGGGATGTCAAATCGAGTATCAGACGAACGAAATGTCCATGTCCAATCCAACTTCAAAAATATCAGAAATGATCTTTGTTAATTATCAGGTTTTGCTCTGATTGTTATGATATTTTAAAGCTCAGATGTTTGTTTCTTTTGCTTTGCATCTTTTTTATTGGAGAGTTTTGGGAATTGGCTTGTGTTGTTTGTTGCCTTATCATTGTGATTCATAGTGTAATTGTTACGAAGTGGACTGTTCGGCCCAGTGTGATGAGTAATGCAGCATTAGCGGCCTCTCTGACAGTACTGGGCCACTGCTAAAGCTGAGCCCAGAAAGAAGGAGCTTGTTTGCTAATAGGTAATAAATTGTAGGTTTAATTATAACAGCAAGGTAATTACAATCGAGGAAACACCCAGACCCAGAGGGAAGAAAAAGGAGGGAGAAATTCCTATTAAAGAAACAGTGGCTACAATGGACTATGCTGCTGAGTTTCCACATAGTTATATTAAAATGGGAGGAACAAGAGCTGAGATATGTGGTCATGGTCAGCTTCTAACATGTTTTAGACCTCAGTTTGTCCTTTAAATGTAGGGACAATCTTTCTCTGACAGACCACCCTGATAAACGTGTTCACCACTAGAGCAGAGAGAAATATGAAGAAACATGAAGAAAGAGAAATAGAGGGTAATTCCTTACATTTGTTGGCTTGCCATCAGTAGTTTCAGAGGTAGAGAAAGAAGGAGAGAATGGTAGAGAAAGACAGTTGGGACAAACAGCGCCAAAGGGAGAAAACAGGTTAAAGCGGAGTAAGAGAGAAAGGTGGGGGTCTGTTTTTCTTCCCAAGGTCTGTGTAGTGTCTCTTTATCATCCTCTGTAGCATTAATTTTTCTAAAGTCCTTTGTTTAGATGGCCTGCAGACTTATTTGAGGTGACCCTTACAGCTGAAATCACTGTTGATTATAACACATACACACACACAAATTTGTGCTGGAAAACATTTTATAAACGTATAAATACTGTTTTATGTAAGTACTCTATGAAGTTAGTTGGAAAAGTTACACCTGGTCCAATTTTAAAGTGCTAATACTTGTCTTACAACCAAGGTCATTATACTCTTGATATTAGCACAACAGAATCAACTTAACTACCATATTTTGTTATCGTCTAATAGGTCCTGCGACTTATAGTCTGAAGCAACTTATACAAAACTGATGTTGGTGGTCAAACACACACACACACACACACACACACACATGTTGTGTTTCCATGTTTTATGGGGACTTTCCATAGACATAATGGTTTTTATACTGTACAAACTTTATATTTTATCCCCTAAACCTAACCCTACCCCTAAACCTAACCCTCACAGAAAACTTTCTGCATTTTTACGTTTTCAAAAAACATAATTTAGTATGATTTATAAGCTGTTTTCCTCATGGGGACCGACAAATTCCCAGGTGAAAAAGACGTACAATTAAGTGTATTAAAAATGTACTTAAATATGTTTTTAGTACAATACAAATATAATGTAATGCATTTTTAATACACTTAATTGTACGTCTTTTTCACCTGGGGAATGTCCCCACAAGGTCAAAAATTTCGGGTTTTACTATCCTTATGGGGACATTTGGTCCCCACAAAGTGATAAATACACGCTACACACACACACACACACACACACACACACACACACACACACACACACCACAAAACAGATGAAAATATCAGTCATAAAGTCGATAGAAGCATTTTAAAGCCATCAATTCAGAATATTTTGCCTTTACAAAATACTTTATGCAAACAGTTGAAATACTTTGTCTTCATAACATTATTGTTCCTACAATCTCTAGACCACTGACATATGCTACTCCTCACATGCCCACAAAATAACATTTCATCACACATGTAAAGTGAATGTTAAAACAGGATAACTAATACATAGAAAAGATGGTTGTAATCATCAGAAATACCAACAGATAGACAGAAACTAACTTTAATGAATGAAAGAATACAACAGGCATATTGTTTTACTTGCAGACTAAAAGCTGTTTATTTGTGCACAGCATAGATTTACTGATGTTATAAACAGATGCGACTTATATGTCTCGTTTATTTCATGAAACATAAACAGAATATGAGAAACTGTTACACACAATTACTTAAATCAAATTCTTCCATTTAAAACATGCCCAAAAACAGTGTGATATGATGTGTACTGTAGAGTCTAAGGTACTGTAATCTCATGCAGGGCGATTGACATCTGAGCAACTGAAGGGAAGTTGGGCGGCTCCTCTCGGGTCCTAATGACAGCCACATGCTACTTCTGTCAGTGTGACTTATTCAGAGATGTGACCTATCTGTGTTTTGTTTTTCTCTAAACAATGTTGTTTTGAACCAGTGCGACTTACAGTCAGGTGCGACTTTATTTCTGGAAAATTCGTGTACATGCTCACAATCAAATTCTGTATCAAGGAATAGCCCTACATCATGGCTTCACCATTCTTCACAGTTTACATGAGACATGAAAGTTTTTGTTGAGGTTTCATGAAGCCCTCTTGCTAACAGTGCGAGTGTGTAAATATGAGGAAATTTGGTTCACAAATAACTTACATTTCTTACTGAATATGCAGGTATCTAATCTAGGATGTATGAAGTATCTTATAATCGGTTTCTTTAAGTGGGAGTGGACATTGTGTCTATGCAAACTTAATCTTGCCTGTAACATACATTTGCAATCTTAATTTTTGTGCTGTCTGCAGTAAAATAATACCAGAAAAGGACTCTTCAATGTGAAGTTTATTCTTACCCTCTTTAGTTAATTGGAGTTAATGACGTGGGGCCCACTGGGGGGGGTCATCAATCACATGTCTATAACTTTTCATCTCACCCTTCAGCTGTGGCCTCGGCAGTAGCCTCATACAGCATATGCTTTTAAAATGAGTCTGACCACATGAGGCCCTGAGCTTTAGCTGCTCTCTGCTGTGTCAGAATGGAGGGATGAAGCTCGCAGTCTCCTCTCTTTGTCAGCACCACTTGGCTTCAACCGTTGCCAGAGGTCTGAAGACACTGGTTTTCCCGGCAGCCGACACCTCGACTCAAGCTCTGTCTGGTCCCTCGGTGTGACAAGGGGCGGACAGACAGATGCATGGTTGAGTTTTTGTGTGTGTTCTAAAATGAGTACAGTTTACACATTAAAACTAATAAAAAGAAATCATGAGTAGCCTATAGGTACCATTATGGATGCATTACCAATGTCTTAAAACTATGTTAGGGAAGCTACTTTGAAACTGTATCTTCCTAAGCTATAAATTACTAATAATTATGCTGGATTGGAAAAGCCACATACTTTCATACACTTTATGCTTATTAGGGTTTTCCCCAAAATCCCTAAACAAAGACCAAAATGATTAAATGACTGTTCTGACAGTGTGTAGTGTCTTTTCTAACTGCTAGTCTGTATGTATGTACTGTACATCTATCTGAATGGCTGTTTGTCTTATTTTAAGGTCTTTTATACATTCAAATCTTAAGCTTAACTTTCAGGCCAGGTTATGTCAATCCAACATAAAGTTGTACTATTTTTCCTTTTCTATTTTAAAGTGGTTAAACTACATTCAAGCTACTAACAAAAAGTAGCTAAGTACATTGATGGTACTAGTGGGGTAATACCTTTTTATATATATATATATATATGACTATCCAATATATAATTTAATCAAAGCCATATTTTACTTGCTCAAAAACAATAACAGAGGTTTTGAATTGATGAATGAATGAATTAATAAAACTTGAGAAGATACAGTAACACTAAATACAAAAAAAGATTACTCCATAATTAGATAATGACTTGAAAACATAATAATGCACAGTACCATATAAGCATATTTTGCTAAATCTTTTAAACACATGAAGTGTCCAAACAAACCACTTGAATGAATTGATTTAGACCTTCCAGCTCTAATACATATGACAGAGAGGACAGTTTAGGAGAGTGTCTTTGATAATTGCTTCTGTTCAATCGACTGCAAAGTGCAGGCGCAATACATGATTAGATAAAAACAGTAATGCAGTGGTTTGTCACACTACACTACTACTTGTTGAAAAGTGTAGACAGTTTCTTGAAAAGCTAAACTATATTAAATAAAGCTGAGCTACTGTCACACTACTGAGAAAAGTATTTAAGTGAGTAGCCTTGCATCATTTCATTAATTATACCAAACACTGCTGAGATTTAAAAGGGTCATGGGATGATAGCATGCTGAAGGGTCTCACAAAACTTTCATCTACACTCTAAGACTCTACACTCTGTTACCTGGCTCTCCTTAAAGTTTGTGACAGGCCCTGAAGAGAAGATGTGCTAGACTGAAGCAGGATGAACAGGACAGCATGGAAAGCCTGGCCACGTCTGAGCCATCCTCAATGCTCTTGTGTGTGACCAGCTCTGGGGTACATCTCTTAATCCCATCAATTCAGATCTGCCATTGCTACACCACTGCCTCTGAACCTTGTCTGTAGTCATTACCCTAAGCAACCTCCTTCTCAACACACACAATAACTCATACACTGCCCACAAATAGGCTAGCTAACAGAGCACAAGAGAAGAGCCTTTATTCCTCTTTTGAGAACGAAAAATCCCTGATGAAACATAGGGTGTGTAACACCAGAAAAGTAAGCAGGGTTCAAGAAAAAAATCTTACATGGGATAATGTATTCATATTCTTTATGGGAATCATTCAGGGTTATAAATATTTCAAGCAAAACTGTTTTATTAAATGTATTTACCCTGTTTCAACCTTGAGGTCCCCATCAAGATTCAGCCTCATTAAATTTGTGTTCCCACAAGGGGAGGTAAAATGCTAAAATTTTAATAGAATCAATGGAGAAGACATCAAACCATGAAACATCCTCTACGCTGAAATACAGTAAAAGCAATGCAGCCATAAAAGACATGGAATAAAAAAATAAAAATAAAGTACAAATAAATGCAAAAGCAGATCATGGAAAGACCTGCACTGGACCATAAAAACACTTTTCAACACCAGAGCACAATAGGAAATTTTATAAAAAAAAGTGTGTTTTGTAATTTCAAAATTAGATTTATGCTTGTGACATAAAAAATAAATATATAAGTTGACCCTTTCTGGAACCTGCTTGGTGGGCTTGTCCTAAAAACATTTCTCATGGTGACAATTTGGGGTTGTTAATAGTCTGAGATATTTGTTTAGTCATTCTCAGCCTGTGACAGAGGGTACATGACCACTTTTGATAAAAAGAGACAGCACACTGCAGCTGCCCTACCTTGACAGTGACTGAATGGGGGCAAGATGTACACTGACAAGCCTTGTCAAACAAGTGATCTCACACATACACACACAACAACAGTGTCCGCACTCACAATGACATAGCCGTTGTGACATGGATGGTGCCACTGACAGTCATGTCACCTGTGAGCAGGTGCTGCTGAAACGCACACCCTGCGATATTCTGGGCGGGCACAATGCTCTTACACAGGCAAGGTGAAAGAGGCTGTCAGTGCAGCTATGGATGTACATTAGGCAGTGACGATGGAGTCAATCTAGATACCAGGCTGGCCACATGGGAATGCAATAACACACTGGCGCATGTTTGACTCCTTCCACTGCCAAATACAGTCATGCCCTGTGCCAGCTACACAACAGGTAAAAGGCTAGCTGCACCACCCACATAATAAATTACGAAAGCCCTGCTGAAAAAAATTACCTAAACCAGCCTAAGATGGTTTGCATGTATTGGCCTCCCAGCCTGGTCAAGCTGTCTGTTGGCTGGTTTTAGAAGGGTTTGGACACTTTCAACTTGCCAGGCTGGGAAAAAAGCTTGCCGATTAGTTAAACCTGTTGAGAACCAGCTGGCCTGGCTGGGAGACCAGCTTCAACCAGCTAAAAACAGCAAGCCAGCTTAGTCTCCCAACCTGGCCAGCCTGTCTGTTGGCTGGTTTTAGAGGGGTTTCGGGCATTTTACAGATGGTCAGGCTGGGAAACATGCTTGCTGACCAGCTAAACCAGCTGAGTACCAGCTTGTCTAGGCTAGTAGACCATCTTAAACAAGCTAAGACTAGCAAACCAGTTCAGTCTCCGGACCTGGTCAGGCTGTCTGTTGGCTGAAGTAGACAATGTTTAGGCGCTTTGCAGCTAGTCAGGCTAGGAGACCAGCTTACCGACTAGCTAATCCAGCTTAGTAACAGCTTAGCCAGGTTGGAAACCATCTTAAACCAGATAAAACCAGCATGCCAGCGTAGTCTCCCAGCCTGGTCTGGCAGTCTGTTGGCTGGTTTTAATGGAGTTTTGGGCACTTTTTAGATGGTCAGACTGGGGAGTCAGTTTCCCGAACAGTTAAACCAGCCGAGTACCAGCTTGGCCAGGCTGGGAGACTAGCTTTTACAAGATAAGACCAGCAAGCCAGCTTAGTCTTCCAATCAGGTTAGGCTGTCTGCTAGCTGGAGTAGATAGGAGACCTGCTTGCCGAATAGCTAAACCACCTTAGTACTAGCTTGGCTAGGCTGAAAGACAAGCTTAAGTTATCTAAGATCAGCAAGCCAGCATATTCTCCCAGTCTGTTAGCTGGTTTTAGAGAAGTTTTGGGGACTTTTCAGCTGGTCAGGCTGGAAAACCAGCTGAGCACCAGTTTGGCCAGGCTGGGAGACCATCATAACCAGAAAACCAGTTAAGGCTGCTTTAAGGTGGGTTTTTATCTCCTAAATGTTTGTTTTTTTAATTGTATGTGTGTCCTTTATACAATAAGACAAAGGTCAAGCTGTTTTCCACCTTTAGTATGAGAACAGAAAAAGCTGAGCATGTCAGAGAGCACCCTTCCATTGTCCTATTTTAGAGATCTCCATAGGCACAGCACTTACCGTGGAACCTTGGCCTTCTTATTCCAGGCAGATTTATAGCATGTCATGTGGAGATCAATAACAGAACAATGTGGAGAAATGGAAGTGCAAACGCTGTCTGTGACAATTTTTGGACAGTAAGGGCATCCTGCTAGGGAAAAAGACAACAGAGAAATGCCTTGACAAACCAATGTGTTCATCTGAATGAGTTTGACAATCTTTAAGAAAAAAAAGAGAAATAATAAAAAATGGAGAGAAAATGAAAATAAAAATACTTGATTTTTATTTTGAACAACTTTTAACAGCATGAGAAACTAGTATTTCATGGCTATTAGTAATGGAATAAAAGAAGATATTCAAAATAAAGGCTGGCAAAGGCAAGAAAGAGAGAATAAAAAGAGGAAAAACGAGAGAATCTAAGCCAGACAGCCCAATGCTCTTTTGTTACCTAGGGACATGTTCTTGCCCATTAGATGTTGACCCGATTTAGAAGTGCAGCTGTGAAGGTATCCTAGAGTCAGACACCTTCAGCATCTCTCCCATTTCTGCATCCCTCCCTCCTTTCTACCTCTTTTGCTTTCTGTGGAATGGCCACTTTTGCTATTGCAAGAATCGTTGGTTTCTATGCTCTCTCTCTCTCTCTCTCTCTCTCTCTCTCTCTCTCTCTCTCTCTCTTTTCTCTGATGTTATTGCTCTCTGTCAGAAAGATGTTTGTCTTCTGTGATTTGTGTCAGGATAAGAGAAGGTGCCATGCCCTAGTTGAGCTTCATTAGGACTGGACCGTTGCTGTACGTCTTCAGGCATCCACGTTGTGCCACTCAATATTAGGCTTATTAATTCAAACACAGCTGCCCTCTCCCCTATTCGTGGCTGTTCGAAAGTCAGTCTAGCCTGTGGCCACAGAGGGACAAATACATTTTAACAGACAGTGCAAGTCAAAACTCATCCAGACTTTCTGCAGCAGAGAGTGGACAGAACTCTCATGCTCCCTTTCTTTTAAAATAGTCTTCTTTTTCATCTGTGTCTGATCCTCCTGTTCTGGCTAGCAACTTGTTTGTTTCATCCCAGCACATGAGTCAAGGGTTCTTTCATTGTGTGTATCATGCAAAAAGCTTGCATTTCAAAAAAATAAAAACAATTACAAAATAAATGTGTATGTCAAGTATAATAATCATTGCAAAATGCCAAATTTCTTAAAAAATATATATTTTTTACCTCTTTTTAATTTTTTTTTTAAATCATTTGTTTCTATGTATATGTACTGTACTTGCTTAAAGGGAATGTTTACCCAAAAATTTAATTTCTGTCATCATTTACTCACATCACATGGATGACTTTCTTTTTTAAAGGAGCTATCTAGCAGAATGCCCAAGGTGCTCTTTTCTGTGCAATGAAAGCAAATGGCTACCACAGCTATCACTGGTCCCCATCCAATTTCATGGTATGAAAAAGATAAGTTTGGAGAGTAAATGATGAAAGATGTTTGTCATAATTTTTGGGTGAACTATCCCTTGAATAAAGACTTTTATAAGATTTTGGACTTTCTCATTCCTTAAACTAGTTAATGGCGACTCACCTGTTCTCTTTCCTTCCCTAAACTCTGAGGAAGCCTTGACTGCCAAAATGCACGTGTGTCCATTGACTTTTAACTAAAACGTTTTTAGCTTCAGCTTATTTCAAAGTCATTTTTGGAAAGCCAAAATATTATAAAGGTTGTATTAACTTTTATATCAGGAGATGCACCTTGGACCATAATTTTTCAATAATTAACTGCTTTTATATCAGCAAACATTCTCTACAGCTTTTTGCCTACATTCTCTCTCTCTCTCTTTCTCTCTCTCTCTCTCTCTCTCTCAATTTCAATTTTCTATTTAAAAGTACTTTATTGGCATGATTGTGTTTACATACAATATTGCCAAAGCATTAATACACAAAGCAGATAATGACAAGACAAATAATAATAAGATAGAATTAAAATAAGGTGCCAGGTAATGAATCAAATAAAATAAAAACTATAATAACAATATACACTATACAATATAAAATAAAATATGCATTTAACAGGACATTATGAACATAAGATAATAAAAGTACTGTAAATGAAGTACATTAAGGCAGTAATTGGTTTCTGAGGGTGTGCAGCTAAAAAATGAATTTAGCTGCAACTGATGCATGATGGTCCTCCCGCAGTAACACCAGCAGCTGATCGGTTTCTGTCAAAACTGGAAAACTGTGGCATGAGGTTTGAGAGTTTATGGAGGTATCGCTCTCTCAACTCTGTAAATTTCTCACTCTCTCTCTCTATCGCTCTCTCTCTCTCTCTCTCTCTCTCTCTCTCTCTCTCTCTCTCTCTCTATATATATATATATATATATATATATATATATATCAGGCTCCTTTCACCATACTTGCTTCATCGATTAGCCACATGTAGCATTTAGATGCTTTCCACACCTTCTAACTGTAAGACTAAGCAAATCCAGGCCTTGCCTTCATACGTGTGGTAGTGGATTTTGTGGCAGGGCTGAAGGAGCCGTGGGAGTAACTTAAGCCCCAGAGTGAGAGCCACCTTACCACATCAAGTCTTGGAGTCAGTGGGCACTGCCACCTCCAATTTAACCTCTCTAATGTGACACTAGCCAGGAAACAAAACAGCTCCACAGAGGCAACCCCGAACTGTAACAGAATGAGAGACATTCAAAAGTGTAATCTGCTTCAGCAGTGAGGTTCATTTTTCACACCTTCCCCACAGTGGATTTGTTTGTCTCTCTGCAGAGCCAAGGGATAAAGGCCTGTTGGGTAATAATGAGGGGTGACCAGGGTTGTTGAATGGTCTAAGTTATGTGGAAAGTGTCAGGCGGTCCAGTGTGGAGTTATAATGTGCCTTCTGAATAGCTGTATTAAACAGCTGGCCACAGTATGACCAGATAGAGAATATTGGTCTGTGTAACTCTAACTATGACCTGTTCCTCTGGCCAAATGGTTTCTTGTTGTCAATACTTTGTTTTGCCAAGCGATATTTACTTTTATTCAGGTATTTATTATGTACAAAAGGACATAGTAACTGTGGCAACAATGAAACTGAGAAAAATTAAAAAAAATTTAATCTC
The DNA here is from genome assembly GCF_025860055.1 of Xyrauchen texanus. Taxonomy (NCBI): domain Eukaryota; kingdom Metazoa; phylum Chordata; class Actinopteri; order Cypriniformes; family Catostomidae; genus Xyrauchen; species Xyrauchen texanus. The sequence goes on along the minus strand of NC_068295.1, from coordinate 20,955,526 downwards.
CAAACAAATGTGGATTATTAAACATTTTTCCAAACCGAGTTTTATGTGCCACTTGCAACGTTTTGCTGCAGTTTCCTGGTGAAATTAATCAATCAAATTCATTAAATTGTTTATGACTTCATAAAGATATTTTTTTTGCTCTATTACTCACACCCTGCCATGTTATTATATAAAAACACTTTTACTCTAACGCATCATTTGAAAAGCAATACATTTAAACTCCTGTATTACAGTTCACCTACATTTACACACGTATTAACATCCACAGTAGCTCATCTCATACAGTGTTGGACTTTGGAATCGGAGACCAAGCCTGAAGCCCAGCCAAAGATGCTCAGAGTGAAAGTGAAGTGAAAGTTCCATAAAAGCGACATGAAATGACATGGTTGCTTCAGTTAATGTGCTTTTAATGTCAAATTTGCTTTTAAAACACATTAAGTTAGGTTTAAGAGTTGGTTTAGTGTAATGATTTTGTGTAACCTCACATTTAATTTTAGATCACCATTAGTTAGGTTTAAGATAAAGTCTTAGGTTAGGAAGGCATGTTTTACGCATTAAAACATCCATCTAAAAATGACCTTAAAACCCTCATCTGATTACAAACATTATTTCATGTTTGTAATCAGATGTCCCCCCCTGGACATTTCACTAGAAAACTGCAGCCAAACATGTAATGAAGCATGTAATTTTGATTTGCAATAATGTTGCCATAGTCACATACATTTCATGAGATCAGGCTACATTTATCACAGGACAGATCATAGTCTGGTGATTCCCAGGGGGCCACTAAGGGTTGCTAGTTAGTCCACGAAAAATTTCAGAGAACCAAAAAAAGTGTAAAAAAAATAATTTTCAATTTTAATCATATCTAGCCTTAGCAAAATGGCAATATGAAAGCCAATTATTAAATTTGATAGTTTGCATCTGGTTAGAACTTCTTGAAACTTAAGATGACAATGACGAGACCTTTAAAAACTCAATACTGTCCGTGAACAGAGAAGCTTCTTAACATATTCAGTCCTCCACACAAGTCTCTCTTTGGAAAAAAGAAAAGAAAACACAAGCACAGACATGCACGGTTGACCCTCTCAAATGTAGCCTGCACTATATTTTTGGGTCCACTACCACAAAAAGCCAAAAACCACATTGTGGGATTCGGAACATAGTGTGAAAGACATGTCCAAAGAATTTGTGCTCTTCCTGTCCTGGACTGGTTTATGTCTTCTGCATGAATGCAAGCTGATGAGCGGCTGCTGTCTAAGCAGCATGGGACAGAGCCCAGTACAGGTCAACAGTAACTGACATCCAAGGAGATCTGAGTGGAGGCACAATAAGGGGAGGATGAGGAGCACAGCATCGAGACAGGCATAGAGACAGACAGGGGCACGCTGCTCTGGAAACAGCGGGGTGAAAGCCCCAGAGCTCTTGATCACGCGGTCTCTTTAGATGAATTACTTATTAGGGAATATGTGTAGAACGTGGGCTCCTTCCAGCCTGTGATCTTCCTGCCAGTTTAGCCAAAGTCCTCTCCTCCCCTCAGCCAGCCAGACTTTATCTGGCATGGTCATGAGCCCCGAGCTCTCCACGCCAACACAAGACAGGCTGTGGAAAGAGAAAGAAGGGAAACACAGAGAGTGAGAAAGACAGGCGGAGAGTGAGACAGAGATCAAGAGAGGAAGTGAGAGCAAGAGAATGAGAGTGAAAAGAGAGGGAGCACTTTTCATTCTCCTGGTCTGGCTTGGGCCTCTTTGACACGTGTAGAACCGCGGCGCACACACACACTCTCACCACAGCGTTCTTTCGCTCTTTACAGTCGTTTGCTGTGTGTGGTGAGAGCAGGACTGGCACGGGGCAGACGGTGGTCTGATGTGCAGCCAGGGAAAATCGATTAAAAGAAATCCACCAAATCATGTTGCGTGAGAAGTTAGAGCCCGTGGTGGGCAACATTAAAGCAGTGGCTGGCAGTGGCAGGGCTGTAGCTGATGAAGACGGCTCTCTTTACTGCGGTAAAAACTGAGACTTTGCATGAGTGAGGTTTTTTTTTTTACTGAGATCACCCGACCGCCGGTCAGGAACAAAGTCCACTGGCACAGCTGGCTTTGAGAAACACATTTCCAGCCATCTACTCTGGGACCCGTAAATGAAAACCAGATTGTGGCATTAAAAGCGGGAGTTAGAGAAGAAAAAAAGAAAAGTGAGATAGAAGGTGTGAAAATAGGCTAAGCAGACTTATAAATAACTGTTTCATTCGAAATAATTGACAATGCAAAAATAAATAGCTTTACTATGTCAAAACAATTGATATATAGTTGAAATAGTATTGAGAACAGTGTTAAATGCAGTTTCTCCCCTAGTCTATCACACAGACAGGATGGGAAAACATTTTACTTTGCAGTAAATGGTAATATAGCCATGGTATCTCAATAGAGACTCCATAGAAATCACTACAAACAAAACACAAAGCATATAACATTTGCAAAAAGAGTAGATGGAAAGAGAATGTGGATGTATTTATTTATAGTTTGGTGGCAAATTTGTAATTAAATAATATTTGTATTTATTTATTGTAAAAATGCTAAATGTTTTCTGTTAATGTAGGGTTTAGGTTGTGTGTAAGGATTAGTCTCTAGTATTTATAATTAGCTTTATATAAAACAATAAAGTCTATAGAAAGTCGCCATTTAGATCACTAAACAATTGTCTGTGTGTTTTTTGTGTGATTGGGCAAGTGTGAGTGTGTAGGTGAAGGGATCCTTTAGCCAGCTTTATTGTGTCCATCCACAGGGACGCGATGTGAGTTTTACCTGTGGGGTTTCAGCTCTATGGAGGCGAGTACAATGCTCCTAACGCGTGATGGCAACACAAGGCTCTGGGCCACTTTAACACCCAGCACAAATCCAGAGTGAAACAATCATTTCAAACAACTTCTGCTTCTGTCATGTTGAGAAATGTAATTTAAGGGCAGTGAATGCGACCCTCCGGTTATTCTCTACTCTCCCTTGTTCTACATCACAGCTGTGTCTGAACAACATGGTGCTGTATCTGAAGGGAAGGAGAATATTGTGAATAATAGGGTTAAAAAACAATCACAGCCCTTTCACAGAAGGGGGTGAATTAAAGTGTGTCAATGGTCAAATCAAGAGATTTCCTCTGGATACCACAGAGAGGAAAAAAGTGCATAAGAGAAGAAATAGATACATAAAGATATGAGTAGAGAAAAAATGGAGCATGATTAGTTGCCCTAGATTTTTAAATTTATCTCCTGTTTTGGGCATTAAGTAAAATAACTAAAGTAATATAATCAACTGGCCCCATTACGGGAAGTTCTCATGTAGGGCAATTGAACAAAGTGCTGTCCTCAAAGTGTGAAGGAGCCGAAATCAGGTCGTTCCTGGGAGCCATCAGTAATGAACCTCATCAGACGGGGGATGTGCGCGTGTGAGCCGATTGCGCTGACCTGAGAGCAATGCTACATGCCGCTGAAGCAAACGTTGCATGCTAATTCATAGGGATGCAAAACAGCCCAGCATGCTGCACCTCTGCTCATGAACGCCTCCTCTGCAACACTTTCTGGTCTATGCTGGCTATATTTACACAGTGCTGTACAGCTCATTCTGGAACCAAACTATAAAACCATTGCTTTTATAAAATAGTGGCAACAGCGTTATGATGAAAGATAAATTATTTAAATTTATTAATAACAATTATCTTTATAAAAAAAATGTCTACGGTGTCAGAAATATCGAAATTATGAGTTACATGGACAGGAATGACCAAGTTTAAGGGGAAAAGTTGTACTGAAGTTGTAAGTGTACTGAAGTTGTAAAAGTAATAGGCATGTCATAAAATATTGATATATTGATTATTGATTGGCGCATTATTTTATTGTTACATTTTTAAGGCATAGATTTATTAACATTGACATTTAATTTAGAAGCCTAATTTGTGTACTTTCCAATTCACTGTCATTTGGCCTTGTGTAATGTAGTCTGGCATTATATAAGTATTGAAAGACCACAAGAGGGTGATTTTACATTTACTGAAGCAGGTCAACAAGTCACTGTGAATCTAGTCAACACACGCACAAACCGTATAAAGGTTTTTGTACTTCTTCAAGAATTAACCAAGTTACATTGTTGAGTTTGCAGGCTAGTGTATGAAACTGGTGTTACTGTGCAAACTGAACGATCAGAATTATTATGCAGTTTCTCTGTATTTAGCCTTGAAGAGGTTTCTTCAAGGAAGAATAATCTTTGTCTTTTGATAATGATTTGGGTCGAATATAATGGAAAACTCTGCGTTTTGCTCTCCGTGGTGCTGCAGAATTTTTAACATCTTCCGGAGTAGTAGCTGGGAGTTGTGTGTCATATTTGTGTGTACCTTCATAGAAAATAATTATAATTTTTTTTTAGATCACACCATGTTGACCGCCAGAAATGCAACCCCCTTTAATTTACCCTGCTGCTCACACTTAACAACAGAAAAAATATGTTTGAAGAGACAAATACTATTGTGCAACGAGCAGCCCTGTTTATATATGAAAAAAAAAATGCAGATCTATATCGATAATCATCTAGAAAATTGTCTGATTATCGATGCGTGCAAACATCGATCCCAAAAATGTTTGGCTCAGTTTCAGTGCTTCATTTCAATAGTATTCATTTGTTTTACTCTATATAATATATATTTTAGTCAACTACTGTAAAGCGAATGACTCACCCTTCATGGTTTGCAAAATAATAAATACAGTAATTTGCTGGACACCATGCATTAATAAGTAATTTAGGTCTTACAAAAGTCATGAGGGTGTATTCACTTATGCCTATTCATGTGCATAACAAAAAAGTCATTCATTGTGTATTTGTATTAGTTTGGCTCCTTCAGTATTTTGTTTCCTACTTGACTTCCACTTAAAGGCTGTTATATTTAATTTAACCTAACAGTATGCTCTTTGTGATTGTCAATAAATGTAGTAATTTATTAATATATTGTAAAATGTTAGTCACAGGAATGCATGAACAGTATGGTCATTATACATTTTATAAAAGACAAGTATTTATTTAGTGTGTGACTGACCTTGATGTGTGTTATTTATATCTCATACCAACAAACCAATTTATAATAGTTCTTTAAAAGTACTATATCATTGCACTATATCCATTGATTTAGGTGAAAAATGTAATCTGCTACACAGGGCTGGGCTCTGTGGCCCGACTGAGGAAGCTCACTCCGAGGCTTAATTCGATTAGCCCCGCACATCCCGGACACGCTCTGCCCCCTGAGGTACTCTGGCCTGGGCTGGTGCATTCTTGCCCTAATCAAATTAACTCACCATATTTAGGCAAATAAACAATAGTTACTGTATCTGCACACAGATCATGTGGCCAGCGGTGGTAGACAGTGACCTCTCACTTCGAACGATAGCTCTGTGGATCAGCATGCAAATGTTTCCTTGCAGAGTGGACGTTAGAGGGACTGGGCCGGATTAGAAACACAAACTCCTTGACTTCCTTTCTCACAAGACAAACAAGGATCACAAAAAAAAAAAAAAAAAAACACTGTTGGCAACACCTAAAATAAACATGGTTTCCTTATAAATCTTTGAAGTTTTTATCATGATATGACAATCATTTAATGCAGGTCATGAACAGGGTAGAAAATGAAGGTCAGTGAGGTTTAAATGCAAAGTTTTTTGTGGCGCATAATCACAGTGCAAATGTGTATATATGCATGTGAGTGTGTGTATGTGTGGGAAAGACAAGAAAATGTATTTAATGTAAATGTATAACATTATTCCTTGTGTTATACTACCCTGACATTTATACAGTAATCACACACACATGTTGGGTTTCCATGTTTTATGGGGACTTTCCACAGACATAATGGTTTTTATACGGTACAAACTATATATTCTATCCCCTAACCCACCCCTAAACCTGACCCTCACAAAAAACTTTCTGCATTTTTACATTTTCAAAAAACATAATTTTGTATGATTTATAAGCTGTTTTCCTCAAAAACAGACAACATGTCCCCACAAAGTCCAAAAATTCAGGTTTTCCTATCCTTACGGGGGACATTTGGTCCCCATAATGTGATAAATACATGCTCACACACACGCACGTACGCACACACACACGCACGCCGCGCGCACACACACACACACACACACACACACCTGTGTTGGTGCAGCTATCCTTAGTACTCTCCATAGACATAATGATTTTTATACTGTACGAACTATAGATTTGATCCCCTAACACTAACACTCACAAAAACTTTCTGCATTTTTACATTTTCAAAAAATCATTGTTTAGAATGTTTGTTAAGTGATTTAAAATGATGGGGACACTAGAAATTTCCTCATAAACCACATTTATAGCATAAAACCCATGTAATTACCAGTTTGTAACCTACACACACACACAAATGTACATGTATACTTCCTGCACTGTACCAAGGACACAAAGACAGCCAGAGCATCTGCCCTGGCCTTGATCTCCAAAGCTTTCCTTCTCCATCCATTCACTCTTTCATCTTATGAAAACTCTCCTCTCTAACTCTCCTATTTTCTTTCTAAGAAAGGCCTGATAGAGCCTTGTGCCTTTTCTCCAGGCCTTTGTCCATTCTGTCCAGTTTTTCCCTCTTTCTTTCTACCTGGTCCCCAGATGTAATAATTAAAATCATTAGCAAAATTGTAATTTCTGTGTTCTGAATCTGATATCATGAAAGTTTAAAATGGTCCAAGATGACAAATGTCCCTGGACAGATTGTGCAGTTAAAATTAACCAGAAAAAAATTAAAATAATAATAATAATATATATATATATATATATATATATATATATATATATATATATATATATATATATATATATATAATGTGTGTGTGTGTGTGTGTGTGTTTGTGTGTGTGTATGTGAGGTCGGAGGGAACATTTTACAGTAATTACAGTGGCGACCCTCAGCAGGCTTTAAGTAAGTGGACTCGGACGTCTTAAAGGAAGCCTGCTAATTACTTGCAAATCAATAAGAAAAAAAAATCTTCCTCCACTTCTCTGTCAACCTCTTTCTTTTTTCCCCACTCTTGGTGGGTAAGGGGCCGCTCCTCTGCCGGCATTTTAATTGTGGCAGGAATCAGGCAGATTCACAGGAACTAATTAATATGCAGATTTGCAGCATATTTTCTCTGCCAGCCTTTCTCTCTTTTTTTAGAGAGAGAAAAAAATACAACTCAAGTGATTTACGATTGCTTATACTATATAAAATGTACATAATGCTCACAGTGTACTATTTGATGTCTAATTTTAGCACCGGATCAATGGCACTCTCCAACACCCCTGCTTATGGTAAATGATTGATGTTTCACCATACAGCATTTTCCACTTCATTAATAAAAAAGTGCATCTTTATTTATTAATGTGCGATATACACGTACGTCTATTTATAATGTAATTAGAGCAATATTAGTGTGTCACATTCCATTTGGAAATGTGCACCATACAAGCCCACCAACAATACCCATTTCAATCTAGGAGCGTTAAAGACAAAAGCAGTTTTAATATGGAAACACTAGGAGGCGATTAAGCCTTATTTTTCCTATTGTCTGGGAGCAGGGAGTGACTAAATTAGGCTCTTCGTGTGTGTGCTCAGAACATTAGAACAATATAAAACTTGAAGCGCGGCACACAGTCCATTGCAGTTAATAGTCAGTTAATGAGAGCGTGGAGGCAAACGCCTCTATTAAATCATTGTTTAATACTTCACACTAAAAGATTGTCGTTCGGTTGAGGTGTTTTCAAATGGCTCTCTTTTATCCCAACCTGGATACGATAAAGCTAACAATGTGTGAAAGACTGTATGTTACGTTCCAATATGATAAGGCTTGCATGGTTCTGAAAAGCATACAAACAAACAAGCAAATCAACAACTAACAAACAAAAAAGCTCCAAATAAACAAACAACAACAACAGCAGCAAAATGCTACATGATTTTTGTTTACCTGTGTTTCTGTGTAAGCTGTACTTTAATACATATGGCAGCAATTAATTTAATCTTAAACTATGATTTCCTTTTCAAAAATGTTCTTAACACATACAGTATGCGAGCCCAGGGCTAGTTGTCACACTTTTTACTCCAGTGAATGCTTCCCAGGGAAGGTTACAATTCAACATTCTGCTTTTTAGCAAATTTTTTAAATAAAACAGCAAGGGTAATATACCAAAAATATATAACTATTGTTTTGGACAACAAATGCTGTTATTAATAAATAGTTTAAATGTTGGACATTTAAAACACATGCCAATACAAATTTGACAACTTGCCCCACCTGACATAAACGTTCCAGATATAATTAATCTAGTATTGGGTAAGTGATATATTCATTTGTTTACCTAATAGCAAAAAATGCTGATATTGGAAATTGAGGATAACTTAACGATTAAATCCACAAAAATATTCTAATAAAAGATTAATTTTGAACTAGGTGTTTGAAGCCAACATAAAATCACTTCTAGAAAAAACACACATACAGGTGCATAATTTGACTTTTGACTTTGAATGTTATAGTTACTGAGATATATAGACCTTGACAATGTGTGTCATCTGACAACTTCCTGTTTGACTTCAAGACCTGGTCTCCCCTTAACATGTAATCTATTAAGAAATGTTTCTCACTATCTTAAATTTACAAAAAGACTGCACATGAGATCTGCATTAAAGGTTCTAACACAGTTTTGACTGACAGGAACAAAATGATTTTAACAGACAAAGAAACAGGTCTACTGTTCATCTCGGGAACCTCGGTGCCTCTGAAGCATGAGCAAGACTGTTTACTCCTATCATTTCAGTCTCTTCACAGCTCAGAAATGTTGTTAGGCCGAAAGGAGCCTGCTGTTTGTTTGTTTAATTAAAAATGATGAATGTGACATTCATTTTGGATCCTGTTTCACATTCTGCATTCTCTCTCTCCTCCCTTTTTCTCTCTCTCTCAATTTTTATCTTCCTCTCTTCGGTCGTCACTTCTTGTACTGCTTTCTGATATTTCTTCCACTCATTTTCCATATTCAGTATCTTGGGCATGTTTATGAATTTCACCCTCAAAAGAAAAGTTAATCGGATTGAACAACCAGGATTTTTAACACTTTAGCTTGGCACAAAAGTTACAAAACTACAATAGCCGATGTAAAAATGCTGCAGTGTCAACGGCCTTTTAGTATTATAGCCCATAACAGCTGTAAATAATGTTATTTAGATAGTTTGGGGTCATGGATAAATCTAGTACAGTGATCCTCACACAATGGCCCTGTCTCGTTTTACACTTCACACTTTGTTAATGCAAATGTGAGAAGATTCGTGGTCAACTACATTATTTGTTGAATGGACTGCTACAGTACATCCACGGAAATATTATCAACTACCCTCCATTACTAGTGTATCCTATTTGAAAAAAAGAAGAAGAAGAAAAAAAGAAATTGCCTGCCTATCTGTTATGAATCAGAACAGGATGGCTTTTGCTGTATATTCAAAGGACATTACACAGGCACATTGTATAGGGGAGAGCATATACATGCAAAACTTTTTTTTTTTATTCTTCCAGACAATGCAATGAGCATAGTCTGTGGTCATATGAACTGCTCATTTCAGGCTGGATGACAAAATAATACCAACCCATCTGCCTTCCATCTGTCAAACTCCTGCATCAACTTTTTTCATTGTTGTCTATGATTGTCTGGGATTTTATGTGCAAGAGAAAGTGACAGATAGACAGAGAGAATGTGAGATAGAGGAAGTTAGCTAGAGTATATTCCCATGTTTGTCTGAGATATCTGACCTCTAGGGAATTTTTTAACAAATAAAATGTATTATGTGAAATAAATTAGAAGTATTAAAGATTCTGCTCTCTAGATCATTAATAATAATCTATTTAATACATGTAAGCACATATATATGTATCCTTGACCATGTTAAATATTTTGTAAAATGTCTAGATTCCCTTGCTTCAATTAATGAACAACAACATTGCATTATTGCAAGATCATGCTGGGACAACATGGATCATCAGATTTCGCACCAACTTGTGGAGTCCATGCCAGCTTTAGTACATGTTGTCTTTAAAGCAAAAGAGGGATATACAAAATACTTCACAATTCTGCAATTCACATATTTTCCAATGAAACTTTTCCTCAAATTATTATATTTCTAATATAATTTGTAATGCATAAAGAATGTGTTTATTTAGAAAACATTTAAATTAGAAGTATTTTCACATGTGTTCTCTCTCTCTCTCTCTCTCTCTGTATATATATATATATATATATATATATATATATATATGACAGGATGGAGGGCGGGGCCAGGTCGTGATTCCGCACACCCGGCCACTAATCAGGCTAATCAAGCCTCAGAGAGGGATAAATGCTGACTGGAAGCTGCAGTGCGAGAGAGAGAGAGAGAGAGAGAGAGAGAGAGAGAGAGATTTACGGACAGCTGTCCGACACCTTTGTGTGTTTGTCTTTTGGATCAGTTCTTCATTAAAATATTATTCATATTGTCAAGCCGGTTCTCGCCTCCTCCTTTCCCTGTCCCCCCTTACACTGGTACCGATATCCGTGAAGGAGGAGGGATGCGCCATAGTAGAGCCCTCGTCACTACCATCCACCCCTACGGAGCAGGTGCGGCCTTCCGCAGGAGGACGGAGGAGACCGGTCTCCTGGAAGCAAAGGAACGGCCGGTGACCGCGAGGGAAGGAGGGGCTACCAACCAACCACCTGGAGCGGTTACCCCTGCCAGGGGCGGGGGAGACCCCTACCGTCCACCAAAAACGAGGCGGGGCATTCCGTCTGCCAGAGGCCGGAGGTCTGCCTCCAATCCGTCCGGGGAGGCGTGGCTGTTGTCCATTAGAGGGTGGAGGAGTGGCTGAGGAACAAGCTCCGGTGTACTGGAGAACCGGCGAGTAAGTGTTTTTTTTTTTTCTCTCTCTCTCTCTCCCATTGCAGATCGTGTTGGCCTTTCCCTCTCTTTTTTAAAATGTTTTATTACTTTTTTGTCACATTTCAGTCAAGTCAAGTGGTTTTTATTGTCGTTTCAACCATTTACAGTTAGTACAGTACACAGCAAAACGAGACAACGTTCCTCCAGGACCATGGTGCTACATAAAAACAACAAAGGACCAACATAGGACCACATGAGACTACACAACGAAATAAAATACCTATATAAACTACCTATATATACCTATATAAAGTGCACGTGCAAACATGTGCAAAAAGTACAGGACAGTACAACAAATTACTGACAATGAACAGGACAATAGACAGTGCAGCGCCGACCAGTACTCAGTAGTGCAAAAAGATGACAGTTTCTAAAAATGTAAACATAACATACTATGAGATAATGTTCTATGCACATAGCAGTTATTGAGGTAGCAGACAGATAGATATTTGTTTTTTGTTTCTCTCTCCTTGTCCCCTCCCTCATCCAGGTAGACAGGGATGACCTGCCTGCAAACGGGGCGTAAGGCGTTCCCCTCCCCAAGGAAGGGGGTTGTACGTCATACCTCCCCGGCCTGAGAGAATGAGGGAGGAATGTGGTAGGGCGGAGGATGGGGCCGGGTCGTTATTCCACACACCAGGCCCCTAATCAGGCTAATCAAGCCTCAGAGAGGGATAAAGGCCAACTGAAAGCTGCAGTGAGAGAGAGAGAGAGCGAGAGAGAGAGAGAGATTTACGGACAGCTGTCCAACACCTTTGTGTTTTTGTCTTTTGGTTCAGTTCTTCATTAAAATATTATTTATATTGTCAAGCCGGTATATATATATATATATATATATATATATATATATATATATATATATATATAAAGAAAGAGAGAGAGAGAGAGAGAGAGAGAGACTTTTAAATTGAAATTGAAAATTGTGTGTGTGTGTGTGTGTGTGTGTGTGTGTGTGTGAGAGAGAGTGTGTGTGTGTGTGTGTGTGTGTGTGAGAGAGTGCGTGTGTGTGAGAGAGTGTGTGTGTGAGAGAGAGTGTGTGTGTGTGTGTGTGTGTGTGTGTGTGCGTGTGTGAGAGAGAGAGTGTGTGTGAGAGAGTGTATGTGTGTGTGTGTGAGAGAGAGAGTTATTTGTACTGTTTTATTATTATTATTTTTCTTGTCATTATCTGATTTGTGTATTAGTGCTTTGGCAATATTGTATGTAAAAACAATCATGCCAATAAAGTACTTTAAAATTTAAACTGAAATTGAGATAGAGATACATGTATGTATACACTACCGGTCAAAACTTTTTAAACACTTGGCTAAAAGTTTCTCATGATCTTGATCTGAAGGCGTATGCTTAAATGTTTGAAATTAGTTTTAACAAAATTACAAAAATATAATTGTGCCACCATATTAATTTATTTAATTATAAAACTAAAATGTAATAAAAGAAATGTTAAATTGATGATGACATTTTAGAATAATAGTAAACTCATCAAAACGATGGAATTACATAAATGGAACTATGGGAATTATGTTGTGACGAACAAAATCTAAAATAAATCAAAACTTTGTTATATTTTAGCATCTTCAAAGTAGTCACCCTTTGCCTTGAATTTGCAGACATGTACTCTTGTCATTTTCTTAACCAACTTCTTGACGTATCACACTGGGATGCATCTATGTTGGGCACTTATTGGCTGCTTTTCTTTATTATTCGGTCCAAGTCAAGTTTGTGTGTCTGAGTATGTATGTATGTTTGAGTGAGTGACAAAAAGTTGGTGATAGACTGGGGCTCCTCAGTAGAGCGAAACCTGTGAAACCTGGCAGCGTGAGCGTAGACAAAGTCAAACTGCTGCTCTCACATATTTGTGGGGGATATTTAATTAAAAGTGGATTACAAGAGTATTGGATAAACAAAGATCAGATTAACAAATAACTGTACGCTATTTTCCCATTTGCCAATGCAAATTTGACTTTGTGGCTGCATCCCCATCACAGAAGAGAAGATTTACAGCCCTTCCAGAATATTAAGTCCCTGTCTGCTGCAGAGTTTAGGAAGATTTTCACAGAAGTTGATAAAACCTCCACCTTCTGCTCAAAATAACCTTCTCCGGCCATTTTAGTAGTGCCCACCCTTAAAGGGATAGTTCACCCAAAAATGAAAATTCTCTCACATTTACTCACCCTCAACCATCCCAGATGTGTTTGACTTTCTTTCTTCTGCTGAACACAAACAAAGATTTTTAGAAGAATATTTAATCTCTGTAGGTCCTCCCAATGCAAAAGGAAAGGAAAGTTTTACATTTTGTCTAAATGTCTCTTGAATTTCAATGGTTTTCTGCTCTCTGCAGCCAATAATTCACTGCATAAAACACATTGTGGTAGGCCAAACGGTTTAATCATTGCTACAAGTGAACCTAATTTAGTCTGGATCATACTTTCTTTTACCTTAAGAAGTTTAGTTGGCATCTGCCTAATTTGACTGACAGATGAAGTGCTAGATGAATTTGAACCAAAATACTGTAGTGTTTAATTGGACACACAACCTATGGTATTAACAACAGAGGATATGGGACGCATGTTTTTGCTCCCTTTTAAAAGTTGATAAGCCAGTTTATTTTGCTATCCTAACTACTGTATGCACGATTATATGTTTAGTAGACTCATATCCCTTCAGTACGAGTCTTAGAAATTACAGGCCAGTTCAACACTGTGTTCATCCCCCTGCAGGTCACTCAGCCGGAAAATAGACAGATCTGTAACTGCACACCTCTCCCCAACCTGCCAAGGTATGCACAGTTCTGTTTGGGCCATTTTTAATTGGAACTGAAATTGAGTTGAGCTGAATGGCAATACTTCACTGAAGGTGTGAAAATAGCAGGAAGACTGACAAAAAACTTTTTTTTTTCCTTCTTCACTTATGATACCAGATGACCTTGCAATGATAGACTGCCGGACTTTGTGACTGGGCTCAGAAAGGAACACAATCTGAGGTGTGTGTGTGATAGAAAGAGGGAGAGGGGAGAGAATAAATGGATTTATTGACTTGTGACTTTGACTCAGGCCAATGTATCAGTGCTTGCATTATGGGGAATGATGAGACCAGAGGATGTCAGGGACAACTTAATATAGACCAACTCCAAACAACCCTTTCTCCCACACACACACACACACACACACACGCACACACGCACACACACACACACACACACACACACACACACACACACACACACACACACGCACACACACACACACACACACGTTGTGTTTCCATGTTTTATGGGGACTTTCCATAGACATAATGGTTTTTATACTGTACAAACTTTATATTCTATCCCCTAAACCTAACCCTACCCCTAAACCTAACCCTCACAGAAAACATTCTGCATTTTTACATTTTCAAAAAACATAATTTAGTATGATTTATAAGCTGTTTTCCTCAAGGGGACTGACAAAATGTCCCCACAAGGTCAAACATTTCGGGTTTTACTATCCTTATGGGGACATTTGGTCCCCACAAAGTGATAAATACAGCTCACACACACACACACACACACACACACACACACACACACACACACACACACACACACACACACACACACACACACACACTCAGTTGTGTTTCCATGTTTTATGAGGACTTTCCATAGACATAATGGTTTTTATACTGTACAAACTTTATATTCTATCCCCTAAACCTAACCCTACCCCTAAACCTAACCCTCACAGAAAACATTCTGCATTTTTACATTTTCAAAAAACATAATTTAGTATGATTTATAAGCTGTTTTCCTCATGGGGACCGACAAAATGTCCCCACAAGGTCAAAAATTTCGGGTTTTACTATCCTTATGGGGACATTTGGTCCCCACAAAGTGATAAATACACGCTCACACACACACACACACACACACACACACACAAAGCAAGGTCCAAATGTGTGGGAGTTCAGGGACAGGAGTTGAAAATTAGCTATAGCTATAAACTTTATGTGCAACACATTAGTGACATGCTTGGTTTTGACACTATGTTTGTTTGCATTGTCCCTGTCAAATAAAATTTAAATAAATAAATAAATAAATAAATAGTGTCGGAGCAGACAGATAGTGAGAAATAGGAAACTCGGTTGTGCCATTTTTGTGCATTTTTGTATGTCTTATTCAATTATCAACCACAACATATTTGAACCAGGTGCTAAATATGCTAAAATACCACCTTGTAAATTAGTCTTGTTATGAAAATTTCAAAGAAGAGGGGGAAAAAATACCCAATGCAAGAGAGAGAGAGAGAGAGAGGCAGGTTTGTGATGAACCCCTCTAGCCATAACTTTGTTCCTCATTTCCAGAGAGGATATATAATTCAGAGGGTAGATAAGTCATGCCTCAGGCTGTTGTGGCATTCGGCACCCAAGTAGGAGATAGACAGAAGGGCTGGGTACTGTCCACCAAAGTGTTTTAATAATCCAACAATACCACCAATGTGGAAGCAATTCTGAGTGTCCCAGCAGAGCATCCAGCTCCCTGTGTCTCTATGGGGCCAAAGTGTTCAATGAATCTGTGAATACATTTAAGAGAAGGTGGGCATGTGCTATTTGCAGGGATGTAGAGTCCAAGGTCCTTTGGCCTGTCACACTGAGTAAAGTCCTCAGCATGCTAGAATGGCACTTGCAAGTGTTGCTGGCAGGCTTCAGGAGATGGGAATAAATGTAATGTGTATTGTCACTAATGCAGGCCACGGTGCTCAGGGTGAGACATGCTTAGCCCCTGCTGAACTCTCTCCGCAGGCCTGGACACATGTTTAAGAATGGACACGCTGCCTGGCAACTTCCACTGGATAATTGATTTAGTGTCTCTAAGGCTGTCTTTCTACTGTTGATGCAATCATTGTAGGGCACACATTAACACAGCATAACCCATACTGACACACAAACACACACACACACACACACACACACACACACACACACACACACACACACACACACACACACACACACACACACACACTTACAGTTGTATAAAGCCTCAGATACAAGAACATATAGATGCACAAGAGCTGTGAAAAGACGTGAAATACGTCTTTTGGGAAGCTGACATGTTGTGTGACACGCTATACTATTTCTATTTAAAAAGCATTTTGCTGATTCTTTAAAATTATTATTAAGGCTGTTGATTTAACATGTTAATTCAGTGCAATTTATTATATATATATTTTTTTATTTATTGAATTTATCATATAAGTAAATTCCATAGTAAGTCATTTTTCTACCTTCGGATCAATTGAACCTTTAAGTCCCTATTTTCCATTTTCGTGAGTCGCAGCCAGCATTGAAAGCCCAAATTATTGACAGCCCTAATTATTCTGCATGCAGCTTTTATGACCTTATATTAATTAAGAGACTGCACAGAAAATTTTTACTTTACAAAATTAATTTGTCACACCATAGAACTGAACTATTGAAGGCAAAAAGGTGATAAAAATTTTGAAAAATTGTGAAGAAGAGGAGAAATGATGACCGATTATGGGACCTAAAATGTATACATTCACTTATACATTAATATAAATTCTACCCTAAAATCCTGATGTTAAAGGGATAGTTCACCCAAAAATGTAAATTCAGTAATTGTTTACTCACCCCTGTGTTGTTATAAGCCCATATGGTCCTTAGAGCTGGACCTTGTGGTCTGATTTTTCAGACACAAATTTGCATCACCAATGTACAGTACATACTGACTTTTGGTACAAGTCATCAACAGCATTTATAAAAGAATACAGCTTTTGAACAGCTTGGGAGAGCCAAAGTCTTTCTAGCAAGTCAGTCCATTTGGAACACTCTCAGGCAGCTACCTGTCTAAGTAAACAAGCGGTGCAAGATTAGCTCCTATTTAGTTGAATGGGGAAAATCTCCAAAACAGCAGGTTAACATATTTGTAAAATCTGATAACATTGGAATCATAAAATGTTCTTCTTTAACTCAGATTACACATAAACATGCAATTTTCCTGGCTTGTATATCTAATGTGCATGGATGTTCTTGTGTTGATTGACAGGCAATATCTGTGTCTAAAGGTGATTGGCTCTTTTACCTGTAAGGCGGCACTTCCTTTCTACATTCGTTGACTGTTGGGCAAGTTCCTCCCATTCATTTTAATAGAAGTAGCCTGTCTCTGATAGAGCACTACAGAATGGAACCGAATGCAGAGGTCTCAAGATGTGTTTTCCTGCCACATTTGTAGTTCAGATCCTAAAAAAGAGCAAGAGAAAGAAAGTTAGACTGAGGGTTTAAGGGTGAGACAATTTAAAATTCCATTCTTTCTGAGAACAGGAAAAAGAAAATGATTCTTTCCTATCTAAAGGCACAACTCTCATCCCATACATCACAGAACTCGTAGTACAGCTGTCAATCATAAGTAGAAGTCATATCTAGGAGTTAGTATTAGGCAGCTGAGCTGGGAAAACAAATAAAGCTAAAGCAGACTCTCTATCTATAATCCCTCTGTCTCGGCCTCTGGTAAATCTCTCAGTCCTGCCTGTGTATTGTCTGTGTATTGACACGTCATACCTCAGTACTGCCATCATTTTATTCTAAAAATGCCTCACAAACAATCTATGACAAACACATACTATTGTTTATGGGACTTCCACTACATACAGTACACCAGCAGCCATTTATTAGGGTAAGACATAAAAGGCAGTAAAGACACATGGCTGAGTGTGACAGAGGATTGGTGGACAGTTCGTACTTTAGTATAAAAAGTAACTAAAAGTCCCATGGTACCAGATCAAAACCATGCTTTTAAAGAAGTATATAGAAAGTAAAGAAGAGATGTGGAATGGGTCGAGGATGTCATACACACAGTTACACTATCTCGTTCTTTTTTACTCTCTGTGTCTCTCTCTCTCTCTCTCTCTCTCTCTCTCTCTCTCTCACCCATCACTTTTAGAGCATCACCTCTCAGCATCTGTGACTCCAATTTTAGTGGAGCATGCAGAGGTCTCACATTGTCATCCTGCCGTCCCCTCCAACCCCAACCCTCCCTCTCTCTCCTCCGCTCTGTCCTTTTCTCCCTCCACTCTTGCAAACAGGGGCAATTACGCACTGAACTGGCACCCTGTTTACACCTTAAACTGCCACCAATTACTGCTTTGTGACACCCGCACCAGCACAAGCACATTCTCTCTCCCTCTCTATCTCTCTGCTATCCGCCCGCTGAACAGGGAGAAGGTGTGTTTTGGTCTCACCCTGTCTGGTGGGATGACAGAATGGAGGTGCATATGGAGGAGAGATAACTGAGTCTCAGGTGGATATGATGCTGGATTTGAACATTGGGAAGATGCAGCAAACTGCCATCTTGCATATATGGAGCATATAAGATCATGTGACCTGATGGAGTCATTGTAAAGTCTGTGACATAAGAACTCAGACAGACTATTAGGGTTAGTTAAGTTTTTAAGCTAGTTGTCACACTTTTTACAGAATATGTCTCAGGGTATGTTTTTTTTTTTTTTTTTAAGTACATTTCTGTATAGACACATACCTTAAAAGTTTTGGAAAAACTTTTAAAGATTACCATTGTTGTTGTCCAGGAATAAAGATACAGTTTATGGAACACACTGACACACAAAACAGGGCGTGTTGTCACACTAAATAGGGTAAGTTGTCACTTGTTGGAACATGCCATTAACAGCCTATTATAGCCTTTTTAATAAAATAAATAAATACATTAAAAAGTAAACAATTATAAAAAACAGAACAATTCATGAAACTGGAAGGAGGAATTACACAGAACAGAATGAAACTGTTATAATGTTATATTAGGTAAACACATTACATAAATGTGATGTCATTTAACGTTTAACTAATCTCATTGATCATAATGCAACAACATTAACTAATTAATTCTGTAAATTGAATTTGCTAGAACCACAGGTTATGTAAGAATACATACAAATTATCACGAGATCTCATTGAGAAAGCACACATTTGTGTAACTGGACTTTTTACTCAAATTTTTATTCTGTAGTTACTTTCACCTTGTCTCTGTTTCATGATGACATGCAGTACATCAGCCACTATGTCAGTGTGGCTGACATAGTTAAAACACAACAAAGTTAAAACAGACAAAGCAAGCAAAAATAAATAAATAAATGGCACACTGTTTCTCCCAGATGGGGTTGAAATTTAATTTAAGAACAAACACAAAATGTAAAGCAGGATTATCTGTTATTTTAGTGGATTACCTGTATTAAAGGGGCTACAGGTGTTTGTGCTTGTCATCTGTGTTGATATCAAACACACTTTGGACAAA
The DNA here is from genome assembly GCF_025860055.1 of Xyrauchen texanus. Classification (NCBI taxonomy): domain Eukaryota; kingdom Metazoa; phylum Chordata; class Actinopteri; order Cypriniformes; family Catostomidae; genus Xyrauchen; species Xyrauchen texanus. The sequence goes on along the minus strand of NC_068295.1, from coordinate 20,936,233 downwards.
AAACTCATATTGCGATTATTTTGAAAAATATTACAATTGCGATTTGAACTGAGATTATGAAAATGTTCAACTGCCAAAAGGCTGCTGGGGTTTTCACATTTGAGTCCTCTTAAACAGAACCAAACTGAGACCTTCTTTTCTATTCACCCACAAACAAATAAATATATATAAACACGGAAACAAAGAAAAAACACTGTCTTCTTCATATTCAAATTGAACTGTGTGTACCTGTTTTAGTCTATTTTGCGATAGGGTTTCAGCCCACTAATCATCATCATTAGTTTTTGAAACCCAGTCAGCTTATATACACAGTGTAACAAATGTTGTCATTTTTTTTGGTTCCTGTGTAGTAAGTGTTATTCCCTTATTGCTTATGCCTCAAAAGTATAGAAAATGGCTATTATTCCCTATAAACTTTGCTTTTGTGACCAGGACAGTGATTTCTTTTATATTTAACTATTTTCCAGGACATTCCAGATAGATTCAGTGATTAGTAAACTCGGATTAACTTCTAGAACTTTCCAGTAATATTAATAGTAGAAATACAGGGGCCTTAAGCCCACCAGTTCAGTTTAGTTCAAGCTGCCTAAGTGGATCAGAACCTTGCTGGATGCCTTTAAGTATGATGAGTATGGCTAGGAGGTCATAGTAGACTTCAAAATGGTGGCGTTACTGATGGGTCTCCAAGGTGTTTTTACCAAGTTTTCCTGCTATTTAGGACAGCAGGGACACCAAGTGCACTACCACAGGTGGGACTCTCCACAGCGGACCGAGTTCTATGTGGGGAGGAACAACGTCAAGTGGGAGCCACTGGTGGACCCCCGGAAGGTGCTGATGCCAGCACTGCACATCAAATTGGGCCTTATGAAACAATTTGTCAGACCTCTAGATAAGGAGTCGGCAGCCTTCAACTACCTTCAAGACTTCTTCCCAAAGCTGTCTGAGGCAAAGGTCAAAGCCGGTGTCTTTGTCGGACCACAGATGAAGAATATCCTGGAGTGCATTGAATTCCCCAAGAAGCTCACTAGTGAGGAGAAAGTGGTTTGGAACAGCTTTGTCACAGTGGTTCGGGGCTTCCTGGGCAATCACAAGGCTGAAAACTATGTGGAGCTGGTTGAGTCTCTGGTGAAGAACTATGGCACAATGGGCTGTAAGATGTCCCTCAAAGTCCATATCCTTGATGCTCATCTTGATAAATTCAAGGAGAACATGGGAGCATATTTGGAGGAGCAAGGTGAGCATTTCCATCAGGATATACTGGACTTTGAACTCCGCTTCCAAGGACAGTATAACGAGAACATGATGGGAGACTACATTTGGGAGCTGATTCGTGAAAGTGATTTACAGTATAATTGTAAATCTCGAAAAACTACTCACTTTGAAATTTTTTGTAGTAATTTTTGTATTACTTTAGTATAAATACATTTTAATTTGGATTCATATGTTGTTTTATTCTAACTTTTTGTGAACGTTTTCTCATTGGAAATAGGTACATTTCAAAATATCACTGTTCTGGTCACAAAAGCAAAGTTTGTGGGGAATAATAGCCATTTTCTATACTTTGGGGGCATAAGCAATTAGGAAATAACACTTACTACACAGGAACAAAAATTGTACTACATAGTGATATTAGGAATGCTCCAATCAGGATTTTAACATGCAATACTGATCTCCAGTATACTTTTTATCTAATAGATGCTGATCATTTATCTTTTTATCAGCAACTCTGTCAAAACAGGTTATATGTCACTATTAACTGAATTTCCCTGTTGGTAATACCATAGTCGTTGCCTAGTTTTTTGCTGTCAAAAATAATGTTGGTTGGTTGAATAATTAAAAAAACACAAAATATTCCTTATTTTATATGACTCTTTCCTCTAGGACTTAAAAACAAGTAGGCTTATGCAAACTATTCTCTACTGTACATAAAATAGTCCTAAAGATCTTAAGAATCTAAAGAGGCTTAATGTCAAACTGAAGTTGATCTGCCCTCAGCCCCATGACTGTTCCCCGGCCGGCCGGTTCTGACAAGTCCAGAGGACGCCAACATCGGACCTCCTCCTCAGTCATGAACCTGCCCCCTGCTGGGTGCGCGGAGCAAGGTAAGTGCTTCGAGTTTGTTCTCAGCACCAAAGCCTCGGGACGCACCACTGCCTCCCGATGCCAATATTACCATATTACTCCCAGGAGACCCCATCTTTCGGCTCCCTGGTTGATTCCTCCCTAGACCTCATGGGTCCACAGTTCAGCGGAGGAACTCGCCGACCCAAGCCACTATGGGTACTCTATCTACCCTGTACTGGAATAGGTGCTCCACAGGTTAAGGACTCCTGTTCGGACTCCCCCTGTGTGTATTTCCGCTGTACTGTCCCCTCACGTGCGGACCCCCGTGCTCCCTTAGGCAGTTCCAGCTGCCTCGGTCGCCGTGCTGTAACAATTCCCCCCTCTACGAGGCTGGAAATACCACCGCGCCAACTTTCTCATATAGGTCCTAAACGGCCATGTGATGTATTCGCCACCTTACCTCCCCTGCAGGGTAGGTGTGGTCTCCGCAGGGTCTTCTCCCCCTGAAAGAATAGGGAACTGGGTAAGACCCCCTTCCCTTAATGCATGTAAGGGCCCCGGCCGTAGTTGCTCTATGCGAGAAACATAGAGAGAAAAGAGGCCCAGCCAGGCTTGGCCCGTTCCCAGGTTGGCAAGCATCACCTTGTTCCCCTCACTAGGGTAACCAGAAGGATTCTGATGACTTTAATGGGGCATTTGGGAAGGGTACGTGCAGCCTGATACCGCTGATACCGCAGTTCACGTACACGGCTCAGTGCATAGCATGATTGAAGTGGGACCACTAGTGTCGCTTCTCCGTGGAGAGAGCGACAGAAGGGGAACGTCTAGGTTACGTATGTAACCTCCGTTCCCCGATGGAGGGAACAAGACATTGTGTCTTCCCCACCATGTCGCTGAGCCGAGCCACTGTTGTGGCCGGACCATTTCCGGCTCCTCAGAAAAATCCTGAATGAACTCCCGTATTTGCCCTGCGTATATACCTGTATGTCCGGGGGTGGGATATGCAAATACCCTCTGCCAACTTCTCATTGGCCTTTTTTCATAGAACAGAGGTATATATCGACGCTCAAGAGAGACCCCTAGTGTCGCTTCTCCGACACATCGTATCGTTCCCTCCATCGGGGAACGGAGGTTACATACTTAACCTAGACGTTAGTTTGTCACCATTTCATCTAATTATTTGTATTAATTATTTTATTATATTTCATTTAACAATGCATTATATTATCGTATCTAAATATTTTATATAGATTTATTATATGAATGTTTCTTCCTTTTCATTTTATTGGATGTTGCTAATATTAGTTCCGCTTTTACTTGAGTGTAATAAGGGCGACAATTTATCTTGTGAGGTAGATAAATGACTGGAGAATGGAGGAAGAGCACATGCTTCTGGACTCTTGTTACTGTTAATGCTGTTTTCTCAGTAATTTTTTTATACAAATGTTTTAATTATACCCCATCTTGAGATCCCACTACCACAGATAATAATAAAACTGCTTCATGCAGGACATGCTGGTTTAGTGAAAATAAAGCGCTCAACACGTAAGGAACCGAACTCTGAACACTTACTCTAAACATGAGATGGAGTTGTGAAACACTCTGAAAACACTGTAATAATGCTTTAACTTAATATAGACTGGACAGAGCAGTGCAAATAAACTTTGAAGCCAGCAGATTATTTATTTATTTTATTAAATTGCAGCCCTTTGGAATTTAATAATCGCAGCAAGGTCATATCATGATTTTGATTTTATTTCAATTAATTGTGCAGCCCTATTAAAAAACACCTGTGAAGATCCGGGGTCTGAGATAGCCCCTGTGACAACTTCCCAGTGCGACAACTAGCCCCCTAATCATGAGTGTTAGCTCAAAGCTGCCTATCTGTCCTGAATCATACACTGTGGCATTAACACTGCAGAAACTGGCAACACAGAGAGGGATATCACACTGAGACACTATATTTAACACAAGAGTGAGTAATAGAGTGTGAGATAGTGGTAAAATAGGGTACAGACTGCAGAGAACACAGGAGAGAGAGTGACAAAATGAAAATAGATGTGTTAGTATTTTAGAGACAGTGAGAGCATGCATATCTGTGTGTATGTGTGTGTTTCGGTGTGTGTGTTAACGACTGACCTGCACAGCCCACCTGCTCTCCCCAGCTGCCTGGCCCAAGATGGAGGTAGCATACCATAAATATCTGGAGGAGAGTCCACAGGGCCTTTCTCTCTCTCTCTCTCTCTCTCATATCTCTCTCTCTCTCTCTCTCTCTCTCTCTCTCTATATATATATATGTGTGTGTGTGTGTGTGTGTGTGTGTGTGTGTGTGTGTGTGTGTGCTTGTGTGTCTGTCTCTTTGAGCTTCCCTTGTCCCCTTCTTTGAATGACAGGTTTGACATTAACCATGTTATGGGAAGACATCAGCATCAACACTCATAATTTATAGGCTTTTGAAAATGAAAATAAAAATAATTACTTTCTTATTGCAAAGTTTCTCTAATATTACTGTACTTATATATATATATATATATATATATATATATATATATATATATATATATATATATATATATATATATATATATATATTCCCAGTAAAAAAAATTATAACAATTTAAACAAATTAATAATAATTATAAAATGTAATAGAAACAGTACTGTTGTGCATAGCCTTTAATATGCATTCTAATAACATATGCTTTACTGTTCCTTTAAACATACCAGTAACACTTTACATAACAGTGTCAATGTTATGTGACATTGACATACTTAACTATAACATCAACAGTAGTGTGGAATTTATAAAATAATTACATATAAAGTATGTGTTTCTCATAGATATTATGCAGTAATACTAATGTAATCACACTGACCAATTTCATGTAAAGTGTTACTCAGTGTCAGAAATGAACAGGAGCCCAGAGCAAAAATTCCACTGCAAGTGACAAAAATGCCCCCAAAATAAAATGTGGGGGCAAAAATACCCCAGTAATTAATTTAACTTTTTCATGTTAGTATTTATTTATTAATATTCTGCAATAAGTGTAATTATACACATTAACACATACAATAAGCTGATATCAATTTAAATGCATAGGCTTTATGTAAAAGCATAATTCATCAGACTGATAATTAATTTTAATGAATTGATTACATTGAATTATTTAAAATGTAGGATGACATATTTTTATATGGTTAGAAAAATGATGTCCCTTATTAAGGTAAAATTGCCCCCAAAAATGTATTTTAGTTGGCAAATATTGCCCCATAAAGGAAAGATAAATTTCTGACACTGTGTTAACCTTTGCATCTTTTTGGCTTTAACAAGTACACTGATAATCTGAACAATACCATATTGGTCTGCATCCTTGACATATTGAGCATTATGCCACTTAATTAGAAAGTCTGTATTTACCCCTTATACAGGCCTATTTCTTGTTCAGATCTACTATAAGACCTTCAACTCTCAAAAGCCCATGTGACCACATGGCTGAGGTCTGCACTATATGAGTTATATGAGTTTCTAAATGTTCTACAAGTTCTGTTCCTTGCAGTGACATAAGCTCTGTCCACATTAACTTACAGTTGGCTTACTGTTCTATTTGCCTGTCTACAAGAAGAACAGCAGAAATTACTGGATTTTAACACTTCTCCGGCTCACTTAGACTTCATACTAAAAGATAAAAAGGCATGAGCTCATAACAGGAGGTGGCTTTCATCATTTTTCTTTCTTCTTTTCCTAGTCCAGATTCAGGGAGTGTATATTCATCTGTGGGCCCAGTGTCACATTACAGTTGAACAGACATACGCCAATATTCCCCTCAAGCATTCCAGGGTAATGACCCCACTTTGGCACAAGGAGAGACCCCAGATGAGCAGGAGAGCATACAAACCCAGGACAAACGCATCCCTTGCTCTTTGTTAAATCTTGTTTAAATCTTAAATGTGTGCTGGCCCAGTTCCCCACCAACACACTAGTGTGAAGTTCCTACGTCACTCTCTAATGTATGCAGTCCCTTAGTCTTAGTCCAATAAGTGACACAGGAGGGGTGCCGTGTGTACATTTTCTTTATGCAAGGTGGGTGAAAACTTAGAAAATTGGTCCGTTCCATCATTGCTGGACAAGAGGCTGTGGTGACACACCGATCAGGTGTGCATGCAAAATCGCAACCAAAAATAATCCCCCCCCACCCCAGTACCACAAATTCCTGCAGCTTCAACTTATTCTAGGGAGGTATCCCATAAATCTTAACAATGAATGCAAATCTGAGATGGAAGGGCTGCAGCACCAGGCCTCTTAGGATCTCTTCTCTCTCTCTCTCTCTCTCTCTCTCTCTCTCTCCACTCCTTCTTTGAGAGTTTATACAGATGATTCAGAGAGGAAAATAGCAGTTTTTTTTACATCTATCTTGGCTGCGATTTCTCTGCTGTTGGTCTGGTGCACTCTAAGCTATAAATGAATGCTCTATTCCTCTCTCCTCTGAAGACAGAGCAAAACAAATTTTTACCTGCCTTGCACTAATGATATTCTGATGCACAGAATCCACACTATATTACCATAGAGTCATTTACCTTTTTATTTATGAAGTGTTTGTTGAACTCCATATAACCTGTTTGACCTGATATCAGCACCACAAAAAAGTCCTTGGTAATTGTAATTACTTATTTGTCTAGACACTACTGTAAAAGAAAGTTAACACCCAAAAGCCTTCCACGATAAATATAATACATATATTTAAGTATAGAGGCAAAACAATATGCAGAAGACGAAGGAACAGACAAACAAAACCCACAACAGCCACTTCTAAAAATGTGTTGCTGTTTTGTTTACTAGCGTAATTGATGGGGGAAAGACAGAAAGAGGGGTGATGGGGTGGTGAGTGGGGGGCAGTAAAGTGCCTGTGTGTGTGTGTGTGTGTTCTTCGCCGTGTGATTGAGGGACCCTGCCATGGCGCCATTGTAATGAGCAGCCACCAGAGTGAAAACTTCTCACTGAGAAAGTTACAGAATTATTTAGAGGGGCTCTGTGAAAATTACAATATGCACAATCTACCTGCTCGTTAAAGGATGAAAAATTATAAAATTCTTTGTGACAGGCTTCCAGCCCTTGCAATGTATAATGATTTTTTTTTGCCTGGTAAATTTGGATTTTTTTTTAGAATATGGGTACATCTGTTTTGCATGAGATGCATAAAATGACAGGACTCCGACAGCCAGTGCATCTAGTGACAAAGATTACTGTCACCCTCCTCCTAGAGTTAATTCATCATTGGAAATGGTCCGTTCCCTTTCTCTGTCTCTTAGCAACAGCCTATCCCCTGGTGCTGCCTTAACCACGTGTGCATATGTAATATAGTGCTCTTCAGCATACCTTTTACATAAAAATAAGCCCATAATTTCAACTTTACATTTTTATTGTATTAACATAAAATATTGGTCATATTACATTAAAATTCATACCAATGAATTTTATTCTGCCTACTATTATGCATTGAAAGGCACAGTGGTTATGCTTGTTAATCTGGATGCATGAATAAGGAAATATTTGCTCTGGATATTAGTTTTTGACTGTGGAGACAAAATGGAGAAACTTTGCAGTAACACGTTAGGATGGGAAACTAACCTCTTAACATGCAAATCAGAGCGCTCTCGGCTTCTGATGAATGGCTGCCGTGCCACATTTAAAAAATTGCTCTTACACAAAGACTTCTTGGTAAAAGAGGATGATTAAGCCCTAACAAGCACAAACAACAATAATACATACCCAACTTTTTGGTGAGGTGTTCCATTGCCTGTGTCAGAGGTCACAGCGCTTGACATATAGCTCTCCTAGCCATCAGATGTACGGATTGCAAAACTATTCAGAAACACAAAGCTCTTGAAGCTCAGCAGCTCAGATGATGCATCAGATTAATTGACAGGAAATGATGACAGGCCCATCACATGTAATAAACATCCCACAGTGTTGAGAGATACTAAAGACACAGATGCATGTTTGTACATGCATGTTTGTGATATTTTAAACTTGGAAAATGAGAGAGGATATAGCAGGATTGGAATACAGTACATTGATAATTTTATATGTGGCCAGTATAATAATGGCTTAAAATGGCACCGATTTGAGAGCTGAGAGGTGGGAAATCCCCAGGGATGTGATTTAGCTCTCTCTTTCTCTCTCTGTTGGGTGACACTGCAGCGTTACTGCTCATAGCTTTATCTGCCATGAAAAGGTGAAGCCATGAGTGATCTCTCCAATTTAAAAGCACTCAGCCCTCACAATATATTTTGCATATATTCATGCATCAAAGATTCAATTTAAGAATATTATTCCGCAAACATTGCCTGAATTCTTTGCAACATTAATAACAGATCATGGGTGACAAATGTATTAAACTTGACAGTCAGAAAAGGGGAAGAATGCTCATTTAATTAAAAAGCAAATAATAAAAGATAAATGATAGAAGGAATAACTAATAAAATAATAATAATAATAATGTAGAGAATTACAGAAAGGATGCCACCAGAATCTGCATCCTGTCTTTGGTTTCTAATGACCTCATTTTCTGTTAATGAATTGCTAACAATAACTGAGTAGCCACATTGCTTCTTTTTGGGCCTCATCAGATTAGTATTGCTGCAGTGAATGAAATTAAGATGACTAGAGTGTATTACTGAAGAACTAAGAGGAAAAATTTAAACACATATGAGGAGCATTCAAGCATGAAACCTTCATTACTGGGTCTTATAAGTAGGGAGGGTATCAGAATCGGGTCCGATACCGTGCTCATGTACCAAAAACCGATGCCATCTGATGTACAAATGTCATTATGTAAATATTCAGTGCACATTTAAATCACACGTCATGTCCTAGTGAGATTATTTAACAGCAAAAGCCTGTGAAAAAGCCTGTGCCTGTTTAAAGTACAAAAGAGACATGCTTAATACTAAAACATTCTAAAAAATCGTATTAATTTCTTTTCACTCAAATTATTATAACGATAAAATCATTTGTAATAATAAAAAAGAAAAAATATAATAATTTTCAGATGTTTGAAGCCCTCTGTACTTACTGAATATAACAGTGCATATAACAACTTCTGAAGACGTAATCTTCCTGTGACAAAATACATTCGGAAATATCAGTTTTCATTGTACTACCTCTGCCATTTTTCCTTTTTTACAACAATCACTTAAAAGCAACAACAGCAAACTATAACATCCCTCTGCAGTGAAATCATTTCCCAATTCAGCTTGGCGAGAAGCCGGCACAGTCTCTTAATTAAGTGGCCGACCAGAGAAGAATTCAACCAAAGTAATGATCTGTGTATGTGGATAAACAGCATCTATCGCCTCTGTAATAGGTAGCTTTCATGTGATGTGCAGTACATAAGTAATGAAATTAAGCAAGAACGATCCTCACCACACAACATTTTAATTACGATCCACAATACTGCTCTCCTGCACCAGAGCCACCCATCAATCAATGCACAACATGAATTTACAGTGACAAAATGCCTTAAAGCTGAAGTATGGATTTTTTTTAGATGTTAAAATGTTTAAAAAAGCTATTTGTAGGTTGATTTCCCTGTGTCTCTGTGGTGCTATTAAAACTGCTGTTTGTTTGAGCATACCATCCAGCCCAACAGGGGTGTGTTTCTACGTAACTCATTGCTTAACCACCATGCTACAATGCATTGTTGGAGAAATTAACTACTTAGTTACGACTGTTTTCCGAAACCGTTATAACAATGTTGAACATTCATTTTTCGAACCACGTTGGTTCAACAATATAGAGCTGTAGTTAATTACGTTATTTATTATGGGTGGAGTAATAACTTCCCGGATATCAAATTCTAATTGCTCATTTACACGTACTCCAGAAAGTTGCTGAAGACATGAAAGCTGCTGAAGACATGAAAGCTGCATGCACTGTGTAATGCGAGCAATGCACCGGCTGCAATTGTGGGGTTTCCGTTTACATCAGAATTTTGGGGTTTCCCATGATGCACTTGAGCACATACACACATGTGCACTCTTAAAATCATATAAGAATTCAATTATATGTTAACATGGACACATAAGCCTTGTTCTCCAACAGAAGCCATGTATGTGAAAGCGCTATGTCTTAACAGCCTTTATAAACTAGACAGCTGCATTCGTGTATGCGTGAGATTACAGAACGCTGCTAAACCCCTGAATAAGCAGTTTTCTTAAGTGCAACATGGTCAAATTTTTGATAGAATGAAAGATATATATATGGAATAAAAGATATATATAAGCCTCAGTGAGTGTGTTTAGGAAACATGCTTGAAAACAATCATTATTTTAGTCAATTATTTTAATCAAAATTCCATTTTGTGATGCTAAAATGGCACAGACATTTCACACTTCAGCTCTATAACCCAGCATACAGTGATGGTACAACACAAACATTATATTAAATGCCAGCCTCTTTTTTTTTTTTTTTTTTTTAAATAAAGCAAATTAATGCATCATTCAGGGGACTATCGGAAAAATCATTTTTGTACAGAATGATTTTTAAAGTGCTTTATCTGTTGTGTAACCAGAGTCACATTCAGTGATGCGGGTCACAGCAAAAAGATTGTTTTGTGGTGTGGACCCCTCATTAGCAAGTTGACAGCAGAAATAAACAGTGTACCTTACTGAATCTATGTTCTGTTTCATTTGCATAGTTCAAACCAATCTGCACCATTACCCAACATAAGAGTGCTATGCTTTAAAAAGCCAGTCCTCCACCTGCAATGCCCTCTCAATTCAACAGCAATGCATCAATCAGGCAATGAGCTAATTTAGCAGGTCTCTCTCGGCTTCCACTGAGTGTGACTAAAGCACTGTTTTAGGACACCACCCCATTTAGTGTGACACACACAACAAAGCATCAAACAAATACACAAAGATATCATCAGATCTCCCAGAGGACCAAGGCAAAAAGGGGGAATGAATTTGAGCATATGTACTTTCCTGCTTCACAGTATGCAAAAAAGCAGTATGTCAAATGAGCAGGATGACATACTTTATCTGCTGAGATTCTGAAGTGGGCATAAAGCCATGGAAGCTGAGGAGCTGTCAGATTTAAAAATGTGAAAAAATAAATAAATAATGTATACGAACCAAAAAAGGTTGTTCCTCTTAGATAAATTGTGCTTGTTGTGCTCAAAATTATTCTGATCAAAGGACACTGCTGGACATGGCAGAAGTAGTATGTCCAGGAATTTATTTACAGTATACTACACACTTGAATACAGACAGAACATACTAAATAAACAGTCCAGAAGTACGTTTGGGAATGACTCAGTCACCATTTGCTTTCATAGAATGACAAAAATTCACAATGAATGTGACTGGTGACTGAGGCTAATATTCTGCCTCACATCTCCTTTTGTGTTGCACAGAAGAAAGAAAGCCATATAGGTTTGGGGAAAAAATGAGGATGAGTAAATGGTGTCAGAATTGTCCTATTTGGCTGAACAAAACCTTTAAGTTAGATCATGCAGTACCAGTAGTTGTAGGTGAAGGGAGCATTCACCTACTTTACAAGACTAATCTGCAAGTAATAGATGTAAAGTCCTGTTGCTAGCACCCCCATCAGTGGCATGTGAAAGAGAGTGTTTTAACTCTGAGAGGGGAGCTGAGGGTTGAAGTTGTGGTATTAGCGGTCGTAGTTAACATCAGCAGCGTGCGGCAGGCAGGGAAAGTTGGCATTGTTCTAGTGTTTCTCGTGTCATTAATCTGAGATGGCTCTAATGGTCGTCCCGCTGGAGAGCCTCTTCAGAGCAACGCTGGCAGAGCATCTCTCTTTTCGCACACAGACGCGCTGAGAAACAGAGATCAGCACGCTGCGTGTTGTATGTAAATTCTGCCTCATTTATGGCATTATCTGAAGGAGGGATATTGTCACTCTGCTGTAATGTGCATGTAAGTATCGCTGCTGCATGAGAGAGGGAAAGAGTGGTAGAAATGGAGAGACAGTCTAGCATGAATAAGAGATAAATCCACTAACTCACAATAGCAATTCTGCATATGAAAACCGAGTACAGGAAGGGAGGAATGAAAGAGAAAAATAGAGTGGGTGATGTGGAGAGAAAGGTGGAGGGAGGAGAAGAGGAAAGAGAGAGCAAGTAAGGAAAAACAAGAATCAGCCAGATATATGCACTGCTTTTCTGAACAGAATAAAGAGACGTCTCTATTGAAAAATAGCCAGGTATGTAAATTTGAGTAGCTCATCATTTGAAACCCTGAAGAGACGAGAATGAGAAGACAACAGTGAAAGTGTGATGACAGAGAGAAAAGACAGCATCAGTACAAGCAGGTGGAAAATGGAGTATGTGGTGCATATCATTTGAAAGAATAACATTATTGAAATTTCAGCATATCTAGCAGGTCAAAGTTGGTATGCATTCTCAATCCCATCATAAAAGGGTGTTTGACATAACATAACATTCAAACTATTTTTAGATAGATGAGGTGGGTCACTTCTACTATGCAGCACATTTCCATGTCCCCATCATATATATTGCAATATATTGGATAGAATATTATATAAATACAGAAATAATTAATAATTTTATCCTCCTGAGACATGATTGTGACTGATGTGCCCATTTTCCTTTTTGATTTGTAGCTAGTAGCACCTAATAAACAAGCAAAAAAAAAAAAAAAAAAAAAAGCAAATAGTTTTCCTAAAAATTTATGTCAACAAATGTGGACATCAGGACTAAGTTGTGAAATTTTAAATAATACCAAGATATAGAAAGTAAATTAAATTTTTTATCAAATTGTTTAAAATGTTTCCAGGAGTTTTGGTTATGCAAGTTTTTGAGATGTTACAGACATTACATCAGAAATTAACACAAATAATTCAGATTCAATGTAATGGCCAGCATCATCCAATCACTGCCAACCTTGTTAAAATAAAATTATACATTATAAATTCTGAATCTATGTACTGATTACCATTGTCCCATGTCTGCCAAACATGAGTGGTCCAAACGTCATCTGCAACCTGAAACTACATTTTTGGTCAGATTTTAGGAGTGAATGCTCTTAGCTGCATAGGAAATTTATATGTTGCTCCCTTGTTTCCTATTTAGTGAATGACTCAACCTCCCATTAAGTCTGTCTGTCTACACTGGTCTCACCTTATTTTCATTGTAACTCTATATAAACTCTATATAAAGCCTCTGAAGTCTCTGTGGTCGGGTGCACTGGCAGTGACTGGGGAGAGGCCTCCTTGGCTGTGGAACACTGGCACTGACTGGGGATCGGCCTCCATGGCCAGGATATAATATAATAAAATAACATATTATATGTATATATTGTTATGTATAAATATATAAATATTATTAGAAATATTGAACTCAGTAATTGTTTTAAGATGAAACTCAAATAAGATATTTTTCATTACAATAGCACAATTAGGTGGCACAAATAAATTCCTCAAGCAAATTAAATCACGTTTAGTTGGAAAACAACAGCACAAACATTAAGTATTGTAATTGCATTTGATAACTTCTGTGAAGTTCTGTGGTAGTATTTAGCTTGTCTTACTCTAAAACATTCCATCACGTTTAATAAAATGACATAAAAACACTATATTATCACATTTTCAAAAAATTATTAAACAATATCAAAATAGACTTCATGTTAACACCCTCAATGTAAGCTAACTGTGTCCCTTACTGAGCAATGACTAACTTATGCTGTTTATGTCCACCCTTTTAGGCATCTAGTTAATTTTATTACCATTGTGAAACAAATAAAGTTGTCAAAATTGTCCCACCCTATTCCTAAGCTATTAAGTTTGAAATATTTGAAAGTCAGATGATGCCATACTATATTCTGCTATACGATCCAGATATCCAAATTAACATATGGAATGATACAGCTTGAGTGCTGCATTAAATGTGTATGAGGAATCCAAGACATTTCAAATGACGCTCCTTCTTCCAATGTAAATATGTAAACCACAGCACCACAGGCAGTTCAGAATCGCTTTGTCATGATGAAATAACTAAAGTAAGTCTGCTTTTGACAGTGCCAGCCTCTCTGTCTCCCAGCCACCGTCTCTCACCCGGGCATAATAAGCTTCAATTACCCGCGGCTCTCTCATTCAATAAAGACAGCCGCTGCACTTTGCTAGCCCACAATAAACACTAACAGAGAGAAATATTAAAATCCTGTTTATTTATAAACCTGTTAATAATGAGTTGCTTGATGAAAACGGCTTTCTCAGCAGTGCACTTGCTGAGCAAACAGTGTGCATCGAGGAGAGATAGCTAGTTAACCTCTGTGACTTAAACAAAGCTGGCACGATAAAACAAATGGCAGCAATTAGCCCAACCTCCTTCTTGAGGAAACCCAATAGGTCTTTGTCGTTTTCAATCAAGCGAGACTGCCGTGTGCTGTAGAATTAAAACAAGGATGTGATCAGTTTCCCTAAACTTCAACCTAATGCTCTGCCTACATGTGTTGGAGATTTATTGTTTTTGTCTGTATGTGAACGATGGGGCCCGTTTGCATCTGAGAGTGAGGGCTCACGCGGGGCATGACCTGCAGCCCACTCGCTGTCTGATGCCCTAATGACTGGCTCAGCAGGGCCCTGCCCTAATTAGAAAAGGTTCTGGTGAGATAAAGCATAGTTCAGATGAGAAGAGGTGCTGTGATGTATTCTTAATTTCTTTACCCACAATTTCTCAGTGGATTTGAATATACTTTCATAACACAACGTAAGTTGACATGTCCTGCAGCGTGACATTTTAAACAAAATATTTTTCTACTTTTTGTTAAAAAGATCTAATTATTTTATTATTATTAAGCATGTAGCTTTTATTACCCCATATTAAACACTTTTTTTTATCTTCACTAGTGCAGAATAGTACAGTATAGTACAAATATGCCATATAGTCCCTCAATTAAACTCCAGTGTCCCACTTTACCAGAATTCCCACTTTACCTGTATTCACCCTACACATTTCTGCACTACATGAATTTATGTGCACATCCCTAGTCCATTCTTTCTACAAGCTAATACCAATGGGTGGGTGAGCATTTCTCTCTCTCCAAAGTCCCCATCATCACCAGCTTTCTCCAATACCTCTGTAAATGAGACACCCTGATTCTCTACCTCCAGTTCTGTCCTGAAATATCACATGGATGTGTGAAGGGGATCTGTGAGTACACATGTATATTAACAGCATGTTCATTCACAGCTGGTCAATCAGGCCCTGGTGTGTTCTCTTGTATACAGCCATGGCCCCTCTCCTCTCCTCAAGTACCTTGAGCCATGCTGCCGTGTAGATTGCAGGCCGGGCTTGTCTGACTAGATAAAAGATTGCACAGGATTGATGCTAGGGGGATGATAGCCTCTCTGACACGTGCACAGCTCTCCCCTCTTTCTCTCATTGCCTTCCTGATACGCTCTATGCCTTCAGCCATTTACATAAAAGACTTCTGACACCTTTACTTTATTCATCAGTCACAGCACTTCTCTCCCAGTCTACCTTTTGTCTGAGCATGTCTGTGCTCCATCAGGACCTGCACAAAAGATTAATTTCACAGTTTTTTTTTGCCCTTCCTAATTCCCTCTTTCAGTAATCCCGTGGTTTTTTAAAATGCTCCCTTCTCATTCTTTAATTTCAAAGATACAAAGCTCATAAAATGGCAGTAGCTAGATAATGAAAACAACAATGCAAGCAATTTTTACTCCTGCAGGTCGCATCACTGGATTTTCTGTACCCTTCCAGTCCCCGTTTCTCCTCCTCCTCTCCCATTTCCGCTGAGGCGCTGCCATCTGCCTAAGTTTCACACCGCCGTCCCGCTCTTTAATCTGTATGCTGGCAGCACTGGGCCCACCACCTCACTGAATTCATCTATGTCCCTCTCCACAACACCTTACACTAATCTTTAGCTTTTCTACATACTTCTGAATTATTTATCTGCACTGTAAAGTCTGATGTGATGTGCACTTAAACAATGATGGTCACACTTTATTTTACAGTGTTAATGTGTATTTAAAAATATAATAATTACTGATTTATACTAATCAACTTCAAGTACTTGCTGTGTAATTATTTTGTAGAGCTGCTTGTGCTTATATATTTTTGTGGTTATTACTATAGTAAATAATAATGTTAAAATGAAATATGTATAACATGGACATTGTAAAATAAAGTGTTACCCAATGCAGTTATATTTACTTGCATTTTCACAATTAGTTCTCGCCACATGAAAAGTAGAAAAGTAGTGTAAATTATACGATTTGAAAATACAAATGTACGCATTTTTGTGAAACAACAACATGCAAATTCAATAAGGTAAGTTTTAGAAGACTACTGTTCCCAACACTTCTTATTGGTTAATTAGCCAGACTAATCACACAGTGAATTTGGAAACAATAGGTTGACTTATCTTGAGCTTAACCTGGTCTAAAATAATAAAATAAATAAAAATAAAAATGCAATTCACACAATTCAATTACTTATATACACCTTTTCTATAATTAACATGTTTTCAATTCTTGAGTTTACAGTCATTTTGATATTTTTTCCTGGGGTTTAAAGTAAAATCTTTTTTTAATGTGGTGTAACTGTCCAGAGACAGTAAAAACATAAATAAAATAAATAAAAGTATCGTTAAAAGCTGAAATTATTGAAAAAAATAAATGTTGGCATGATGTTTTACTTAAATTTCTTAAAAATAATCAGCAAAACAATTGTGTTTTAAATATGATTAATATTTGAAAAACGTAATCTACCAAAGTCCACCAAAACAAAGACATGTGGTTTAACCAACTTGTAGGTACCATTTGTTGTTTATGCTGACAAAAACAAACAAACAAACAAACAAACAACAACAAAAATAAAAACAGAGGACACCTTAGTACCCACATGACTGTGTGTGAAGTTCCTCCATTTCACTTTCAAATGTGAAAGAATGTGAAAGTGGAGATTTATGTTAAAAAGTATTTAAATTTTGATCTGTCCTTACCCAAACCAATCATATCACTTCTGAAGACATAGATTTAACCACTGGAGTTTAATGGATTACTTTTAGGCCTTTTTGTGATTCTTTGAATTTTTAAGGTCTGGTCACATCCACTTTCATCGTAAGGACCAACAGAGCTGAGATATGAATCTTTGTTTGTGTCATGAAGAAGGAATGTCTTACACACCTGGGGTTGCATGAAGGTGAGCAAATGATGTGAGAATTTTAAATTTTTTGTATTACCTTTTACTTGATAGTTACATCACATTACGTAAAAATAAAATGTCATGTGTAAAAAAAAATACAAATAAATGCTATAGATGTAAAGCTGAATGGGGACTGAGGCTGCCATTCTTCCTAACATCAGTTAGTAGTGTAAAATGTGACAGAATTTGAATTTTGGTAAAATAAACCCCTTTAATACAGGACAGAATCATACCTTAGGTCTTCACCTTGACTATGAGTGTAAGGCCTTGCTTTATGCAAGGGAGTGTGTTAAAAATAGAGCAGAAAACATTATGAAAATGGTGAGTTCGTTTAATAATACTGAAGCGCTTTTTTAAATGGTACACATCTGCTTGTGAGTGTTGTTGCTTGCAGTAATGGGTCACTGGATGCCTTTGGGCAGGGCATGGACATTAGCTCCACAGGACAGCAGGGGCAAACAGCCTCATCCAACACCTGAACTTATTTAACAGGATAATTGCCTCCGTGTGACTCTTCTGCTCTAGATAACTAACAATGTTAAAGGTAACGGTACACAATGACCCAACGACCCCACACCGCTCATCAACAACTCAATTATCCTGATACAAATATCAAGTAAACAAAGCTAAAAAATTAAGGCACACATGCGAAATATACATGCCATTTTACGTTCATAAACAATTAGACACAAGGCTAAATATGTGCTCTCAAGCAGAAGTGTACTGTAGGTACAGGAGACAACACACATTGTCCGAAAGCTAAAAAATGCTGCCTTATCAGGGAATATATAAATGTAGTAAGACATCAATTCCAGTCCAATTCAAAGTTTGTGTCACATCCTGTCTACTATGATGCCTTCATATGGTTGGTTTTTAAGGCAGCACATTTTTTAGCAATGGGATTGATATCCGGGCTCTTCGCTGGCCATGGCAGAACACTGTCATTCCTGTCTTGCAGGAAATCATGCATAGAATTAGCAGTATGGCTGGTGGCATTGTCATGCTGGAGGGTCATGTCAGGATGAGCCTGCAGGAAGGATACCACATGAGGGAGCAGAATGTCTTCCCTTTAATGCACAGTGTTGAGATTGCCTGCAATGACAACAAGCTCAGTCCGATGATGCTGTGAAACACTGCCCCAGACCATGAGGGACCCTCCACATCTAAATCGATCCCACTCCAGAGTACAAGCCTCGGTGTATCACACATTCCTTCAGCGATAAACGTGAGTCCGAACATCACCCCTGGTGTGACAAAACCACAACTCATCAGTGAAGAGCACTTTTTTCCAGTCCTGTCTGTTGCCCATAGGTGACATTGTTGCCAGTGATGTCTGGTAAGGACCTGCCTTGCAACAGGCCTACAAGCCCTCAGTCCAGCCTCTCTCAGCCTATTGCGGACAGTCTGAGCACTGATGGAGGGATTGTGCGTTCTTGTTGTAACTTGGGCAGTTGTTCTTGCCATCCTGTACCTGATGCAGGTGTGATATTGGAATGTACCGATCCTGTGCAGGTGTTGTTACATGTGGTCTGCCACTGCGAGGATGATCAGCTGTCCTTCCTGTCTCCCTGTAGTGCTGTCTTAGGCTGTCTCATAGTATGGACATTGCAATTTCTTGCCCTGACCACATCTGCAGTCCTCATGCCTCCATGCAGCATGCCTAAGGCACTTTTTTTGCTGAGTTTATATATAAACCATGTTTTGAAAAAAAGGTTTTGAAAAAAAAAGAAAAAGCTATTGAAATATACATAGTAAGACATAAAAAAAAAAACATAATTTGTACTCTAGATATTTTTTTTTTTCTGGCTTGGAACTTTGAATCCTGTTTGTGGGCCCTGACCCTGTTCTTTTCTCTCCATTTTACACATTGTTCTTACTTATTCCCTTTTTTCCCCTTTCCTCCTCCTGTCTCTTATTTCTCTCTTTACACTTCCTCTCTTTTCCCTCATTCTTTCTGGGTGGAAAATGAGTGCTCTCCACCCACTGCAGGTGGTGCAGGGAGGAAAGAGAGGAAGCGAGTGTCTTGATTTATCAGAGCCTGTCAGCCCCTCTGAGGATTGGAGGCTACGGGAGGGTGGCGTCTCCTCCTTGGCCCTTTGGCTGGCTCTAAGGCAGACCCCATCTCTCATTAGGAGAGAGCTGCAGTTCTACTTGAAAGTGACATTCACACTCCCCTCTCTTCTCGCAAATGCAAAGAGATGACAGCCCCTCACCAGTTAAAAGCCTGGGTCCCTCTTTTCAGGCCCAGGAAAACATCAATTTATTACATTAGGTTTGGCAGATATCCATATGATACCTATACGACACAAATAACCCGCCCCCTTTCCATTACAAACACACTCACTCCTCACACTCTTCCTGTCGTTTCCTTCATCACCTTGTTTGGCAGTCCACCCTCTCATTCTCCAACACCTCCTCATGGCTGTCACCCTCTCTCCAACCAAACATTTGGTTTGCTTGTTGGGATTTCTATTCAGAATTAGCTAATAGGAGTATGTAAGGCAGCAGGGACAAAAAAAGAAATTCAGGGAGGGTTGTGTCTACAACAGCCACTTACCTCTGGACACTTTAATTATCTACAGAACGTTAGAATGTAAATAAATGTCAATATTTACACAAAAGCTATGTTGTGCTTTGATTTGAATTTTGATGCAATAATGTAAATGCGGTCAAATCTTCAATCTGAAAAAAAAAAATGATTAGGTTAGAGATACTTTTTAGATAATTAGAAACTAGGTTAGATAATTTTTTATTCTTTTAAATCAGACAATCAGGTGTGTAGACTCACAATGATCTAAAAATGTGTGATCCTATTACTGGTTTTAATC
This sequence comes from Xyrauchen texanus, assembly GCF_025860055.1. Classification (NCBI taxonomy): domain Eukaryota; kingdom Metazoa; phylum Chordata; class Actinopteri; order Cypriniformes; family Catostomidae; genus Xyrauchen; species Xyrauchen texanus. The sequence goes on along the minus strand of NC_068295.1, from coordinate 20,916,129 downwards.
AAAATTAACAATATCCATAAAATTTGTATTACTGTTTTTTGTTTTTGTTTTTTAGTAATTAAACTGTAATTGAATAATTGAAATGTACCACATTTCATATTGAAAGATCCATATTTAAGAAATGATTTTATAATTTGTATTAACAATAACTTTTCAATATACTCTATACAATATATTAATATTAGTTAATGCGTTAAAGGAATATTCCGGGTTCAATACAAGTTAAGCTCAATTGACAGCATTTTGTGGCATAATGTTGATTACTACAAAAAAACAACTCATCCGTCCTTTAAAAAACAAATTATAATAAAAAAGTTACAGTGAGGCACTTAGAATGGAATTGAATAGGGCACATTTTTGGAGGGTTTAAAGGTATATATTATAAATGAATCTTCGGTTAAAACTCATATTTGAGCAGTACATTTGTTTAAATAATAATTTTTACAGTACTTTTGGAGTTTTAGGGTTTGCTGACATTACATCGATAGAGTTGTAAAATTGGCTATAACTTTACACAGAAAAGATTAGCAAGCAATTAAATCATTTTAACATGCATATTGTTTATGTCTTGTGGCTAGATTATTTTTTAACAGTGAGTATTTTTATGTTTATGGATTGGTCCCCATTCACATTCATCGTAAGTGTCACACTGGAACCCAGATTTTAGATTTTTTTTAAAGAAAAATTGTGGCAAGTCAAAATAAATTTTTGTTGTAATCAATATTATTCCACAAATGCTAAATTGAGCTTAACTTGTATTGAACCTGGAATATTCCTTTAAGTATCATGAACTACTATATATATACATTCACCTCAAGGATTATTAGGAACACCTGTTCAATTTCTCATTAATGCAATTATCTAATCAACCAATCACATGGCAGTTGCTTCAATGCATTTAGGGGTGTGGTCCTGGTCAAGACAATCTCCTGAACTCCAAACTGAATGTCAGAATGGGAAAGAAAGGTGATTTAAGCAATTCTGAGCGTGGCATGGTTGTTGGTGCCAGACGGGCTGGTCTGAGTATTTCACAATCTGCTCAGTTACTGGGATTTTCATGCACAACCATTTCTAGGGTTTACAAAGAATGGTGTGAAAAGGGAAAAACATCCAGTACGCGGCAGTCCTGTGGGCGAAAATGCCTTGTTGATGCTAGAGGTCAGAGGAGAATGGGCCGAATGATTCAAGCTGATAGAAGAGCAACTTTGCCTGAAATAACCACCCGTTACAACCGAGGTATGCAGCAAAGCATTTGTGAAGCCACAACACGCACAACCTTGAGGCGGATGGGCTACAACAGCAGAAGACCCCACCGGGTACCACTCATCTCCACTACAAATAGGAAAAAGAGGCTACAATTTGCAAGAGCTCACCAAAATTGGACAGTTGAAGACTGGAAACATGTTGCCTGGTCTGATGAGTCTTGATTTCTGTTGAGACATTCAGATGGTAGAGTCAGAATTTGGCGTAAACAGAATGAGAATATGGATCCATCATGACTTGTTACCACTGTGCAGGCTGGTGGTGGTGGTGTAATGGTGTGGGGGATGTTTTCTTGGCACACTTTAGGCCCCTTAGTGCCAATTGGGCATCGTTTAAATGCCACGGCCTACCTGAGCATTGTTTCTGACCATGTCCATCCCTTTATGGCCACCATGTACCCATCCTCTGATGGCTACTTCCAGCAGGATAATGCACCATGTCACAAAGCTCGAATCATTTCAAATTGGTTTCTTGAACATGACAATGAGTTCACTGTACTAAAATGGCCCCCACAGTCACCAGATCTCAACCCAATAGAGCATCTTTGGGATGTGGTGGAACGGAAGCTTCGTGCCCTGGATGTGCATCCCACAAATCTCCATCAACTGCAAGATGCTATCCTATCAATATGGGCCAACATTTCTAAAGAATGCTTTCAGCACCTTGTTGAATCAATTCCACGTAGAATTAAGGCAGTTCTGAAGGCGAAAGGGGGTCAAACACAGTATTAGTATGGTGTTCCTAATAATCCTTTAGGTGAGTGTATATATATAGTTAGATCATGTTAATTCATTATGCATTTCTAATGTTAAAATATACAACTTGTAATGTTAAAAAACATATTTGGTTAAAAAATTCATTAATTCATGTAGGAATTAACATTAACCAAGATTAATAAATGCTTTAATTTGTGTTGTGTAAACTATCATGTTAACGAATGTGATCGCATTGTAAACCTTATTGTAAAATGTTATAGAAATCATACGTATTTTACTAACATATAATAATAATGATGAGACAAATCCATTTCAAACATCCAAAGTGTCACAATCGAGCATAAAGGGACTCAAAATTAGATTTTTTTTTAAAGTATAATGGGCACAGCACACTGAATCACATGTTATCTGGCTGAACTGTTAGTGATTTTGACTAATTAGTCAGTAATAATTATCTTGGAAATCAATATCCATTATTGAAAACAATAGGAATATATTAATCACTTGAAATACCCAGATTGAAGAGGAGTGATGGGGGAGGGAAGTCTACCTAGACTGAAGCTGTCAAGCACAGAGCAAAGCCTAAGTGTAGAGAGAGAACCGAGAGAGGGTGATGCAGGAACAGCAATGATGGACAAGGGAATATGAAAGACACAAATCAATCAATTAAGCTAGAAGATGAACCATTGTCACGAAGATGAGGACTTTTGCACGACAAGAAGAGGAGTGATGAAGGTATGCATCAGACAAAAAAGAAGTGGCTAACTCTCTCTCTCTCCTTCCTTCTCTTCCTCTGTGCCATTCTCTCCCTTACTCTTTAAAGATCACTGGTGTGTCAGGAGTGGGGTGGGTTGCGATATGCAAAACACGGCCACCATAACCAAAGTAGCCTGCAAAATGAGGTGTCAGCATGCAAAGCTCATTGATGTATGAATGCGGAAAATGAAAAGCGGCAGCAGACAGACGGGGCTAAAGGTGAGACAGGCACAATGTGAGCAGCTGTACATATGCATCAAGGTGTTGGCGTAGCGGCCCTCTCTCTCTCTTTCTCCACTCCTTACTCTCTCTTCTTTCTTTATTTATTTCCCTCTATCTCTTTTCTCCATTGGAAGGGCCACAGCCTAACAAGGAACACCAGCCACAGGACATTGAAGGAATGCTACTCAGGAAAACACTCCTGTTCCCTGTGGAATACTAACTAAACTCGAATGAGTTGCATAGTCCCTCTCTCTCTTTTATTGCAGACCTTATCTACCTTGTCAAAATACATCACTCACTATTGTGTTCGCAAATTCAAATTCTGTCTATATGTTGGGAATTATATTACAAGGCTATTGTTTTTGTTTCTTATCATTTTTGCCTTTATTGCAGAAATAGAAGAAATGAAAATAGCCGCATTCTAGTTGCAATTTGGTGCCACAACAAGAAGATATTTCCTTGAATACTGAAAATCTATTTATGGTTATAAGTCTATAAAATATATGTCTAAATGAACCTGGTTATTACGGCATACAGTAAGTGACCCTTAAACCTCACATTCTGTTTTGGGTCTGAGGGCCCCCAAGGCCCCTTTAATATCCATTTAGTATCATGTCATCATGTTAATACTTAATGATTTCTCTTAATCTTTTGATAACTGACTATTATTAATAATAATAATAATTAAATAACCGTCATGTTTGGTGTCTCATAGCCCCAAGATATAAAACAGGAATAAATACAATACATTTCCACATGATAAAATTCACTCATAGGTGTACATACTGTAGGTCATTCCTGCCAATTGTCTTTGAATTTGTTTTATATATATTTTTTTAAATGTCAAATTGACTATATTGGATAAAAGTCACATTTCTGAAATGAAGCATACAGTACCAACTTTGTGATACCACTGGTTTTGATTAGGTCAGAGGAACATATAACAATGATTCTGAGACCATTCGTCCATACAGAATCTCTACATATCCTTCAAATTTAGAGGTCTATGTTGGTGGACTCTCCTCTTCTGTTCACCTCACACATTTTCTATGGGGTTTAGGCCAGGGGACTGGGATGGCCATGGCAGAATCTTGATTTTGTCATCAGTGAACCATTTTGAGTTGATTTTGATGATTGTTTTGAATCATTGTCCTGCTGTATTTGAACAAGATGTCCAGGACCTCTGGCAGAAAAACAGCCCCACAACATTCAAGTTTCAGCACCACATTTAACCATGGGCATCGGGTACGTCATCTCTGTGTACACCAAACCCATATCTGGTGATTGCTGCCCAAAAGCTCTTTATTTGTTTCATCTGACCATAGAAACCTGCATTTCTAGTTCCAGTAGTGTTTGGCAAACAGAAGATTCTTGAGTTTATTGTTTGATGAGAGCAGAGGCTTTTTTTCTTGAAACCCTCCAAAACAACTTGTGATTTAAGTGATGACATATGTTATTTTGGGGACTTTCTGACCAAATTACCCAACTAATTTTTGCAATTGTCCAGCTGTGATCCTTGGAGATTCTTTGGCCACTTGAACCACCCTCCTCCATACGTCATTTTCAAGGCCAATTCTTAAGGTCTTCAGTTGAATGGAACTTGTTAATTATTGCCCTGATGGTGAAAATGACCATTTCAATGCTTTGGTTATTTTCTTATAGCCACTTCCCATTTTGTGAAGCTCAACAAACTTTTGCCACACATCAGAACTATATTCTTTAGTCTAATCCATTGTGATCGATGATTAAGGGAATTTGGACTGTGTTTTACCTTGTATTTATACCCCTGTGGAACAGGAAGTCATGGCTGAACAATTTCATGTTCCTAGTCACCCAGGTGCACTAAAAGTTTTTAAATATGAATGGGAATATACTTCAGATATATTTTACTCATAAGAATTTCTAGGGGTTCCAATAATTGTGGCCAACTTGTTTTGGAGAAAAGTATTTAATTATAAATTATTTCCCCTCTTTCAATTGTTTTACTTAAATGAAAGGTTAGAATTTTGTGAATTGTTTTAATGAAAGATCAAAAGGATAAACATATAAAATATTTTTGGCCACCACTGTATATATATATATATATATATATATATGCAGTGGTGGCCCAATATATATATATATAAGGGCTGTCAATCGATAACATTTTTTAATCGAATTAATTACATGGTGTCCCGATTAATTAATCGCATTTAATCGCATAAACAAATATTTGCTGAGAAAACCCTTCATATAACAATAATTCAATATATAATGATGAAATAATTATACATAGTTATCTTTACATATTTAATATATATATATATATATATATATATATATATATATATATATATATATATATATATATATATATATATATTCACATAATTAAAATGCATTACATTCTTGTGGCAGAAGAGTTCATCATTGATAAGACAATACAAAAAACGGCATTATAATACAATGTATTGTTTACTACTATATTATTGATCATAAGTCAATCATTGGCATACAGTTCTCAGCAATCAATTTCGCAAGTTAATTTGTCAATCAGTTCAAGATTTATTATGAGGGCTTTTTTAAGGAACCATCAATTTCAACAAGCGTCAGACATGCTTGTGTAGTGTCTCGGGTGCGTGCATCATAAACATAATTTTTTTAGGTCACTGTGTCAAGTTAAATATAGTTTAATACTCAATCTTTAAACACATCTTGAGATCCTTTAGTTCGAATTTGCACTTCTTTAAGTGTTTTGAATGCGAGAACGTAACGCATGTTTGTGTTGTTCTGACTACTGGATTGTTTTCTTCACAGTAAACTGCGCATTGGCCATAAAGCTGAAATTTCAATTACTGCCCTCTGGAGTAAACAGCTGATAGTACAAGCTTGCATTTCTCAGGAATTTTCCTTATTATAATCCGGGGGCATTGCGATTAATTGCGTTGATTTTTTTTTTTTACGTGTTATTTTTAATACAATTAATCGCATTAAATCGGCAGCCTTAATATACATATATATGTATACACACAGTTTATATGCTGTAGTAAAACCATAGTTCATTGTATCAAAGCCTTGGTTACTGCAAAATAAAAAACAAAAGAATATGGTTACTACAGTTGTGGTTACTACAATATTACTACAGTAAATCCATGGTAAGTTTTCATAAGGGTATAATTTTTTTAACAAGGATTACAGATCATTATCAATGTGTTAACTACTCTGAATTTAAATAAACCTGTAAAAATTGTCACACAAGCCCATTATAATACATGACACATCTAGGTTTGTCATTACTTGCTGTTTTTCTGTCATTATCTCAGGAAAGTACTGCTCCCTATTTGAACGAGTGCTATGACTGAAAGGGTGAGTACTGTCTGACTGCTAGTGTATTTTAGCATTTCTGCGCATCAAGATGAGTGGAAGAAAAAATAGTTTTGGTGCAATGCAAAAATTCTCTCATGTAATCAGTTTTTCCCACTTCGAAGTTTATGACATGCATTAATATTCATGTTATCTAAATAATTAGGTCACTAGTTAAAAAAACAACTTCAGGATCGATATTGTTACGTAAGGATAGATATTCTTGATACTACATCAGTATCAGATCTATTGATCTTTTTGTAATAATCAACATTGTGCCATAAATGCTGTCAATTGAGCTTAATTTAACCTGGAATAATCCTATAAGGTAAGATACACAGTGCCCAGAAGTGCTTCTTTTTGATGGTCAAGCATGGCAGTGTATTAAACAGCACATAATGCTGCTTTTATTGAATTGGAAGGACACCTGCTGAATGCCGACTTAAAGGACTTCCTGGCCGAGTTATCACTGTCTTGATGAGTGTGTGTGTGTGTGTGTTTTGAGTGATTAATCAAAGAAAATGAAGCTTGTCTTACACAGTGTTTGTGTGATGTTTGTAATGCTTGTTTTATTCATCCTGCTTTGTCGAGTTGGTTTTGAGAGATCTAGTCCATCGGAGTCCAGTTACAGCATGACCACCACACAAAACACTCTGATGTTTAGGGCACATAGTGTACTACATAAAGAATCTTAACACTGCATATTGTTTTACGGTACATGCATTGTAATTTGGATTACACAATCAGATTACAAAAAAATCTAGTACTTGTAATTAGATAACATATTTTTTTTTTGTAATTTTTACTCTTATTACAGATATCTTTTAAATAAGTTTAATCAAAACATGCAATAAGTAATCAATTTTGTAATATGGTCTTGAAACTTAAAAATATTCTCACAACTTCTTTGTACCTGTTGCATTCATTATACTGTAGCTCACTGATAAAATAAACTGTGCATATGGGTAGTTGACCTATGTTGGTTAAATCAGTTTTTAAAGTATCCTGTGGTGTGAAATTATATAATTAAAATGCTAAAACTATATTAAACAAAAGTTTTAAAATTTTTCTATAAATATTATACATGCAATTTGACCTTATATATACAGAGACTACATGGAATATTTGTACTTTTAAAACTGGCAGATAGTGGCAGATATTATTTGCAATTCCAATAAATGTTTATTTATTATTAGTATTAAAGGAAATATTAAGAGAGGAGAGAGGAAACAGTATCGGCATTACATAAGACAAAAGGAGGATTTCAACATAGGTTGCTCGTATTTAATAGCTACACTGTGTGGCAGGTGCTATTTAAACTTGGGTGCACATAGTCACTTCATTTAAGACTTCATTTGTCACAAGGCAGGACCATTTAAATTGAATTAAAAATAAACTAAAATGATAGAAGAAAAGGTAAACAAAAGGTGAAAGGACCTATGACATATACTTTATATTATTAGTATATACAGTATAACATTTTAAACCTAAAATATTGATGTTAAATAAAGAAAAAGTTAATTGACCTGTCATACAGCATGTCAACTACCCATACATACAGGCCATTGGGCTAGTGTCAACTTACTCTTAAGGCCCTCAGAAATTGTTTTGCATGTTTGGTAATTTGCTCTTTTGTCAAGGTGACTGATGCAGTAGTAATTAGCATGCCTCCTTGAAGAGCTTGGAAATAAAGGATGGTCGCTCTAATGCAAGTGTTTGTGCCACAGCTGATTGATAAAGTGAAGCCCTCAATTGTGCAACACATCTTTAGCCAGAGGGCTACAGAGAGAGAGAGAGAGAGAGAGAGAGAGAGAGAGTGGAAAGGATAGAAAGATAGAGAAAAGACACCACATGAAAATAAAAAAAAATGAGAGCGAGAAAGTGAAGAGAGAGAACAAGTTACACACCCTCTGCTCTGGAGGCTGGGAAAAGGGAGGTGGGAAGAGTCTGTGGAGAGAATAGAGCTGAAATTAGTTGTTTAGGTATGCTCCTGGGTGCAGGACTTATAAAGCAGATGTCACTCTAATAATGTGAGCTGGCAAACACGCTGGGCCTAAACCCAGCAGGATGAAGCTTCAAGCCACAGCAATTGCAGATAATGCCATTTTATGAGGTGCCATCTTATAAAGACAATGCCCACCTCATGCCATGCGCTTAAGCTAGTCAGCTGCAGGCATCGGCAAGCATTTGCTGCAGGGATTTTTATTTATTATTTTATAAGCCTCAATTTTGAAATCTGATTCCCCACCTATTATACTAAAGCCACCATTTTCCAACTTTTTCAAGGCAAGTACTTCTGCATGTCCTCTCACCGAGCTGTGGCTCCATCTGAGAACAGACCTTACAGAAGTTCCAGTAGTTCAACATTTTTGAAAATTTTAATTTGCATTCAAATGTTAGTTTCTTATATACTTTATACAACATTAGGGAACGCATAATAAAAGGGAGAATTCACCCTAAAAAAGGAAATATAATTTCCTCACCCACATGTCCGTTACCATGTGACTTTCTTTCTTCAATGGAATACAAAAGGAGTTGCACAATGTCCAAGAGAGTCATACAGGTTTGAAATAACACGAGAGTGAGCAAACGAAAAAAAATTTGAACTATCCCTTTAAAGATGAAATTTGTTATTTTTGTGCCACTAGTGTCACTAAACGTAATTGCAAAAAATAAGTTGACAGTCCCGTCCCAAACATACAGCATTGGTCGAGCCAGTATAGCTATGTTAAGTTTTCTTGGGATGCTCAAACAAACAGAGCCAGAAAGCCACAGTGTTTACACTTTTCAGGGAAATCAACCTATGATTGGCTTACTTACAGTTGTCTCTGCAAATTATGCTTGGATAGGAGAATTTTAACACACAGAAAAAAATAAATACACACTTAACCTTTAAACCATGAATTATGAGTGGATTTCCAGTCCATGTAGCCTGGCTTTAATTAGGGCTTATAATTGTATTGGTCTAAAGATATGATGATACAGTGGGAGAGTGTGTGTGCTTTTTTTCTTCTTTTTTGTCCTGTTCTCCAGCCTTCATTCATTAACTGATGTCTCTGGGCTCAGGGGTACAGCTTAATAAAACTTAATCATGAGAAACATTAGTTACATTTCTGGTGGCTACCTAGCACACTTCCTCATTCTATACTTCCATTCCTCTCTCTCTTGCTTGTTTGGAGATACACTGTTGCACACATACAGTACACACTCATTCACACAGGCCTGAGTGGCAGTGGGATGGGTCAGGCCACAGATGTCTACAAACCCTGTCCAAATATGCAGCAGGGTTTGGGTCTGGGATCCAGAAATAAAAGGCAGGAGATCCCTCCAGGCGCCGCCACTCTGCTTCAATATAAAGTTTTAATTTACAAGCTGAGCGCTTGTAATTAAGCTTGCACAGATATGCAGGGAGCTGACCGATGCTTTTAATGCTTCCAGACCGTCTCCAAACATGTCATTTGGGTTCCTAAATCACATCACACCAAATGGGGAAACAGGGACGGACAGTTGCTGGACAAATAGTGTTTGTTTATAAGTCTGTCGATAATGTTCAATTGTTAAGGGTGTTTGTTATGTTTGACTTCCTGTTTGGGACAATGAGCAAACCTCAACTTATCCCTCATGAGCTGAGTAGAATATGTCTGTAAAATGCCCTTGTTCCAAAAATAGAAAACCAAAATTAGAAGAAAGATAGAAAAATGTAAATTAAAGTGTAAACATACTTGTCTCTATAATGTTAGGATGCACAGGTCAGAATTATCATATGGCTTTGGGTGAAAGGGACCAGCTAACCAAGTGTATCATTAAATATGAAGCATTCTTTCGTAGCCTTTTTCCACAACTAGTTTTTATCTCATTATGTTTTAATGACTCTGACCACACTGAAAAAAAAAAAAAACCATGTTCAACAGAGACACGTCCAACCGTTTCAAAACATTGCACCAAACAGAATGTCCCACAGAAGCAAAAAATAAATCATTAATTAAGAATTTGTAACCAAATTTTCTTTTTGTATAGAGTAATTACACTGGAGTAACTGTTTTATTACACAGTACATACAAACACACAAACCCCTACTTTTGGTACTACATACCGTAATTTCCGGACTATTGAGCGCACCCGAATATAAGCCGCACCCACTGATTTTTAAATAAAATATTATTTTGAACATAAATAAGCCGCACCTGTCTATAAGCCGCAGGTGCCTACCGGTACATTGAAACAAATGAACTTTACTCAGGCTTTAACGAAACACGGCTTGTAACAAAAATAAACAGGCTTTAACGAAACACGGTGTGGCAGCGGGGGCGTGGTCAAGCGCCCGTCCGGGAGAGAAAAGCGGTAAGGGCGCTTACACCTGAGCTAAATTATGTCTAACACCGGTGTCTAATTTCAGTAAGCATGGGGAGAGCGGCATAAAAAGGCAGCAGCCACAGAGCTGAGAGTGACACACGTCAGTCTAGTGTTGGCGCATAGAAGAATTGAGAAACTTTATAAAATTGATTGTAAACATTGCTGTGGCCATTAAAAGCCTTACCTGGAACGTCAAGTGCCCTGCTGAAAACTGTCACACTGGTGCCCGTGTGACAGTTTTCCCAAGAAGGACATGTGAAGCAGGGCACTTGAAATTAGACACCGGTGTTAGACATAATTTAGCGCAGGTGTAAGCGCCCTTACCGCTTTTCTCTCCTGGACGGGCGCTTGACCACGCCCCCGCTGCCACACACAACTTGTAATAAAACATTTGCAGTAAATAGTAGCCTACCAAGAAAGTCATTGGTCACTATCTTCCTCGTCCTGTGCACTGAAACCACTGAAGTCATCTCCTTCGGTGTCGGAGTTGAATAGCCTCAGATTTAGAGTCAATTCATCACGCTGCTGTTTCCAACGTCTTATCATCGACTCATTAAGACCAAGCTCCCGTGCAACAGCCAGATCAATCGCCTTCAACTTGAAAGCAGCATCATATGCGTTTCTCCATGTCTTTGCCATGGTGAGGGTGACAAAATTACTACCGTAATCAGAATGATGGGAAGTTTGAGCGCGCTCAATTTAATCTAAACAGTAAACAAAAAAATTTGTTTTGACCTTAACCCGTTCGGCAATTTCATTGGTCTAATGAAAGCTTCACACCGCAAAAAAAACTGAGCACGTCACAGAATGTTTTATATATATATATATATATATATATATATATATATATATATATATATATATATATATATATATATATATATATATAACATTTGAAAGCGGGAAAAATACATATATTAGCCGCGTCATTGTATAAGCCGCGAGGTTCAAAGCGTGGGAAAAAAGTTGCGGCTTATAGTCCGGAAATTACGGTAAGTATGAAACGTTGCATTGCACTAAATCAGTGGTCGGCAACCTATAACAGAGGTAATCACTGGCATGCCAGCAATGGCAAGAGAGGAATAGACTATTTTATTTATATAAATTCCGCACCTGCATTCCAATCTGCATCTTGATGTAATCCTTACTCATGATCACACAGCATGTTGTCATCAGCTGAATGGGAGGCTGCAAAAAATGTAATAGAAGTAAAATAGCTTGCTCCTCTCTTGCAGTTGCTTATGTGCTAGTGATTACATGACTAAAATGACATAATAAAATAAATATTAAAGATTCCATACAAATTTAATAATCAGTAATCAAATAAGCAAATTTGTGACATTAACTGTGTTAACTCATTTTGTACAAATTAGTGTTTTGCAAAGCCATTGACTTGGAAAATAAAAAAATGGCACTCCATGACAAAAAGTTTGCCGACCCACTAAATTGTAACAACAAATTATCTAATTACCTCTTTGCTTCATTACACTTCATTGTCACATGTATGTCTGTGAAGAGTTTGCATGCAATATCATGTGTATGCGTATCAATTCATGAATAGGTTAGGCCATCAACAACATGAAATGCTGTCAAAATGCTTTCAGGAAAAAAAAGGCAAATTCTTACAGTAAAATGAAACCTTACTGAAAGAAAGAGACAAAATACACTGTTTTCTCTCACATCTGATCAAATTCAGAGACACCCAAAAGTATTTGAAAACCTGTTAAGCCATCATATAAACATATGAAGTAAACACAGTCAACCTATAGCAGTTTCTCACAGATATAGTTAAAATAAAATTAAATAGTGTTTCTATTATTTTATCATTTAAACAATCTGACAAACCTCTTTTTGTGAAATATTTTGCTTGAAAGACGGCTTGTGCTATTTTTAAAATAACACCACTTGGTTTGGTATTTTGCTGTCTAATGCAATAATACATTTTTAAGTGTGGTTTAAGTGCACATGTATTTTTTGGGGGGCCAGTATACATAATTTATGACAAGATAAAGAGCCCTTGTTCTTTTCTTATTTACAAAGAAAAGTGTATAGGACAAACATGACATATGCAGTATGGCATATACTGTAACTTGAAATCATTGCTGTTATGAACAAGTTAGAAATGCACAATGAATACACTAGCAACTAGGTTTCAAGCCTTTTCTCAACAAAGAAATATTTAAAAAGAGATCAAATTTGACCAAGACTGGTAATCCTTGCTATTTAGTTAGAAAGAGCGTGTTGTTTTCCCTGGACACTGAAACTAAACAGATTAAAAAACCTCAGCCCAACCTCCTTGTGATGCCTCTCAAATGTAAAATGTAGACAAAGGTCTGGCAAATGTCTGAACTTATTTACATCTCTATTGATTGGGAGGCTTTTAGGAGCAAAGGGGTGCGTCATGTGAGGAGGGGACCACCTGAATACTGTTTTCCTGCAGTACTGGAGCAAATGGGTTTTGTTTGGCTATAGAGCACATTGAGAGAGGCAAGGAGGGAAAAGGATGATGGGGGGTCACAGTTTAATATTCCAGACCTCTTTAAAATGAGAATCTATTGAAAGCCTGAGAAACAGAAGAGGAGGAGAAGAAACAGAACAGGCAAAGTGAAGCATATATACAAGCTTTGAATGATTTTATACTGTAAAAAAAAGGCTGCAACAACAACATACTGATCATCTTTGTTAAAACAATTTTAAACCAGTTTCAGACAGGGCAGATATGAAATAATATTGTAACAGCCAATTGAAATTAAGCAGATCTTTGCTGGAGAGGGCAGCTCCATGCAACTGGTTCATGTAGCTCCCAGATGGAGCAGCCCAGGCAAGTCGAGCCAGTGGAGTCAAGCTGATCCTGAGACCCAGAAGCAGATCATTATTTTAATAGATCAGGCAATGCAGGTCATAGCCTAATTACCCCCTTTGGGATGAGCAGGTTAAATGAGGACCAAGCATTGTTTCTGTAGCACATGTACATACAAACATCTACTGTACTTAAATATATCTATGTTTATCATTGGTTCCTCTGGCCCCAAAACTTTATTTACAGTGACCTGTGGATTGTTTTTTCCTCAATGCCTCTCATTTCTCCCCTCTCTCCACTTTCCTCTACCCAGATCTGTATATTCACAAATGAGAACTATTCATCCTAGAGCAGCATGGCATTCTTCATCTGTCCTCACGCCACCATCGCCACTTCTCTGCGGCTTTTGTGTTTGGCACAACGCCTCTCCATCCACACTCTTCATCATCCTGATGGTGCAGCTTTATCTTGCTTTAGTGCAGCTGGTTTCAGCCTATCAAAAGTGCTGAAGGATACAAGGAGAATGGAGAGAGAGTAGAGAGGGAGAAACTGTGAGAATAAGAGAGAGTGGCAAGCGAGAGTGCAGGGAATGGCCAGTGCCCACTAGAAGGGATAATTTGTACTTTCACAATAAATAAGGAGGACAGGCTAATTACTGGCTTAACAAGGGCAGGCAGTGTATCCTTGTGTCAAAAGGACAGGCATAATTATCAACCATCAAAGTGCATTCATATGGCAGTACAAAGGAGAGGTGGAGGGTGAGCGAGAGCAGGCGTAGCGGCAGGGCTGGGGTGATGGTGATGGGGGGGTGGGGGGATGCTTGTAGCAAATGGATCTAGCTAATAAACAACAGTGAGAGTGGCATTATTGCTGTCTACGAGGATACAGGCGCATTAGGACATGGCATGACTAGGACCAAAAAGACAAGAAGCATTCTCTGGAAGAGAGGCTGAGAAAGAGAGGATGGTAATTAAAAGCTCCTAATTTGCGTGGTTTTGTCTGAGGGCTGATACGGGGGGGCAGAGGCTGGAGGGAAACAATGTGCTGCTAATGGTTAAAGGTGACCCTTTAGAAAGTTGAGGGCAGTCTGTTGGGCAGTGGTGTGCATAGACCTCTGAAGGGGCAGGGGAAGGGGTGGAATGACAGAAAAAAAGGTACTTAAAAACTAAAGGAATACTCACCTAGCCAACTTTGTTTGCTTTAAAAGTATTTAAAGATGTATTAATTTGCTATATAAAAAACCTCTGTTAAAAGTAGTACTCTTATTTTTGTTGCATTTTTGAAAGTCTTAATGATTTCCGCAACTGATGCAACTGCTGTTCCTATACTTTTCTTCACAAATATTCCCATTCTCTCCTTCATTTCCAATAATAATGTAATAATGTTCACAGTTAGGGGAAAGGAAGAAGTGGGAAACTGCAAATACAACTCAATAGGTATGTTTATTTTAAACTCACCAATCACGCTTTCCAGTGGCAACACTCAAAAACATTCTTTTCAGTGGACACAGTTCAGCACAGTCTCTTCGGCTTGTGTCTCGTAACTCTCTGACTCACTGGTATCCGACTCGCTCTTAAAGCCTGTCTCCACTCTCACTGCAATGACAAATAGCTGTTAGAGACAATCAGTGCCAGGTGATGATCCTTACCATTCTCATCAGCTGATGTCGCTCCATATTCACAAGCCGGCTCTCAACTACGCCCCATCACCACTTACCCCCATTGCCCGACTCAGTCCAGGGAGCCATCTGGCCTTCCCAGTACTCCTCACTGCCCCCATTTCTGGAGAGAAAGTCTGCAACAGCCATTTGCGCCCCCTGTCTATGGACCACCTTGAACATAAAAGGCTGAAAAGCCAAATACCAATGGGTGATCCATGCTTTGGTATCCTTCATGTGATGGAGCCACTGGAGCAGGGTGTGGTCCAAACAGAGGGTGAAAGCCTGTCCCAGGAGGTAGCACCGAAGGGTGAGGACCGCCCACTTGATGGCCAGACACTCATTGTCAACTGTGCTGTACCTTGCCTCTTTCACTAGAAGCTTCCAGCTGTTGTACAGCACTGGGTGCTCCTCCCCCTCCACCACCTGGGACAACAAGGCTCCCAAACACCTGTCCGATGCATTAGTCTGCACAACAAAAGGGAGAGTAAAATCAGGAGCATGTACGAAACGCAAAACGCAGCTTTCACCTGCAAAAAGTCTGTTGGCACAGCTCTGACCACTGGAACGGGTCTTGGGCTCCCTTTTTAGTGATATCGGTCAGCAGGCTGGTTATGTCTGAATAATTAGGCACAAACCTACTATAATAGCCAGCTAGCCCCAGGAACTGTCTCACCTCCTTTTTGGTCTTGGGTCTTGGCCAGGCCGCAATTACTGCAGTCTCATCAATTTGTGGCCACACCTGCCTGTGACCCTAGTGGAACCCCAGATACCATACCTCCAACCGTCCAATTACACATTTCTTGGGGTATGCCATGAGTCCCACCTATTGCAGCGACCTCAGAACTGCCCTAAGATGCTGCATATGCCGCTGCCAATCATTACCGTACATAATGATACCATCCAGATAGTCAGCGGCAAATGCAGAAAGTGGTCTGGGCACTCCATAATGCACTGAAATATAGGCGTGGCCCCAAACAAACCAAACCTGAAGCATCAGGAATTGGTGCAAGCTAAACCATGTGGAGTGTTAAGCCAATAATCCTTCATTAAATCCAGTGTCGAATAAAAACAAGCCGCACCCAACTGATCAAGCAGTTCGGCAATACAAGGCATTGGATATGCATCAAATTTAGAAACTGCGTTGGCTTTTCTATAATCCACACAAAACCAGACCAAGTCATCGCTCTTCGCAATCAGCACCACCGGGCTGACCCAGTCTCTGTGGGATTCTTCTATTATGCCCATTTTCAGCATGGCCTCTAATTCCTCCCGAACCACTTTTTTTGAGCTTGGGTAATCGGTAGGGATGAATGCGTGCCACTATCACTGGGGTTGTTTCGATATGGTGTTTTATGAGGTTTATACAACCAGGAAAATGTGAGAACATGTCAGAGAATTCTCTTTGCAACCAGGCCACATCCATGACTTGTGACGGTGAGAGGTGGTCTCTGCAAGTGACCGGTGTGCCACGACTGGCTTTTAAGTTCATCTCTGACCCGCACTCCTCCCTCTCTGTTACCACCATCGCCAAAGCCACGGTGACCACCTCCCTGCATGGTTTTAAGAGGTTGAGCTGGTAAATATGCCTTGCTTCATCCCATCCATTCGTATAACCTCATAATCGACTTCCCCGACTCACTGTGTGACCTCAAAGGGCCCCTGCCACTTTGCGAATAATTTAGAGCTTGATGTGTGTAGTAATACAAGGACTTTATCTCCCTGTGTAAATTCCCATAGCCTAGGTCCCTTGTTATATAGCCGGGATTGACGTTCTTGAGCCTGTAGCAAATTATCCTTTAATAGTCAACCCAATGTGTGGTGTTTTGCTCTCAGGTCAAGAACATATTAAAATATGTTTTTACTGTTTGAAGGTGCCTGCTACCAATTTTCCCTCATGGCATCTATGACATCGCAAGGCTTATGCCCAAACAACAATTCAAATTGGGAAAACCCTGTGGAGGCTTGCAGAACCTCTCGTAATTTGAATAACAGGTGTTCAAGCCACTTATCCCAATTCCGAGCATCTTTGTGCACAAATTTACGTATCATATTTTTCATGGTTTTATTAAACCATTCGAACAAGCTGTCCATTTGCGGGTGATACACGCTTGTGTGAATCACTTTAATACCCAATAATTCATTGTGCATGTGACATAAAAGTAGTGAATTGATCAGTGAGGCTTTCTTTCAGAATCCTCACTCTGGAGATTATTCAAAAGAGTGCCTCCACAACAGTATGTGCTGAAATTTTGTGTAGAGGCACTGCTTCCGGATATCGCGTCGCGTAGTCCACCAGAACCAACACAAAGCGATGCCCGTGTGTCGCCTGCTCTAATTGCCCGATGAGGTCCATACAAATTATTTCGAAGAGGAGCTTGTTTAAAGGAATGGGGTGCAAAGGCGCTCTTGGGGTGGCCGGCGGATTCACCTGCTGACATTCTCAACAGGCCGCACACCATCTGCGAACATCCCCACGAATACCTGGGAAATAGAAATGGGCCATTAGAGTTCAGTGTCTTTTCTTGTCCTATGTGACATGCCATCTGATTATAATGAAGTGAAACAAAGTTCTTAGTTTTCGTGACAATGGAGGAAGCGGGAGACGGCAAGATCTAACTTAAAAGGGCTTTATTTCCTACAGCTTCACAGTCTATATATATATATATATATATATATATATATATATATATATTGCACTTTTTAGTGGTCACACTCAAATGAATGCTTTTTAGTACAATACAAATCACACTCTGAACACTCTGCTCCGTATAGGTCTCTTACTTCCTCACTGGCATCTGCCTCGCTCTTAAAAGCCCACCTCCACTCTCACTGCAATGACAAACAGCTATTAGAGACAGTCATTGCCAGGTGATGATCCTTACTGTTTTCATCTTACTGTTTTCAACGTCAGGTGGTTAGAATGGGCAGCAACACCTCGTCATCACTGACCCTCAACACTGGAGCCCCACAGGGCTGTGTTCTCAGCCCACTCCTGTATTCCCTGTACACACATGACTGTGTGGCAACACATAGCTCCAATGTCATCATTAAGTTTGCTGACAATACGACGGTGGTAGGTCTGATCACTGACAATGATGAAAGAGCCTACAGTGAGGAGATGCTCACTCTGACACGCTGGTGTCAAGAGCACAACCTCTCCCTCAACGTCAGTAAAACCAAGGAGCTTGTTGTGGACTTCAGGAAGAAAGACGGAGAACACAGCCCCATCACCATCAATGGAGTACCGGTGGAGAGAGTCAGCAGCTTCAAGTTCCTCGGTGTCCACATCACTGAAGAACTCACATGGTCCATCCACACTGAGGCCGTTGTGAAGAAGGCTCACCAGCGCCTCTTCTTCCTGAGACGGCTGAGGAAGTTTGGAATGAACCACCACATCCTCACACGGTTCTACACCAGCACTGTAGAGAGCATCCTGACTGGCTGCATCACCGCCTGGTATGGCAATAGCACCGCACACAACTGCAAAGCCCTGCAAAGGGTGGTGCGAACTGCCAGGAACATCATCGGAGGTGAGCTTCCCTCCCTCCAGGACATATATACCAGGCGGTGTGTGAAAAAAGCTCGGAGGATCATCAGAGACTCCAGTCACCAGAGTCATGGGCTGTTCTCACTGCTACCATCAGGCAGGTGGTATCGCAGCATCAGGACCCGCACCAGCCGACTACATGATAGCTTTTTCCCCCAAGCAGTCAGACTGTTGAACACTTGATCTATCAGGATCAATAATTAGCACTGCACTTTATTCAGCTGTAATCTCACACTGGACTGTCAACATATTCTCCTCAATATACTACTTCATATATATATATATATATATATATATATATATATATATATATATATATATATATATATATATATTTATACAGTGTGTACGGAAAGTATTCAGACCCCTTAAATTTTTCACTCTTTGTTATATTGCAGCCATTTGCTAAAATCATTTAAGTTCATTTTTTTTCCTCATTATTGTACACACAGCACCCCATATTGACAGAAAAACACAGAATTGTTGACATATTTGCACATTCATTAAAAAAGAAAAACTGAAATATCACATGGTCCTAAGTATTCAGACCTTTTGCTGTGACACTCATATATTTAACTCAGGTGCTGGCCATTTCTTCTGATCATCCTTGAGATGGTTCTACACCTTCAATTGAGTCCAGCTGTGTTTGATTATACTGATTGGACTTGATTAGGAAAGCCACACACCTGTCTATATAAGACCTTACAGCTCACAGTGCATGTCAGAGCCAATGAGAATCATGAGGTCAAAGGAACTGCCTGAAGAGCTCAGAGACAGAATTGTGGCAAGGCACAGATCTGGCCAAGATAACAAAAAAATTTCTGCTGCCCTTAAGGTTCATAAGAGCACAGTGGCCTCCATAATCCTTAAATAGAAGACATTTGGGACGACCAGAACCCTTCCTAGAGCTGGCCATCCGGCCAAACTGAGCTATCGGGGGAGAAGAGCCTTGGTGAGAGAGGTAAAGAAGAACCGAAAGATCACTCTGGCTGAGCTCCAGAGATGCAGTCGGGAGATGGGAGAAAGTTGTAGTAAGTCAACCATCACTGCAGCCATCCACCAGTCGGGGCTTTATGGCAGAGTGGCCCGACGGAAGCCTCTCCTCAGTGCAAGACACATGAAAGCCCGCATGGACTTTGCTAAAAAACACCTGAAGGACTCCAAGATGGTGATAAATAAGATTCTCTGGTCTGATGAGACCAAGATAGAACTTTTTGGCCTTAATTCTAAGCGGTATGTGTGGAGAAAACCAGGCACTGCTCATCACCTGTCCAATACAGTCTCCACAGTGAAGCATGGTGGTGGCAGCATCATGCTGTGGGGGTGTTTTTCAGCTGCAGGGACAGGACGACTGGTTGCAATCGAGGGAAAGATGAATGCGGCCAAGTACAGGGATATCCTGGACGAAAACCTTCTCCAGAGTGCTCTGGACCTCAGACTGGGCCGAAGGTTCATCTTCCAACAAGACAATGACCCTAAGCACACCGCTAAAATAACGAAGGAGTGGCTTCACAACAACTCCGTGACTGTTCTTGAATGGCCCAGCCTGAGCCCTGACTTAAACCCAATTGAGCATCTCTGGAGAGACCTGAAAATGGCTGTCCACCAATGTTTACCATCCAACCTGACAGAACTAGAGAGGATCTGCAAGGAGGAATGACAGAGGATACCCAAATCCAGATGTGAAAAACTTGTTGCATCTTTCCCAAAAAGACTCATAGCTGTATTAGATCAAAAGGGTGCTTCTACTAAATACTGAACAAATGGTCTGAATACTTAGGACCATGTGATATTGCAGTTTTTCTTTTTTAATAAATGTGCAAAAATGTCAACAATTCTGTGTTTTTCTGTCAATATGGGGTGCTGTGTGTACAATAATGAGGAAAAAAAATGAACTTAAATGATTTTAGCAAATGGCTGCAATATAACAATGAGTGAAAAATTTAAGGAGGTCTGAATACTTTCCATATCCACTGTATATATATATATATATATATATATATATATACTGTGAGGAAAATAAGTATTTGAACACCCTGCTATTTTGCAAGTTCTCCCACTTAGAAATCATGGAGAGGTCTGAAATTGTCATCGTAGGTGCATGTCCACTGTGAGAGACATAATAAAAAAAAAATCCAGAAATCACAATGTATGATTTTTTAACTATTTATTTGTATGATACAGCTGCAAATAAGTATTTGAACACCTGAGAAAATCAATGTTAATATTTGGTACAGTAGCCTTTGTTTGCAATTACAGAGGTCAAACGTTTCCTGTAGTTTTTCACCAGGTTTGCACACACTGCAGGAGGGATTTTGGCCCACTCCTCCACACAGATCTTCTCTAGATCAGTCAGGTTTCTGGGCTGTCGCTGAGAAACACGGAGTTTGAGCTCCCTCCAAATATTCTCTATTGGGTATAGGTCTGGAGACTGGCTAGGCCACGCCAGAACCTTGATATGCTTCTTACAGAGCCACTCCTTGGTTATCCTGGCTGTGTGCTTCGGGTCATTGTCATGTTGGAAGACCCAGCCTCGACCCATCTTCAATGCTCTAACTGAGGGAAGGAGGTTGTTCCCCAAAATCTCACAATACATGGCCCCGGTCATCCTCTCCTTAATACAGTGCAGTCGCCCTGTCCCATGTGCAGAAAAACACCCCCAAAGCATGATGCTACCACCCCCATGCTTCACAGTAGGGATGGTGTTCTTGGGATGGTACTCATCATTCTTCTTCCTCCAAACACGGTTAGTGGAATTATGACCAAAAAGTTCTATTTTGGTCTCATCTGACCACATGACTTTCTCCCATGACTCCTCTGGATCATCCAAATGGTCATTGGCAAACTTAAGACGGGCCTTGACATGTGCTGGTTTAAGCAGGGGAACCTTCCGTGCCATGCATGATTTCAAACCATGACGTCTTAGTGTATTACCAACAGTAACCTTGGAAACGGTGGTCCCAGCTCTTTTCAGGTCATTGACCAGCTGCTCCCCTGTAGTTCTGGGCTGATTTCTCACCTTTCTTAGGATCATTGAGACCCCACGAGGTGAGATCTTGCATGGAGCCCCAGTCCGAGGGAGATTGACAGTCATGTTTAGCTTCTTCCATTTTCTAATGATTGCTCCAACAGTGGACCTTTTTTCACCAAGCTGCTTGGCAATTTCCCCGTAGCCCTTTCCAGCCTTGTGGAGGTGTACAATTTTGTCTCTAGTGTCTTTGGACAGCTCTTTGGTCTTGGTCATGTTAGTAGTTGGATTCTTACTGATTGTATGGGGTGGACAGGTGTCTTTATGCACCTAATGACCTCAAATAGGTGCATCTAATTTAGGATAATAAATGGAGTGGAGGTGGACATTTTAAAGGCAGACTAACAGGTCTTTGAGGGTCAGAATTCTAGCTGATAGACAGGTGTTCAAATACTTATTTGCAGCTGTATCATACAAATAAATAGTTAAAAAATCATACATTGTGATTTCTGGATTTTTTTTAGATTATGTCTCTCACAGTGGACATGCACTTACGATGACAATTTTAGACCCCTCCATGTTTTCTAAGTGGGAGAACTTGCAAAACAGCAGGGTGTTCAAATACTTATTTTCCTCACTGTATATATATATATATATATATATATATATATATATATATATATATATATATATATATACAGTGGATACGGAAAGTATATATATATATATATATATATATATATATATATATATATATATATATATATATATACAGTGGATACTGAAAGTATATATATATATATATATATATATATATATATTTCATATACTCCTTATTGTATTGCATATTGTGTATTCTATATTGTATTCTATATTGTGTGTATTGTATATAATTATCGTGTTGTGTAAGTATGTGTACATTTGATATGTCAATTGTGTTGTGCAAGTATGTTGTTTATTGTAATTGGTATATATGTCTCGTCACTGTCATGATTGCTATGTTGCTCGGAACTGCACACAAGAATTTCACCTACTGTTGCACTTGTGTACATGGTAGTGTGACAATAAAGTGATTTGATTTGATTTGATTTTGATTTGATTTGATCTCCTTATCTCGCTTTCCATTCACAAACAGGCCCTTAACCACACCCCCACCACCACACATACTTTTCAGCAGACACAGTTCAGGAGTCTCTTCGGCTTGTTTCTTGTAACAATCTCTGCCTCACTGGCATCCGGTTTGCTCTTAAAGCCCGTCTCCACTCTCACTGCAATGACAAACAGCTGTTAGAGACAATCAGTGCCAGGTGATGATCCTTAAGGTGAGACAGTGTTTAGCTATTATGCCACCCACAGCTGGAACCAGCTTCCAGAAGAGGTTAGATATGCCTCAACAGTAGCCACATTTAAATCCAGACTGAAAACACCTCGTTTATCTGTGCATTTTCTGACTGAGCATTGTGCTGCACTTGATTTTGCTTTTGTCTTTCTTTCATTTTAATTATTCGATTTTATTATTTTATTTTATTTTATAGTGTGTGTATTGCTTTTTTATTTTATGTTCTTAATATGTTTTTATTTTTTATGTATCTTGTATTTTCTTTAAAATGTACTGTATATGTAAAGCACTTTGAATTGTCATTGTGTATGAAATGTGCTATATAAATAAACTTGCCTTGCCTTTCCTTGCCTTGCCATTCTCATCTCCTGATCTCACTCTCCATTCTCAAGCTGGCTCTCAACCACGCCCCAACCACCACAAATACATTTGTAGTTTTGTTGTTATCTCTTAACGTTTTCTGTATCATCTCTTGTTGCCCACTCATTGGTTTGTCATCCACCCTCTGCTTCCTTCACATTGGCCTCATCAGCCTCTTTATCTGAAATGGCAATTTCTTTAAAAATATGTTTCACTAATTTCACGAGGCTGGCTGAGTTCTTATAAATGTGTTATTATTACAATATTGTTGTATTTGTTAATGATCCATCTATGAATAAATAAATGTTTACAGCTCTCTTTGTCTTATGATGTGTCAACAAACTGCAAATAATTCAACACAATTTGAACTATCCAGGAATAATAAATAATAACACATTATTATTATTATAATAACAGTTGTTGTTGTTGTCATTATTATTATTATATTTCTATATAGCATCTTTAAAGGTAGCTTCTCAAAGAATTTTACAGGATAAAAGCAAGATACAAAAATATAAACATATTCAAAATACACAAAATGTCACAATAATGTAAATACAACATGCAACAATATAAATTATATGTAATCTGAAATGTGGTAGCAATTGTGTTTTAGTTTTTATAAATATAGTGCACGAACCAAAATTTATTTGCAATCCACACTACATTTTCTTTTCAAACTTCCATCCTTTATTGGGCGAGCCACAATAGCCACAGACTAGCTAGACACAAGGTCAGCAGAGGTTGTGAAGTTTGGTTGGAGAGGATTTGAATGATCCATGAGACACATTGAAGACAGCACAACACCAGGTGGGTTGTGGCCAAATTTATTTGGATGAATTGGGCATAAAAAGACATATTTAAAAGGTAACCAATTTATAGTACCCATTCTATGCAAAAGACAATGAGGGAGAATGGCTGTCTGTCTCTGAAATAATTGACAGAGAATGGAGGAATGGAGCAGGAGACGAAGGAAATTAGGTCTTGCAGAGAAGAGAGTAGAGGTTTGGAGAGTTGGGTGAAGAGATGGGGAGGGGCTGTCAAGGATTAGTGTATCACATGAAAGAGCCAATTCAATTAGTATCTAAACCAATGTCATGATTGTTAATGTCTAGATCAGTGTTTCCCAAACACTGTGCCATGGCACACTAGTGTGCCTTGAAAGATTGTCAGGTGTGCCATGGAAAATTATCAAATTCCACAAAATAAATCAGGGCCCCGGACTGAGAATCATTTTTCAACCATTTTTCCTAACAGTGCGATTAAACTTTGCAAGAGGTCGCATTGGTGCGACTACAAAGTTGGCTGACTCTCTGATTGTGGTCTGTAGTTTTTTTGTTCCATATGAGAAATATCAAACGGCAAACGTTGCAAACACGAAAGGAAACAGCTTTACCCGGATCAGTCAGCGCTGCTCAATGGACAGATCAGCGCCGAAGTGTGCATTTACACGTGGACCTGTCTTGAGTGCTCAGCCACACAGATCATCATAAACAGAGTTGCGAGAAGCATTGGCTGAGTCATGAATTCGGCATTGATAATTTGTTTAAAACCTTTATGAAAGCCTGTAATGTGTCGATGATTAAACCAGTTTAAAATTTTATTAAACAGCATTGAAATGAAATAAAGGAGAAATCTGCACAATGAAAAGACAGAAATGGTAAGGTTTCCTTCTGCACATCACAGATATTAAAAAAAATCTATACCATGAACTTATATCAATATAATATTGAGAAAATACAGTTTATTACTGGATGTGTTTTTCTTATGAAAAACGGCATAATTTGTTTTATGGACATTTTATGGAATACTGCTAATCATGGTTTTAATGATGCTACAGTTAAAACAATGGTTCCCCTTCTGTCACTCACTCGAAGTTGTGTCGATGTAGTGACACTAGCGGTCTTTCTTGAGAGCCTTGGTACCTTATCTTTGAGAAAAGGCCAAAGAAAATTGGTGAACAGAATTTGCATGCCCTCCCCCGGACATATAGGTATAAAACGAGGGAAGCATGCGTCTGTTCAGACAGATTATTTTCTTTGGTGCCGAGCGGTTGCATTTCAGCGAGCTGAGTAAAACCCACTGCTGTTCCACTCACCTCTAAAGAGCATATGCTGTTGGAGATATGGTGCATTTCAGTGGCTTTTCTCTTCTTCTACATGCCAGTGCAGACTACGCCCCTGGGCACTTCGACAACCTTCTAAAAAAAAAAAAAAAAGGTATATATTTCTCTAAAAGTGTAAGCACATTGACATTGAAGTCTTTTTAAAGACTTCCGTCTTTGTATCATTCCTGGATGTAGTCGTTACCTCTCCGCTTCTGACGGCCATGGGCACTGCCGCCGCTGGAGAGGCCACCTCTGTCCTGCATGCCATGGCCCTCCTGCAAGTCCACCAGGCCAAGGCATTAAAAGATCTGCACCTGGGTAGTCCTGATCCTGATATGCTGCAGGAACAACGCTCGGTGACCGACCTCGCCCTCCGGGCCACAAAGGTCACAGTACATGCATTCGGACAGGCGATGGCCACCCTCGTGGTCCAGGAATGCCACTTGTGATTGAATCTGATCGAGATGTGGGACTTCGACAATGCTCCCTTTCTCAACACCCCCATCTCCCAGATAGGCCTATTCAGCGACACCATTGAGGACTTTGCCCAACAGTTCTCGGCAGTGAAAAAACAGACAGAGGCCATCCAACACATCTTGCCCCGCCACGGCTCAAGATCCTTCAACGCATCTGCTCGCTGAGGGCATCCCCTTGAGGGTGATGAAACCCCAGGCAGAAATCTCAGCCCCAGCGTAGATCTCCTCGCAGGAAGCGGACGTCCCCCGTCTCACGCACCACCTCCCGGACCCGGAAGGCTCCCAAGTGCTCATGAGATGGGCAAGGGAGAGACCCAGGGAGAGAGACGTCTGCCACGGAGCTGGTATACAGACCACTCCATCCCCCGGTGGAGGGCCGGGTGGAGAATCCTTTTCTTTGTTTGACGCACCCCCAGCAGGCTGCGGTACACACATGGTCACAAAAAAAGCAGTTTCCTTACTCCCTGGGTCACTTAGCCGGTGCCCACAACCGCCGAGCTCACGGCGATCAGACACCAAGCACTTGCAGTCAGGCCCCCATGAACGCAGACCTTCCGCCTTCACATGCCCAACTGCACCACACTTGCACCTAAGGCCGGCAGGTGGTGACGAGTCTAGAGGTCATCTCTATATAACCTCCTCCTCAGTCGCCTACACGCCCAGGCTGGGTACGTGGAGCAATCTAAGTGCTTCGAGCTTCTCCTCAGCACAACCACCTCTGGACGAAGCAACACTCCCCGACGTGACGTCGCCTGCACCCCTCCTGCACCTGCCTCACGTCAAGGTACGTCAGACATGATCGTCCCTTTAGTGCCTCTTGCCTGGAGCTTGGACACGTGGCTTACACTTTCCAATCCGTCGCTTTGGCTGGCCAGGACCATAAGGCTCGGCTACGTGATTCAGTTCGCCAGGCACCCGCCCCGCTTCAGCAGCATCCAATTCACCTCGGTGCAGGGCGAAAATGCCTCCACCCGGTGTGCAGTGATCGCAACCCTTCTGTGCAAGGGCGCAATAGAGCCTGTCCCTCCAGCCAAGATGGAAAAAGTGTTCTACAGCCCTTAAGAAAAGTGGTGCGGAAGGCAGTAATGTACTACAATTTCTCTCAACTCATCTCCCACTATGGATACCTGCTCTTAAGGATATGCCACTTGATTTAGTATACGGTCACAGGATATATAGTGGGAATCATACTGGCTATCCTCGAATCATGATCTTTAAATGTTTGCGACATAATATGAGAGTGGCGATACTAAAAGAAGCTCGACGTGGGAAACCAATCATGTATGCAGGTAAAGAGTTGCGTTTCTTCGTGGATTACAGCAAACATACGGCACACAAGAGAAAGGTTTTCAGTGACATACGCAACAGGCTGACAAAAGAGGGCATTGCTAACTTTCTACTTCATCCAGCAACTCTTAAGGTAACCATTGGAAAGGAAGTCATGCTGTTTAAATGTGCAGAGGAGGCAGAAAAATTTCTGGACAGCCTCAATCTGGACCATGCATTGGGTTCGGTTGATGGGGCAGTTGGGTCAGAGACGATTAGTTCCCCGCCTCAGGACAGCAATGAACCTGCCAAGTAGGCTGATTCCTTTTCTTTTCTTTTCTTTTTTTGTTTGTTGCTTTTTGTTTTGTTTTTCTTGGACTGGATAATAACTTTAAATTAACTCTGTAGGCTAGGCTGCAGACAGAGATGGGAAATATAGAAAATATTACTTTGAAAGTTAATAAAGATAAGTAGGTTTAATTATTACTTTTATACTGATGTGGATATGTATGACCTCAAATATATAAATAGCCTACTCTCGTGCATTAATTTAACAAATAGCCTAAGCAAAATTGTTGATGTTATTATTATCATTATTATATCTAATATTTTTTTTATTATTTTTTTTTTGGTGGCTGTAAGAAGGGAAACAGGTGCTCACAGGAGCACAACTCTGTATCCACTAATCACGGACGATAATATAGGTAAAGGGTTTGGGAGGGGACTGAGTGATCTATTGGGAAGGGGGCCCAGCAAGTATATTTATATTTTGCACAACATTTACGTACAAATAAAGTGGTGGTCTTTGATTATAGCCAAATGTTTTACATTTCCTTTCGACACTAATGACTAATCTTTCTGTAATATCATGGAATGTGCAAGGTTTGAATAGGATGACTAAGAGAACTGCCTGTCTGGAATATATAGATAGCAAACATATTGATATAGCACTGATTCAGGAATCACATCTTACAAAGGAGTCTGTGAACAGTTTTAGTAACGCCAAATATGAAGTTGTAGCTTCATCGTCAGCAGATGACAAAACAAAAGGTGTGCTAGTTGTAATCAGACGCTCATTAAATATAAATATTATTGATACGGGAAATGATATGGAAGGTAGGATTGCTTATATTAAAGCAGATATATCTAATTTGAGAGTTGTTTTTGTCAGTGCCTATGCTCCAGCTAATTACGATAAAACATTCTTTTCAATATTAACAAATATGCTGATGAATTTGTCAGAGCATTACTTGTTTATTGGAGCAGACATGAATGCCATAATTAATCCTATGTTGGATAAATCAAATCTTTCAGTAAGCAGTTCCCAGTTATCCTGTTCTAGAGCTTTACAGCAGTGCATGTTGGATCTTAATTTGTTAGACTTATGGAGATTTTGTAATCCAGTGGTCAAAGAGTATACTTTTTTTTCTAACAGACATAAATCATATTCAAGAATAGATTATATTTTTGTTTCAAAGACACTCTTGTCAAAAAGCAAAAAAAGTTGACATTGTTGTAGCTTCACTGTCTGATCATCAGGCAATTAAAGCAAATTTTTTACTACCAGTTACTAAACAAAAAGCAGCCCATTGGAGGTTTAATACCACTTTAATACTAAATAACGAATTTTGCTCTCAATTTAAATTTAAATTAAGTGAATTTCTTTCTTTCAATAAGGATTCAGTGGAAGATTTCAGGTTTATTTGGGAGACGACTAAAGGGTTTATAAAAGATAACGTTACATCATTTGCCTCTTATCAAAATCGCTCTCGTCAGCAAAGAATGGTTGAGTTGGAGAAACAGTTGGCGTCCATGGAAAGAGCACAACAGCACTCCTTTTCTTCTTTAAGAATGGGTCAGCTTAGTTTGGTGAGAAGTGAGCTTAATTCAATATTTAGTGCAAAAGCTAGTTTCTAATTAAAAAATCCAGAGAACATCATTATTTTAATGGTAGCAGACCCTCACATCAGCTAGCCCTTCGGCTCCGCTCCAATGAATGGCGGGCCTGCATTTCCGCAAAACAATCTCCAGACGGAAATATAGTAACTACCTCAACAGAAATTAATGCAGCTTTTGTTTGTTTTTATAAAAATCTTTATGAGTCTGACATGATATTTAATAAAGAGAGATTCGAGAACTTCCTTACTGATGTAAATATAAGGAAATTATCTGGAACAGAAGCAGTTGATTTAGGGGAAAGTATCTCCTTAAATGAATTATGGGACTCAGTACAAGAAATGAAGTTAGGAAAATCTCCCGGAGCAGATGGTATTCCTATTGAGATTTATATTACTTTTTGTTCTGAATTAGGTCCAATGCTTCTGGAAATGATAAATACATCTATTAGAAGGGGTTATTTTCTAAAGCAAACAAACACAGCATTAATATCACTGCTTCTCAAAAAACATAAAGATCCAACACTTTGCGCTAGTTATCGTCCTATATCTTTAATTAATGCTGATATGAAGATATATGCTAAAGTATTAGCGCGTCGTTTAAAAAAATATCTTGGGAATCTTATTCATTGT
The DNA here is from genome assembly GCF_025860055.1 of Xyrauchen texanus. NCBI lineage: Eukaryota > Metazoa > Chordata > Actinopteri > Cypriniformes > Catostomidae > Xyrauchen > Xyrauchen texanus. Next base: position 20,886,426 of record NC_068295.1, on the reverse strand, counting down.
GATCAAACAGGCTTTGTGAAAGGTCGTTTTAGCTCAGATAATATGAGAAGATTATTGCACATCCTCTATTTTACCTCTAAGTCTTCAGATTTTCTGACGTCAAGCGGTATTTTAACGCTTGACGCAGAAAAGGCTTTTGACAGACTTGAATGGGATTACCTCTGGGCTTTATTAGATCGCATGGGGCTTGGCGAACAATTTATTAAGTACATTAAAGTTCTGTATGCAAACCCATGTGCAATGGTGTTATCTGGAAATGCTTGCTCTTCATATTTTACAATCTCTAGAGGTTCTCGCCAAGGATGCCCTCTGTCTCCTTTATTATTTATTTTATCTCTTGAACTTCTTGCCCAAAAAGTATGTCAATCTGCAAATATTTTACCCATTATAATAAATTCTACTATTCACCATATATCAATCTATGCAGATGATGTGCTTCTTTTTATACATCTGGCAAATTCCCCTGAGGAAGGACCTTCTTTCTCAGGGACAGAGCACCCTCTGGCATCCGCGGACAAGACCTCTTGAACCTCCACGTCTGGCCCTTGGATCGGATGCATAAGATAGAAGTGGTCTACCACCAGCCGGCATAGACACGATCACTCAAGCCAGAGCTCCCTCTACCAGGCAGCTTTATGCCCTAAAGTGGCACTTATTCTGAAATTGGTGTTCTTCCCGGTCTGAAGACCCACAGAGTTGTGCAGTCAGGTCAGTGCTCTCATTCCTGCAGGAGTGGCTGGAGGGGTGGCTGTCCCACTCCACCTTGAACGTTCACCACGACGCAGTGGACGGTAAGTCGTTAGGGAAGCACAACCTGATCATCAGGTTCCTTAGAGGCGCCCGGAGGCTGAACCCCCCCTAGGCCATGCCTGTTCCCCTCATGGGATCTCTTGGGCCTTTGGAGAGCCCCGTTTGAGCCGCTAGAGTCAGTTAAACTAAAGGCCCTCTCCTTCAAGACGGCCCTCGTGATTGCGCTCACTTTGATCAAGAGGGTTGGGGACCTGCAAGCATTCTCTGTCAGCGACACTTGCCGGGAGTTCAGTCCGGCAGATACTCACATCATCGTGAGACCCCGACATGCCCAAGGTTCCTACGACCCCTTTCAAGGATCAGGTAGTGAACCTGCAAGTGCTGCCAGGGAAGAGGCAGACCCAGCCTTAGCATTGGTGTGTCTGGTGCGTGCTTTGCGCACCTATTTGGATCACACGCAGAGCTTTAGACACTCTGAGCAGCTCTCTGTCTGCTTTGGTGGACAGCGGAAAGGGAAAGCTGTCTCCTAAAAGAGGCTTGCCCACTGGATCGTGTAAGCCATTGTGTTGGCATACCAGACCCAAGCCATGCCTGCCCCCTTGCAGGTTCTAGCACACTCTACGATGAGTGTGGCATCCTCGTGGGCACTGGCCAATGGCGCCTCCATGTAGACATCTGCAGAGCGGCGGGCTGGGCAACACCCAATACCTTCACGAGATTTTACAATCTCCGGGTTGAGCCAGTCTCATCCCGTGTTTTTACAGGTCCGAACACATAGAATTCGGTAATAAGGAACAGAATTTGCATGCGCATAGCACCTTTCCCCTCTCCTGAGGCGCTCTACTCCCCCAGTCAAGTCCACAAGTCACGTACCCAGGATGTCCTTCCTCCCTAGCCCTTCAGACCCACGTCTCCCTTGGGCAGAGTTCCCTTTGCCCCTGATTACTGTGTTTGTAGAGCTCCTCCCCGTCGAGACAGGACCTACCACCGCAACACCTCCATAAGTGGCTGGTAAGCCCATGTGACTTATTTTGCCACCGGCTGGCGCGGACTGCTCCAAGCAAGTTACGTTGCTTCCCCCCCTCAGGGATATGAGGAACTATATGATGTCTTTTGGGGTGTTGGGGAAGGTTACGTGCAGTTTGATGCACCGGCTATTTTTGCACGCAGCAGCTTGCTTGCACCTGCATCAGCAGTCCACGTGACAAGGTTCAGTATTTGTGTTTTTAGATAGGGACCCCTAGTGTAACTACATCGACACAAGTGAGTGACAGAATGGGAATGTCTCAGTTACTGTCATAACCTCTGTTCCCTGATGGAGGGAATGAGATGATGTGTCCCTCTTGCCACAACACTGTACTTGCAGGTGAAATGGCTGGGACCTTACTCTCAGCTCAAAACCTGTCTGAACAGATGCATGCTTCCCTCCTTTTATACCTGTATGTCTGGGGGAGTGGCATGCAAATTCTGTTCACCAATTCTCATTGGCCTTTTCTCAAAGATAAAAGGTAACGGAGGCTCTCAAATGAGATTCCTAGTGTCAATACATCGACACCACATCTCGTTCCCTCCATCAGCGATCGGAGGTTATGACAGTAACCGAGACGATTGAATGGAACTTTCCTTCTGTGTAAAATCTTTTCTAATGCCCTATGGTTGTACAGAAAGGATTTTTTGTCTTCAGATGACTGTATTTTAATCATCAAGAACCTGATAAAAACAAATTTTCTTTCAGCTGGACCGGTGCAGCCAACTCAAGCGCTGGTGTGACCATTTGTAGAATTTAACACCGGTGTTCTGACGATTTGTGCTGCCTTGTCGAAAAATGCTACCGTAGCACGAATCGATAGCAGAGTCTGACGATTTGTGCTGCCTTGTCGAAAAATGCTACCGTAGCACGAATCGATAGCAGAGTCTGACGATTTGTGCTGCCTTGTCGAAAAATGCTACCCAAGCGCGAATCGATCACAGAGAATGTTGATTCATTCTCTAGCTACTGTTTCCATAATGATGTAAATCTCACAATATTAAGACATCGTTATTTCATTTAAAACAGGGTAAGTGTATGGGGAGCATATTTTTATATTTTAAATGAACCAGCAATTATCACATTTGATATAACAAGTAAAAATGACATTATTGTATATTACATGAAATACAATTATAATAAAATTATAAGTTATGAGTACTGTATACTGTAATGTTTTTATTTTTAAAACTGTGTGAAAAGTAAAAATTATCATAAAATATTCATCTTTGACCTGTCAAAGCACACCTTTCCTAACTGAAACTTTCAGTTATTCTTGTTCAGCTGGCTGACCGTACAAATATTCATATGGTAGTTAGCATTTTTTGACACATGAATATTTACCTTATGTTCACTGTCATTAGAAAAAACAATACTACATAATAATGTCTTCAAGATGTAAGGAGTTGCATATTTTGATAGACCAACGTGCCCTATCAAATAATGCTCCCAGTGCAAATGCACTTTATTTTACATCACTACTCACTCCATATGCACCTTATGAATATGGAGAGTATGTTGAGATATTTTGTAATTATGCCTTCAAGATGTCAGGAGCAGCATATTCTGTAATAGCATCTTTAAGATGTCAGGAGTTGCATATTTTGATAGACCAACATGCCCTATCAAATAATGCTCCCAGTTTTTTTAAACTAAATAAATTATGAAAGTACTCTGAATCTGGCAAAACAGTACATTTATTTATTTATTTTAAAGCCTCACGCCATATCACACTACATGAACATTAGCACATTCTGATTACTTACGTGTAAATGATCCACGATTTGATCTTTAAATGTTATTTGTCGTTTTTTTTAATCGAGACGTTCTATGAAACAAATATCACGCATTTTAAATAATGATATTCAAAATGTAAGCACATTTCAATCCTTGAAAACATACAGGTTAAAAATCAAGAATTTTCCAAACTTTCAAAACTCTGAAAGAAGTAGAACACACGATGAACGTAGGTCATTCATAGCTAATTGCTATATTATGCTGAAAATAAGGTGTGCATGCTAACATTTACACGTTCACATGTCAAATTATGTAATAAAAAAAGGATTAAAGATATTGCAATGCTCACCATCAAGTCTCCACAGCAAGGATGCATAGATTTATGGGCGTGGTAACGCAGAACAAAACAGTGGGTCTGCACATACGCATAACCAGTAAATAGCACATATCGATGAGTAGCACAAATCGTCAGAACACCGGTTCTACCACTCTAAATGTTAGTCTGGAGCCATGTAAATAAATAGATACAAAATGATTTACTGTGGCATTGCAAGAATTAATTTGCAAGAACACATCTTAAAATAAGAAAATATGCAAATTTGTTAACCAATTAGCACTCTTGCCACCTGTGATCTCATTATAAACTGTACCTACTTGACTTGCATTTTTTGCATAGCCGAATTTAAAATATTATGAGAAAACATCCAACTAAAATGGACAGAAAACATGGAAGTTATAGAAAAGAAAACCTATCAATGCTGGTTATCTGGAATAGTGGGATAGAGGTGTGCCATGGGATTTGTTTAATTGTAAAAAAGTGTGCCATAGCAGAAAAAAAGGTTGGGAAACACTGGTCTAGATATACCTGCCAATAGCAAATGAATTGAAAAAATCCATTACCAGCCATTTGTTTTGCCTTATGTTTAATAATGTTTTCTTTTTTGCATTGTATCACTTGCAGCATCACATTCACTCACTGAGCATGTAGGAACACCTGTACACCTACGTATTCATGTGATTATCTAATCAGCCAATCGTGTGGCAGAAGTGAAATGCAGAAAATCATGCAGATACGGGGCAAGAGCTTCAGTTAATGTTCAGATTGTTGTGCCAGAGGGGCTGGTTTGAGTATTTCTGTAACTTCTAAACTCCTGGCATTTTTATGAACAACAGTCTCTAGAGTTTACTCAGAATGGTGCCAAAAACATAAAACATTCAGTGAGCGGCAGTTCTGTGGATGGGAACACCTGGTTGATGAGAGAGTTCAATGGAGAATGGCCTTACTAGTTTAAGCTAACAGAAAGGCTACTCGGGTAACTCAGAAAACCACTCTATACAATTGTAGTGAGCAGAATAGCATCTCAGAATGCACAACATGTCAAACCTTGAAGCGGATGGACTACAACAACAAAAGAGCATGTCGGGCACTTTATTAGGACCATAGTGTTCCTAATAAAGTGCTCAGTGAGAGTATATGATGAGCCAGTCTACCATTAAGATGCACCTCACACAAAACCTGAATACACATCCTGTTTTTATTATTTTCAATTAAATGAATAGAGAGAGAGAGAGAGAGAGAGAGAGAGAGAGAGAGAGAGACAGAGAGAACTTTGGGCCTAGATAACCTTCTGATGTTAAATTTACAGGTAACATTTTGAAGCAAGTGGATATGGACATTGTCTTTTTAAGATGGTTAGATCTAAATAATTTAAATCCCTTAGATCAGCAAGGGTCAGACTATCTTTCTTACAGTTCAATGTAAATCTTCCAATATTTACACACACATATAGACAGGCAAACATAAGCTTTTTAGCACAGAATCAAACATAAAATGTACCATATTAGCCTTCACACTGTTGTGATGGCACACGGTTGAAGCAGCGCTTCACTTATGTGACATTTCTGCAGTCTCAAACTCCTTTCTGTTAGTACACTATATTTTACTCTTCTATTTGTCATGCAGCCAGAGGCAACCTAAAAACAGTTAAAATAAAAAACAAAAGCGACCTGCGGCACAGACAGATATTCTTCTAAGTAAATCTGAGCAATTACACTCACAGGCTTTGAATGACCATAGGGAAGCCACAGCAGGTGTGTGTGTGTGTGTGTGTGTGAGTGAGTGAGTGAGTGAGTGAGTGTGAGAGAGAGAGATATATATGGATTAAAGAAAAAGCTAAAAAATATAAAAATAAAGAAATGAGCGAGAGCAAGCCTTTTGCGGGGGGTACAAACATCCGGCTAGAAAAAAACCTTAAACCCCAGCTTGGGTTTCTTAGGAAATGGGCAGCAAGCATATAAAAAACAAATGAGCACACATATACACTGAAAATGTGGCTGAAACCCAATGTGTAGACTGCAGCCAAGTCAACTAACACCCAGCTCTCTTCTGGCTTGGGATGAAGGTGCAGGCTGTCTCTACTGAAACCACTTACCAACATCAGTGTTCCTTTTCCTAACCCCCATCTGGAGCGCTGCCCAAGCTTGAGTTTATTAGAAAGCACCAAGTGCATAATGGATGTTGAGGAATGCACTGGTCAAAAACATATTTGAGGACTTACAAACTATGATCCTGCCCTGTACAGCAATTACTGTGTGAGTGGGTGTACTTTGAGCATATGAACATGCCTTTACTGTATGTATATAAATGTATATATATATATATATATATATATATATATATGTGAAGGCATGCTTGCAGGTCTTTGGCCACTACATGTGGATGTGGATCTCTGTATGGAAGGCTCCAGGAGCAGCTTTGGTCATCCAGAGCATTAATTAAAAAGAAAAATCAATTTAGCACAGACCACAAGAGGCACAGAAGTTTGTTCTGTAGGTATAATTTAAATGCTTGAGGAGAAGATTTTTGCAAAGTTCCATGGTGCACATTCTGCCATTGACACACTGGCTCCTTTAAATGAACTAAAATTAAAGAAGAAAAAAGGACCAAGTATATTGTTTGCTTTTGATTTAATCACTCAGTAATGCAGCTTTTCATCAATGGTGACCTTAAAGCTGAAGCTTGTCAATTCTTTATTTTTTATTGTTTCAGTATTTCACAAGTTAATGTAATCCTACAGTAATGATAATGTAAACATATGTGGCTTGCTGTCCCTGGCGAAGGGCTCGAGGCTCGAGACTTGACCTGGGCTTGACTGTCCCCCAAAGGAAGCCAAGAAATGGAACAGCAAGTCATTGGCTTCGTAGCCTCATGAGGCAAGGAAGTGATGTGTTGGATTTTAACAACAATACCCTCAACTCTGTGGCAGGCAAGGGCAATGACAATTTTTGGGGAAGGTTCTTCGTGGCCCTACGTACCGATACCAGTGGCGGATATTTCAAATTGGAGACAAGGGCCATGAAGGGCCTCAAGATTGGGGCTGCTGTGACATGGCGTGGAGCGGACTCAGTGCAATCTTTGGTCTCCGGCAATTCCCTTCACCGGCGTGTTGTTAGTCCAAATCGGTAGATGGATTTCAGGGTATCATCATCAAAACCAGTGTGAACGGCAATGGTGGTGAAGAAATTCGAGAACTCTCTTATTGATAGGCCTGCCTGGCTCAGCTGTATGAAGCATGCCGCTAGATCCATTTTGTGGTCAGTTGTTCTGTAACGTAAGGAAGGATGTCACGAGAGCTGGATCTAGGTGTGGCTAAGGAGTTTAACATGAAATAAACTAGTAAAAACTAACAGGTAAACACAGGAACAAATAAAACACCCAGGATGGGAAACAAGAACATGAACAGCAGCAAACATATACGAAGGGCACTGATCATACACGGGAGGTCAAAACACAAAACAACTGACAAAGGCTAAGCAAACAATGGGGCATTTATTACACAATGGGTAATGAGTTAATGAAAGACAGGTGAAAACAATAGGGAACATCTGGAAGTGATCAGGGCAGGGAATTATGGGAAGTGTAGTCCGGTGAACAGATGACAGGGGAGGAACACAAGTTACACAAAAGTGAATCATGGCACCTTAGGAGTACTTAAATGAGTATTCCGGGATCAATACAAGTTAAGCTCAATCATCAGCATTTGTGGCATAAGGTTGATTACCACAAAAAATATTTTGACTCCTTTACTTAAAAAAAAAAAAATACAAAAAAATAAAAAGCAAAAATCGAGGTTACAGTGAGGCACTTACAATGGAAGTACAGGGTGCCACATTTTGAAGGGTTTAAAGGCTGAAATGTGAAGCTTATTATCTTATCAAAGCACTTACATTAATTATTCTGTTAAAACTTATAAATTATTTGAGCTGTAAAGTTGTTTAAAGAGGATTCAGATGTTTTAATTTTTTACAATCCTTTTAGGGTTTAAGAGTTTGTTGACATTTGTTTGATTACATTGTTATGGCAAAGACATTGTAAAATTGGCTATAACTTTACACAGAAAAGGTTAGCAAGCGATTTAGTCAAACAAAATCATATTGTTTACGTCTTGTGGCTATAATATTGAAATAGTGATTATTTTAATGTTTACGGATTGGCCATTGTAAGTGCCTTACTGTAACCCAGATTTTCTCTTTTCTTTCTTTTTTTTTTAAGAAAAAGTCCAAAGACACGGAATATTCCTTTAATATGCATAGATATGTACATCGGTAGGTATGTATGTGTATATATATATATATATATATATATATATATATATATATATATATATATATATTACCCTATTTTGCATTTTATAAATACTTTATATTCTATATTCTATAATGTCTTGTTGCTGTATTGTTCCGCTTTTGTCACTCATGTTGTGTCGAATGAAGTGACACAAGGGGTCTTCCTTGGATGCCGAATCGTACCTTTGAACCTGAGAAAAGGCCAGTGTCAAGTTGGCAGACAGAATTTGCATACAGGTATAAAGGGAAGCGGTGCAGCGAATGCCAGTCAGAATTTTTCTTTGGAGCCGAATGGTTGTGCAGCAAGCAGCTGAGTTTCACTCCTGTTCCACTCACCAGCGAGAAGCATCGCTGTTGGATCCGCACTGCGCATTTCCAGCTGGCGTCTCTCTCTCTGCACGCTGTGCAGTTCATGCCCCTGGGCGCTTTGACAGCGCTTTTCTAAGCGTGAGCGTGTCTCTTCCTAAAAGAGTTGTATTTCCTCTAAAATAGTCTGAATTTTCCACTCACAAAAGAGCAATAGACAGCGGCGTTGATCGTCCTTTTCAGGACGCGTCTTTTTCAAGATGCCTTTCTGCCCCTGTGTTGTTCATGGATGCAGTCGATTTCTCTCCAAGAACGACGTCCACAGACGCTGCCTCGTGTGCCTGGGTAGCGATCACACTGAGGCGGCGTTCGTGGATGGTTCATGTTCTCACTGCGAGAACATGACCATGGCAACGTTGCGGTCGCAGCTCTCCTTCCTGAAGGTAAATGCCACTTCAGCCGCCACCTGTGTTGCTCATTCTTCCTACGGGATTGAGGATGACCTGGCTGGCGATGAAGGCGATACGTTCGTGTGCTTCCATCCGGGCTCAGGATGAGTGCGGCTCACCTCGCGGCCAGCCGTCATTCTCCCTTGAGCCCCTGGGCTTGGATGATGATACCACCCCAAAGCCTTTATGACTGGTACCTCGGCGCCTCTCACAGCCACACCCCCCCGGTACCATTCTTCCCGGAAGTGCATGACGAGCTGACACGGTCGTGGAGGGCACCTTTCACTGCCCGTAACCGACCCCCTCGCTCGTCCGCTCTCACTACACTGGATCGCGGAGATGCGCAGAGATGCGCAGTTCGGTCAGTGCTTCTATTCCTGCTGGAGAGGCTGGAGGGGATGCTGTCCCCCTCCACATTGAATGTGTATGTAGCTGCTATCGCAGCCCACCATGACACAGTAGATGGCAAGTCCCTTGATAAGCATGACTTGATTATCAGGTTCCTGAAAGGCGCCCGGAGACTGGATCGTCCCCGGCCTAGCCTGTTCCCCTCTTGGGATCTCTCAGTGGTCCTCTCGGGTCTTCAGAGATCCCCCTTCGATCCGCTTGATTCAGTTGAGCTTAAGGCCCTCTCCTTGAAGACGGCCCTCCTGATCGCGTTAGCCTCCATCAAAAGGGTTGGAGACCTGCTAGCGTTCTCTGTCAGCAACACCTGCATGGACTTCGGTGTTTGGTGCTTTCTTACCAGGTCGTGAACCTGCACGCGCTGCCTCGGGAGGAGGCAAACCCAGCCCTTTCATTGCTGTGTCCGGTGCGTGCTTTGCGTACCTATTTGGAATGCACGCAGAGCTTTAGATGTTCTGAGCAGCTCTTTGTCTGCTTTGGCGGACGCCGGAAAGGGAACACCATCTCCAAACAGAGGTTAGCCCACTGGGTTGTTGATGCTATTGCCTTAGCCTATCGCACCCAGGCCATGCCTGCCCCCTTGCGGGTTTGAGCACACTCTACTAGAAGTATGGCATCCTCGTGGGCACTGAAGTATGGCATCCTCGTGGGCACTGAGCCATGGCACCTCCCTAGCAGACATCTGCAGACCAGCGGGCTGTGCAACACCAATACCATTAACAGATTTTACAATCTGAGGGTTGAGTCAGTCTCGTCCCATGTTTTGTCAGGTCCGAGCCGGTAGAATTCGTAATGGGGCACAACCGACCGGTGTTCTGCTTGCACCTTGCGCCCTTCACCAAGTTGATCCAGTGCGCCTTCTGTCCCAGGTCAGCCACCGAGCATCGCTGCCAGGATGTTTCTCCTCCCTAGCCCTCTGGCCCGCTAATTCAGTGGAGCAATTCGTGGCCAGACCCACTACAAGTCTCAATGCTCTGTACTGGGGTCGGGCTCCACGGGCATAGTTCCCTCTTCAGGCTAACTCCCCGTGATGTAATTTCCGCGGTACGGTCCCCCTTGTCAGCCGACCCACATTTCCCCCAGGCAGTCCCGCTGCCCCGTCCGCCATGCTTGTAGAGTCTCCCCTCATTAGGCTGGACCTACCACCACTCCATATCCCACGTCCGGCTTCACAACCCTCGTGGTGTATTTGCCACGCAGTACCTCCCCCTAAAACTGGGCAGGGCATGGCCTCCGCAAGGTCTTTCCCTCCTGAAAGAATAGGACATTTGAAGACCGGACAGCTACCTTGTCTCCGGCCTCACCTACAGCCCCGGCACGCCAGTGCTGACGAGTTCTGAAGACGCCCCATAGGCCTCTTCCTCAGTCTCTAAATCTGCACCCTGCCGGGTGCGTGGAGCAGGGTAAGGGCTTCGAGTCTTCTCTCAGCACCCTAGCCTCGGGACATCCTAAAAGGTCCCGACATGCTATCGCCTGCTCCCCCCCGGGGAAAGACCGCCTTCCCCTACTTAAGATTTACATCCTAGGCGAGCCGCTTTACATCCTAGGCGAGAGACATAGTGAGAGAGAAGGCCGTGGCTGCTGGGCTTGCTCTCATGCTAGGCATACAGGCGTATGCAAAAGTTTAGGCACCACTGACAATTTCCATGATTTTCATTTATAAATAATTGAGTGTTTGGATCAGTAATTTCATTTTGATCTATCAAATAACTGAAGGAGACAGTAATATTTTGGTATTTATTGGATGAACAGAAAATAGACAGGTGCATACATTTGGGCACCCCAACAGAAATATCACATCAATATTTAGTTGAGCCTCCTTTAGCAGAAATAACAGCCTCTAGACACTTCCTATAGCCTGTAATATGTGTCTGGATTCCGGATGAAGGTATTTTGGACCATTCCTCCTTGCAAAACATCTCCAGTTCAGTTAGGTTTGATGGTTGCCCAGCATGGACAGCCCACTTCAAATCACCTCACAGATTTTCAGTGATATTCAGGTCTGGGGAATGGGATAGCCATTCCAGAACATTGTACTTGTTCCTCTGCATAAATGCCAGAGTAGATTTTGAGCAGTTATTTGGGTCGTTGTCTTGTTGAAATATCCAGCCCCGGCGTAACTTCAACTTTGTGACTGATTCCTCTACATTATTCTCAAGTATCTGCTGATATTGAGTGGAATCCATATGACCCTCAACTTTAACAAGATTCACAGTACTGCCACTGGCCACACAGCCCCACAGCATGATGGAAACTTCACCAAATTTTACTGTGGATAGCAAGTATTTGTCTTGGATGCATAACGCCCCTTGTTATGACCAAATAACTCAATCTTTGTTTCATTAGTCCACAGCACCTTCTTCCAAAATGAAGCTGGCTTGTCCAGATGTGCGTTTGCATACCTCTGTTTGTGGTGTGTGTGCAGAAAAGGCTTCTTCCACATTACTCTCCCGTACAGCTTCTCCTTGTGCAAAGTGCGCTGAATTGTTGAAAGATGCACAGTGACCATCTGCAGCAAGATGATGTTGTAGGTCTTTAGATTTGGTCTGTGGGCTGTTTTTGACCATTCTCACCATCTTTCTCCTTTGCCTCTCCGATATTTTACTTGGCCTGCCACTTCTGGCCTTAACAAGAACTGTGCCTGTGGTCTCCCATTTCCTCTCTATGTTCCTCACAGTGGACACTGACAGCTTAAATCTCTGCGATAGCTTTTTGTATCCTTAATGTTGAACAATCTTTGTTTTCAGGTCATTTGAGAGTTGTTTTGAGGCCCCCATGTTGCCACTCTTCAGAGAAGAGTGAAAGAGAATAACAACTTGCAATTGGCCCCCTTGAATACCTTTTCTCATGATTGGATGCACCGGTCTATGAATTTCAAGGCTTAATGAGCTCACCAAACCAATTGTGTGTTCCAATTAATCAGTGCTAGGTAGTTATAGGTATTCAAATCAACAAAATGACAAGGGTGCCCAAATTTAAGCACCAGTCTAATTTTGTTTTGATGCATATTGCACATTTTCTGTTAATCCAATGAACCTTATTTCACTACCAAAATATCACTGTGTCCTTCAGTTGTTTGATAGATCAAAATGAAATTGTTGATCCAAACACCCAATTATTTATAAATGAAAATCATGGAAATTTTCAGGGGTGCCTAAACTTTTGCATACGCCTGTATAACACCTTTCCCCCCCTCTGGGTTGGGGACGTTGGGACGCACGTCATGTGAGTGACAGAAGCGGAACGTCATGGTTACTGATGTAAGCTCCGTTTCCCGAGGGAGGTAACAAGACGTTGTGTCCCTCCTGCCACAGCACTTGACCTAGCACTGTAAATGGCCATGCTTCATTTTAGGCTCCTCAGTTCAAAATCATGACTGGCATTCGCTGCCCCGCTTCCCTTTATACCGTATGTCCGGGGCGGGGCATGCAAATTCTGTCTGCCAACTTGACATTGGCCTTTTCTCAGGTTCAGAGGTACGATTCAGCATCCAAGGAAGACCCCTTGTATCACTTCATTCAATGGAGAATGGGGAAATGGAGATTACGACAGTAACCATGGCGTATTTGCACTGGAAGCTTCTGTCACCAAGACAAATTTCTTGTATGTGTAAGCATTCTTGGCAATAAAGCTAATTCTGATTCTGCTTCTGAGATAACTATAATTAAGCCATTTGTAGGTTAGTATATGTGAAAAGTGCAGACAGTGTGGCTAATGTAGCAGGTACAGGATCTCCGTATCAGCTGATAGTTAACCATTCCCAGCAATCGGTGGAATGGTGAAATAAACACAGGACAACAATGTGCGTGTGATCAGCTCTGGTCTTGCTGGGTTATATATTTTAGTAAAATGTTCACATTAGAACAAATACAATTGTCAAAAAGATAAATTGTCAAAACAAATTGATTTCTTTATGCAAATCTCCATTGTTTCAGTCTCTTGCAAATACACAGTGTTTTCATGAAGATCTGTCCATCAGCCAATCACTGTGTTACTCATTTGTATATTCAAAATTCTGTTCAGTATTACATGACTTTCAGAGATTTCACTCAGTTCAAATAAAATAAATGATATCAAACACGTTTTCAAACATGAAGTTTCTGTATGTTTTACCCATTCTAGACCACTCGCATCCATATTTAAAGTGAACTAAACATTATATGAACTAATATAAAGACATATTTATACATTCACCTTCAAATCGACACTGTAATTGGACATAAATATCATCCAATCACGGGTGAACATTGCGATTTCATTTCATGATTAACCATGCAAAATGTTAGCAAAACGAATCAATTTCCAAAACTTAATATGCACTAACAGGTATTCTTTCAACATCCATGCAGATTGACATATAAAACAATCGACTAACCTGTGGAATGGTGAAATAAACACAGGACAACAATGTGCGTGTGATCAGCTCTGGTCTTGATGGGTTATCACGAACAACGCAGCAGACCCATCACAACACACTGCACTTCCATAGCACCCTCTACTGGTCTGGCAGAACCACCATTCCCTCAATGTATTTTTACATACAGAGACAATATTAATTTCACCATTTGTGACGAACCAACAATTGGGGCATCACACTAGCATTGCTCTCTACAAGATATAGGTCACTGTGCTTCCTGCAGAGTCTACTACTATTTGGTTGACATAGATAATTCTGTCAACATGAGCACAATGTACAGGCAACCGGACAACAAAATTCTACAATAGAACATTGTGAAATAATTAGGTCCAGCTCAGTAAGAGAGAGCAAATGACACACTGACAGAGACCTTCAATATCTGTTTCTAAATGCTTCAGATAGTTTGCCAGAATTAACTTGTGCCCCCATCAAACAGACGTTTAATTGGTCTCTGTTTCACAGCACATTTTTCAAAAATAAACTCAACTCCTCACATTCATGGGCACACACACATACACACAAAGTGAGCTGTCACCTGATATCACAACTGATAATGCATCTTTTGCCTCATTGATGGCTTATAATATAAAATGATAGGTCAAAAGTGAGCAAACAGGGATGCTGCCAAATAAATGAGATCATGGCTGACATAGCTAATTATGTGCATTTTATTTCAGAGGCTTGTAACCAGTATAAACATAATAGCTCTTGTCAGGTGGGATGCTATGTTGACTAAAACCAGACTCCTGACCTAACCTGACAAACAGCCCTCTAATCCATTAGAATGCATTATGGAAATTAATGTTGTTTTTTTTTTTTTTATGTAAACCCACATATGAGAGTCTGAAGATCATTTTGGTCACATATACACCTGTTTTTGAAGGAAAGAGAGAAATATTCAGAGAGAAACCGAGAAACAAAACAGGGAAAAAAGTGACAGAGAGCGAATCAGAGAGGACAAAATGCAGAACACCATCCCCTCTTTCCCATTCTTGCTCCTCTCCTTTTCATTTTCACTGACAAAATCAGTTGCATTTGAGAAACATGAGGTACACCTTTTACTTTCCTTTCAGCACAAAATGATCCTGTGCTGCCTCTCAATAGTTGCAAGCTAATTTCATATTCAGCATTTCTGAAGGGAGGCTTTTCGTGATAGGGAAGTGCTTCATTTGCCTGTCTAAAATGGAGAGGCTGAATAGACATGTCCAAGGTCAGGGGGAATGGGTAAACCTCAGCTCTGATCACAGACAGACTGTCAGAGAATCAGGTGTTGATGAAGTAATCCTCACTCTTTCCCGAGCTGTTTGTTCTATGTTGCTGTTCGGGGAACAGCAGACAAGAGTAAATGGGAGTTAAGGAGCCCTTGTTATGGACAGAAATGAATAAGAATGTAAAGATTAGTGTGTCTGTGCGTTTAACAGGGTTCTGAAAAGCATGGAAAACCAAAAGAGGACAAAATGGTAAAATATCATATGTTAGCATGTATAAAAACGTTTAACTTTAATTCCCAAATATTAATGCCAATTTCACATCAATACAATAAAGGCATAAAATTTTAGGCAGCATCTTATCAAATACTTTACTTTAAAGAGCACCTATTATGTTTTTTCAAATATTACCTTTCATGTAGCATGTTATATAGCTGTTTGTGAACGTAAAAAAGTTTTTACAAAGTTTTAAACAAAGTGCATGACAAATGGAGTTTTTGACTTCCAAAAGAAAGAACCGATTCTAAACACCTAAAGCGAGTCATTAGTAATTCCAGACTTACTTCCTGAACTAACAAACATTATTTGGTAACAAAAAAACCTGCCTCTGGTCTGTGTACGTGTACAGCCAGAGCACAATGTTAGCTGTTAGCCTTTGCTAACTGGCTAACTCACTTTATTGTCAAACTATATATAAACTTACCACTGAGAAACGTCCTGTTCCTGTCGTTCTTGTGATGATGATTCAGGTTGATCTTCCAATGTATCGCTATCGGACTCAAATTGTTAAGGTAAAACAGACATTTTTTCAGATGGAACTAAAACTCAGATATGGTAGAGGGCGTTTCCTTTCCGACATGCGCTGTAAGCGGTAGACCAGTCACAACAGACTGGGACATCTGACCAATCAGAGCAGAGTAGGCTCTCTGAAAGGAGGAGTTTAGAATGAATCCTTTAGAATGGATAATTGAATGAGTCATTTTTGACACTGGGAAAAAAAGGTAATGTTGCAATTTAAATTTTGAGCAAATAAAAATGTTTTTTGACCTTGGATGCATGGAAATGTATTGCATGAGACATTTTAAACAAAATTAGGCACGTTTAAAAACCACAATAGGTGCTATTTAATAAAAGCATGATTTGGTTAATAATTTCTTATTTATTTATACAATACAAGTATATTTAATATTCAAAACAGATATAAATCAATAACCTGTAAGTACAATACAGTTCCCCTCATGTTGTTCAAAACCATATGTTTTTCTTTCATCCATTGAAGTGATTTTACTATTATTTTCATATTAGTGACTGAGAACTGGGACTGTCAAGCCCAAAAAAGACAACAAATTACCATGTTGGCCAATGTCGTGAGCTATATTTTAAGTCCTCTCTAAAGCCATATGATAGCTTTCAAATCTCCCACATTCAAACTTACACCGTTGGCCATACAAAAAAGAACCAATTAAGTTTTATCATTAATTTCTTCTTCAGTGAGCAGTACTTCCATTGCATGTCTACGAAGCCGAAGTAGTTCTTGCGTCAATCATAAGACACAAGATTTTAAAGTCATGACTTGGAATGTAGTGCACAAATAATATGGGTTACATTAATGCTACTTTTATAGAGCATTAACTTGTTCCTGTTTGCTTCACTTACTCATTTGGAAAAGCGCAAAGATATTGAGGTCTCTTCTCTATGGATACAAAATTCGGCAATCCAAGGGTTTCCAATAGGGTTTCCTATTTTCTCGATAGGAATAGATGACTACAATTTTTCCATTTTGTTAACTAACATTAATTATTACTAGTTCAGCATGAAATCAGGTTGAAAAATCTGCTTCAGAAATCTATACAAAATATTTTTTTATTATTATTTATTTGCTTATTAATTTTATCATGGAAAGTTAATTGAAATGCTAAGAAAATAAATGACAAAAAAGGGGGAACCCTAGTTCAAGAACGAAGCAGAAAGATAACTTTAGAGTATAAGAGTTTATTGCTTTGTTTTAGCTAACTGTGAGCCAGAAATGAAACAAGACAACCTCCAATTGCACAGCAAAGGTTTTCTAAAAAAGGTCTTCAGCTGGAGTTAAGACATCCTCTATAGGCTGCTAACTAGAAGACAATGGATGATGAGAGTTCTTCCTCGACCCCCACCTGCGATCCAAAATGGCTCCCTCACTCAAAGCCACTCCAGAGGGCCCAGGGGTCTCTGGCACTCAGTGCCTCGCCGTCCACTCTGAGACCACCCTGCCAAGAAAGAGAAGGGTCTCTCATTTATCTGACACTCTTGTCCTTCAGCCTATTGATCGGTTGCGAGAGAACATCCCCACCATGGCCACTAATAGAAAGTGAAGTTCATCAGCCATGCCTGCTGATCCCCTCAGCAGACATACAGATCTATAAAGGCCACCCAACTAACCTTTCCCTTTTTTACCTTCTCATGTCCCTGCTGTCTTCAACTCTTTTTTCAAATTTTATATATTTTAATTGAAGGTTTTTTCAAGGGGTCTTGTGTTTACTACGTTATTCTTTTGATCAATTCTTTCTACTTTGAAATCTCCAATATTTTGAAAAAAAAAAAAAAAGAGTCTGAATCTTTAAGGATTAGTCCACTAACAACTGTAGTATGCAAGAGTGTTGTTGCAATTTGAACCTTTTTCATTAGCAAGGCAGTCTGTGGGCAAAAAAAAGGTAATAAAAGAAAACGTCTAAGTTACTAGTGTAACCCGCATTCCCTGATGGATGGATCTAGACGTTGTGTCGATTATAGTGACACAAGGGGCTTCTTTCGGGATCCTTGGATACCTCTGAATATGAAAAAGGGCAATGCCAAGTATGTCCCACCCCTGGACATACTGGTATCAAAGGCTGGATTTGCCTCTGTTCAGTCAGGTTCTGCACTGAGGAGCCGAGAACAAGGTTCGGCCATTACAGCGGCTTAATACAGTGATGTGGCAAAGGGGACACAATGTCTTGTTCCCTCCATCAGGGAACGGGGGTTACACTATTAACCTAGACATTCCCCTTCTGTCACTCACACGACGTTGTGTTGATTGTAGTGACACAAGGGGTTCCTATTCAATAGCACCGCCTACACTGACTGTGTTACATGATGTGCTGATGCTGGTGCAGCAGGCTGTAGCGTGCCAAAGGCGCATGGGCATCAGACGGCACATAACCCTCCCCGATACCCCACTAAGACGTCATATATTTTTTATTAGGTTCCAGGCATCTGACCAAGGATCCTCTTGGAGGGTGGGAACAAGCGACGTGGCAAGCATGGGAGCAGGCTGTGCCAGCCACAGCCTTTTCTCTTTGAGAACAGGCATGACCTGGGAGGGTTCAGCCTCCGGGCACCTCTTAGAAACCTGATGATCAGGTCATGCTTTCCTAGGGACTTACCGTCCACCACATCATGGTGGGCTGCTATAGCGGTAACATATACCTTCAAGGTGGAGGGGGACAGCTGCCCCTCCAGCTTTCCCTTTAGGAATGAGAGTACTATCTCGACTGCGCAGCTCTGCGGGTCTTCAGAATGGGAAGTACACCAATTTGAGAACAGGTGCCACTTTAGGGCGTAAAGCTGCCTGGTGGAGGAAGCTCTGGCTTGGTTGATGGTGTCTACGATAGCTGGTGGTAGACAACTCAGACCTTCCACATCCCATCCAGGTGCCAGACGTGGAGGTTCCAGAGGTCTGGGTGAGGATGCCATAGGGTTTCCTGTCCCTGAGAGAGAGGTGGGATTTGCCAGGGAGGTGCTGTCACGAGGAGCATGAGATCCGAGAACCAAGTCCAGGTGGGCCAATAAGGGGCCACTAGAGTGACTTGTTCCCCGTCCTCCCTGACCTTACACAGCACCTGTTCGCCAGTCGCCTGCCCCATTTCTGCGGCATCCGAGTAGGATAGTCCTGGCCAGCCAGGACTGATGTCTCCATTGGAGCCATGGAGCAGGATTATGATGTCGCCGCTGCATTGGAGATTGTCGCGGTGTCTGACGCGGAGGTCTCAGCGGGCTGCTATTTTCGGGCTTCCCCACCCAGGGAAGGGGGACCCTGGGCCACTGTGAAACCTTCCATCCTCCCCTCAACCCTCACAGCTAGATGATTTGTTCCTCAGGTCAGGGTTCCTTTCTTCCCGGAGATAAATAATGAGCTAACTAGGTTGTGGAGGGCACCTTTTACAGCCCGGAATCGACCTCCTTACTCGTCCGCTCTCCAGCGTCGCCCTGACCCGAGGTGTTTTCCCCGTGAAGACGCTTCCTTGAGATGCACAGCTGTTTTTCAAATTTTTATCACATTATTCCAATTGCATGCAGAGAGTGTCTACCAATGAGCATGTGCAATGAGAGGTGGATTACACTCTAATTCCCAAATAACACTGAACATCTCCATTGGGCATAACACAATATAAAAAGATGACCGTAACCTTGGAAGGAGAAAAGAAGGAGAGAGAGAGGGTTTTTAAATACACCCATGTGAACACATACACACAAACTCCACAGTCTTTATCTTGACTAAGAGAGAGAGATAGCTTTATTTTGCTAAGGACATGCAGTTGTGGTTTGTTGTCAGTACTGGGAGAGATGCACATTTCTCATTGAGGCAACAGAGGGTGAATACCCTCCCATAGATACACACTGCCCTCGGGCCTTCACCACTGACTGTCCTCAGCACAGCTTTACTGTAGCACAGAGATAAGGTAAGGAAATGCACTCTGAGAGTGGACTGGTACATAGATAAACAAGCACACTTTTGTATGTGTGTATGAGTTTATGCCCATTGATATCACCATATGCACTGCTGATTTTATTTATTTATTTTTTAATGTTTGCCTTTTTGCCACTTCTTGTTGCAAGTACAATGGAGAAAGGACAATAAACAATGGATGAACAGAATCAGACAAAGAAGCAAGCTGGACTCAAAGTCGCAATGCCTGCATAAGCACCAAAGCTCAACATGTCTTCCTTCAAAAACACTTTTGTTGAAGGCCAAAACACAAGAGTGAGAAAGTACTGAAACCCAATTTATTTTCATATCAACTTAAAAAAACTATATATAATACGTATGAAAACTGTTATCTTAAACTTAATTTAAGATATTTTCTCTAAAGCAGGGGAATATATAAGAAATACAAAATAATTACATATTATTTATTACAAAAAATAAAAATACAAATAACAAATCTGATGTGAAAATGTAACCACTTTTATGTCTCAGTTACCAGAAGCATCAACCCCAGAAGCATCAACCCCAGCGGCGGGCCGCCGCGGAGGATGACATATGCCCCAGGAGCCTTTGGAAACATTAAAGGGACACAGTGCCTGGCTTGAGGGAAGTGCGGCATTTCAGCACCGACTGTGCACACTCGTTGGAGAGACGTGCTGACATTGAGACTGAGTCTAACTCCATGCTGAGAAAAGAGATGCTCTAAACCGGGGCGAGCTTACTCTTTTCCCAGTTGACCTGAAGCCCCAAACGGCTGAGGTGCCTAAGCACCTGGTCTCTGTGCGCACATAGTGACTCTCGCGAGGGGGCCAGAATGAGCCAATTGTCAAGGTAATTGAGTATGCGTACGCTGGCTTCTCGGAGCGGGGCAAGGGCTGCCTCTGTGACTTTCATGAAGACGCGAGTGGACAGGCCGAAGGGGAGGACTTTCGTACTGATACACCTGACCGTCGAACGCGAATGGTCGAAAGGGTCGGTGTTGTGGCAGGATCGAGACATGAAAGTACGCCTCCTTCAGGTCTACCGCTGCAAACCAATCTAGATGCCGGACGCCAGACAGAATTTTGTTTCTGGGTGAGCATTTTGAATGGGAGTTTGTACAGAGCCCAGTTGAAAACTCGCAGGTCCAAGACTGGTCGTAAGCCACCGCCTTTCTTGGGTACAACAAAGTAAGGGCTGTAGAAACCCTTCTTTGTTTTGTTTGGAGGGACAGGCTCTATCGCATCTTTGCTTTTTTAGTAAAAGAGAGGCGATTTCCTCATGCAGGGACTTGGCATGTTCGCTGTATACTGCGGAAAAACTTATGCCCGCGAAGGGGGGGCGGAATCCTGGCAAACTGAATTGCGTAACCGAGTCAAATGGTCCGGTGCCACCAGCGTGACGGGTTGGGCAGTGAAACCACACATCTAAACTCTGTGCTAGGGGCACCAAGGGGACGAGTATTTTGGACGTACCCGGCGGGGCTTTGCAACGGGGCGGAACAGGTAATACGGCGTCGGGAGGCAGTGAAGCATACCGAGGCTCTGGTGCTGAGAACAGACTCGAAGCACTTACCTTGCTCTGCGCACCCGGCAGGGGGCGGGTTCGTGACCGAGGAGGAGGTCTGATGTTGGCGTCCTCTGGACTCATCTGAACCGGCCGGCCGGGGAACAGTCGTGGGGCTGAAGGCGGACTGTGGCCACGTCCAGCATGCCGGGACTGTTGAGACCTGGAAGCAAAGTGCCGTGAGAACGGCATTTGCGGGCCAGGTGACCCAGAGACAAAAGGAAATAGCTCTATTATTGAGAATGTAATGAATTTAACAAAAGATTCTCCCTCCGGCCCTCAACCGGGGAACGGAGCGGTCTTACCAGCTCCGGAGCTACCATCTCGGTCTCTGGGTCGGTCATCTCAGGAGCGCCTGGGAGCCTTCCGGGTCCTCGAGGGGGTCCGTGAGACGAGGGGCGTCCAACTTCTGCGGGGGGCTCGACGCTGGGGCTGAGAGCTGGGCCCACTCTCTTTTGTTAGTTGAGGCGGAGCACCACTTTCTTTCTGTCTTGAAAGCCGCAGGAGGACACCCTCGGCGAGCAGACAAGGCATGGCCCCTGGCGGCAGGTTTGCGGCAGGCAAGTTATCCGCATCCGACGCCGCTGTTACGCTCTCCTATGCAGCGGTGATGTCATCATCCAATACCGGGGAGCTCTAGGGACCGGACAGTAGGCCGTTAAG
Organism: Xyrauchen texanus; assembly: GCF_025860055.1. Classification (NCBI taxonomy): domain Eukaryota; kingdom Metazoa; phylum Chordata; class Actinopteri; order Cypriniformes; family Catostomidae; genus Xyrauchen; species Xyrauchen texanus. The sequence continues at coordinate 20,864,567 of NC_068295.1, read as the reverse complement.
AGGGCCGCACTAATCCCGAGCTCGGACGGAAACAAGCAAGCGTGCCGGGGAGGCGGGGGGTTTCGAGGGGGTTCACCCAGCAAAACGGAGCCCGTCATTCTCCCTAGATCGTCTACATCGCCCGCGGCGCCTGCCTCAATCCCGTAGGAAGGAGGTGAGGCGCGGGGGGCAGCTGAAGTGGCTTTCTCTCACTACAAGAAAAAGCCTACGACCGCAATGCTGTCATGGCTATGTTCTCGTACTGAAAACAAAGACCATTCATAAAAACGCAGCCTGTGTGTGATCGCAACCCAGGTATGCGAGGCAGTTTTTATGACCGTCAGAGGTGGGGAGAAATCAACCGCATCCAGAAACTACACAGGGGCGGAAAAATCATCTATAAAAAGACGAGTCCTGAGAAGGACGTTCAACGCCGCTGTGTTTTGCTCTTTTTTTAGAGCGAAATTACTCTTTTAGAATAACTCTTTCGAGTTGTCTGCGCTGTCAAAGCTCCCAGGGGCAACAAAATGCACAGCCGTGCAAGGAAGGAGAAAGCCACTGTTATGCGCCGTAAGATCCAACAGCATGCAGAGCGTCAGAGGATTAAACAGGAACTGGTGTGTGACTCGCAGCAGACTGCATGCACGACCATTGGCTCTGAAGAAATATTCTGAATGAACTCCCGTATTCGCCCCGCTTAAATGCCCGTATGTCCGGGGGCGGGATATGCAAATACCGTCTGCCAACTTCTTATTGGCTTTTTTCATAGAACAGAGGTATATATATCGGCGCTCAAGAAAGACCCCTAGTGTCCCTTCTCTGACACAACGTGGAGAGAGCGACAGAAGGGGAACTACGGGAACAATTAACCAAAGGATTGACCAAAAGAAAATGCTAAAAAGTTCAAATTAATTTGCAGACCAGGTTTGAGGATAAAATATTAACACTCATGCAGGCCGTATGAAACTATCCCGTGGGCCAACTGGTGGTTTGAGACCCCTGCTCTTAAGTCTTAATATCTTGTCCAAATTTTGCTTCTCAATTACATTTTAAGGATTTTTAGATATTTTTTACTGGAAAAGAAGACAACATACTGATAAATTATTGCAAGATTTTTTTTGCAGTGTGTTTGGTAACTGCTAGTTCGGGGCTACAACAACTATAAGGGCATTTGATGGCTAAAAAAAGAGGTAAAGACAGGAGGTAAAGAGGTAAAAACACTTTCCATATTAACAAAGATTTTCCTAAACAACTTAGACATTGCTGTGCACAAAATTGTTTTCTAATGTAATCAGTATTTTGTCTAAGTAGAGTCAAGAGTGAAAAACTGTATAAAATTAAACCTATTTTTCTTTCCATAGTAACTAAGATTTTCCTTCACAAACACTTAGGCCTACACAGACAGCTTTGTCAGAAGAGCCCATAGCTTAGGTTACACTCTCTCAATTAGCTAAGTCAAACTCCAAGTGACTTTTGAGGGAAAAACTTACAAAGCTGACCTTTTATAAAACCTAACCCTTCTATATCACATTTCCAACTTTTTTAGTTTTTTTGTTTAGATTGTCACCCTCCAAATCATGCTAATTAAGGTACAATCAGACAGATCTCACAGTGAAATCGGAAACAGCAGGTTAACTTTTCTTTTGCAAAAATCAGTCTGTGCTAAAGAAATGCGAAACACTGCCCCCAGTGGCCAAAGCAGTGTCTGTTGTTGGGCATATGGGAGCTTGCGAACTTCATTTTCCAGATGTCGCCAAAAGAGAGTTTTCAGCTGTAGAAGCTATAACACAGTGAAGATGTATACATATTTCAAAAACTGCAGCCTCCAATCAAACCTTAACCTTACGATCAGTTGAGTAAAAATGTATTGTAAGAGGGAAAAATACTACCTCTGAATCACGATAGTCACTGATTATGCAAATGCAATTACTTCCAGGTTTTAATGTAGGATCCGAACCCAGGTCTGCAACACTGCTGAATCAATGCTATTTTGGTCGAACCGCAGCGGAAGTAAACATGCTGGAGCTGATGCAAAAATGTCTGATAAGAGATGGTGCTTGTCGGTTATTTGGAATAACGTGGCCATTCCTAGGGTACCAGAACTCTCAGAGACAACATTCCGACATCCCTTGTGATCATGTTGGTCAAATAGGGGTGAAAACAGTCAGATTCAGATCCAACACATTAATCAGTTTATCGTGGCTTACCTGTGTTTTTAAATCACATCCAGACAACTGCAGGAGCAATACGCTTTCATAAAAAAAAAAAAAAAAATGCAATTATTAAATCTTGATTAACAGGCATGTTATTGTGCAATGTTTCAGTTAGAACTGAATGACAGTTGTGTAATATTATGCAACAGTCTATTAGTCAGGATAAGAGACTGAAATCAGCTCTGCTTTAAAAACAACAAAAACCCTCTTATTCCTTTCAACTCAAGCCCACAAGTGCCATAAAGCCAGTACAAATGTTGGACTCATCACGTATTATGGCCTCACACGACCTATCACACCACACCCACTGCCATTCATCAGTACCAGAACAGCCTACAGAAATAGATCCTATCAATAAATATTTGTAAATTCATATGAAATGCCTGATATATTGTAAATAAGGCTAAGGAAAATGCTCCCTTTGTAGGGCAATCAAAACATAGGCACCTCATTCATCTGAAATTCTAATTGCAACCAACGCCACACAATTTTGTTTGTTTACGTGAGTACGGTCAAAAAACTAGGTGTTGATGGCATTGTAATATGCTGCAGGATAACTCGTAACAGACAGATAGCCATACAAATCATCCGTAATAAGAAATACATGCTAACTATCTTATTTTTCTGATACATTCCTATTCCTCAGTAGTGCTGTGTTATGGCCTCAATCCAAATGATGCCCAAAAGAACAAAATGCTGTTTTCAGAGTGGGATTTAACTTCACATATAATCCCTTGAAGATGAAGTTTCACTGAAGAGTTAAGCACATATCACACAGGGAAATTACTTATACAGCATTAGTAACATGTTATACAAAAGAAAGAAAGAAAGAAAGAAAGAAAGAAAGAAAGAAAGAAAGAAAGAAAGAAAGAAAGAAAGAAAGAAAGAAAGAAAGAAAGAAAGAAAGAAAGAAAGAAAGAAGGACTGCTTTAAGTCTTTTGAGATAAGAGAAAAAAAGTTGTCCAAAACAGCTAAATTTGTCCGCTCAATTAAAACAACACCAACTTTCTAAATCAAATGAAATTACAATAATTATAACAACATTTCTCTGTCATTACTGCGCCACATACCAGAGATTTGGATTCCGTTCAGACACAGTTCTCCTAACAGTCTGGGCAAAACCCATCAGACATTTTTAGTAAACTTAATGGCAGGCCATTCCAGAGGGACAGCTCACATCTCCATGCTCTTCTTGAACTGCTTAAAATAATTTTTCATGATGAGCTTTGTGTGCAGGATGAACCCGATAACTTAAAACACAAATTGAAATATATGCTTAAAAAACTTAAGATGACAGTATAGGAACATTACTCAATGTAAAACTATCTAACTTTTTAACTATTGAACCTTTTCTGCATACATTCATGTGCAAAGGCCCAAAACACTTAATCACTTATTAAGAGAACCCATATCTGAATGGCAGATTTCTTCCAGATAGGAGCTCCTCTACGCCAGCACATGATATAATTTGCATGGGCTGGTTGCCGCTCATCTCTATACAGGGAACTTGAGATGCTGTTCATGGCCTCCTCTACCTCCTTCAACCCATTTTTAACTTAAGACCAATGGCTTCTATTAAGAACTCTGGCAGGGCTACTGACAAGCCAGTCAATAACAATGTGAGGTTACTTCATTAATTGCTTAATGGCTGATGGACAGAGGGTTGGAAACATGCCAACGAGATTGATACTGGGACACAGAGGATGGAGGTAGCTTATCCAAGAGTATTCAAGAGTACAGCTGTGAACTAAGCTGCTCACACGCATACACTAAAGGAGTTAATGGGGGTTTAGGACACAGGACACACATCCATCCCTAAATCAATACTGACATAGCCTGTTGTTTCCTGATTGTTCTTTATTTTCCAGATAACTGTGCACAAGTAGAAGACTCTCAAGGTCTGCGCTCGTCTGTCAGAGGTACATGGCTCAGACTCACACAAAAGGGTCTTTTATTTCACTGGTGACCCCAGCAGAGAACTGCCCATCATCCTCTAGCCAAATTAACATAGAGCAATCCATTAGACAGGCCCTTAAACACGCAGCTGAAATCCCTAATAGGCCTGATCATAGGAGGACAAGTTCATTATTCATAATGGGAGGACATATACAGGAAAAGAAATGGAGAGAAAAAGAGAACAAGAGAGAGTTTGAGGGAGGGAAGCATTGTCAGAGATAGGCAGGGGTATGGCAAAAACAAAAAGAGAGAAGTAGATGTAAACAAAGCTTTTAATTACCTCATAAGTCTGGTATGTGTGTCTGTTAATTGTACCACAACTTTTTGTGAAAAAAAAAACAAAAACAATGCAAGTGCTTTGTGTTTTAATAAACAGAATGGTAATAAAGTTGTTACTTTAGGCAAATATAAAAAGTTATGTATTATTACTGCTTAGGTTACAATACAATTATCAAGCTAAAAACAAACCTTGAAGGAATAGTTCACCCCCCCAATTTTTTTTTTTTTTGTCATCATTTACTCACTCTCAAGCCATTTCAAACACATTTGATTTTCTGCTGTAGAACACAATAGAATATGTTAGTCACAATGACAGCTTCAATCACCATTCACTCGCATTGTGTGGGGAAAAAAAAGAGTAAAAGCAAAAGGTAGCTGAGAATAACATCTCATTTTGTGTTCCACAAAATAAAGGAAATCATATGGCTTTGGAATGACATGAGGGTGAGTAAATGATGAAACAGCATTTGGGTGAACTATTTCTTTAAGAGTTTTGTAAAGAGTGTAATTGCTTGTAAGAAAATGCAAGTAAATAATGTGTTTACTAATTTAACACATCACATATGTGCATAAAAGTAAATCCTTTTTGTGCTGCATGGGAGTGCTAGTTAATTAATTAAAATGTGAGAGTTTATATATATATATATAAATGGTTTGTAAATTAATCAATAATCGTAGAAGATTTTTTTAAATGTACATGTTAAATGTGCCCTTCCATAGCCAATGACAACAGCTAATATCATAAGTGGCTATGAACAAATACACATACATTAAGGAGCCATAAATGTAGAGTGAAGTTCTGCTGACATGTGTAATGTTAAATGCCAACCTACCATTTAAAATTGAAAGGGCAGCAGCATTTCTAGTCTTTGAGGTCACAATTCAGACTCATTTAGAAATAAAATGGTCCCTTAGTGTTCTGTACCTGACAGAAGAGTAGGGCTAGTTAAAAACCTGCAGAGGAACAAAAGAACAGAAAAACATGTACTATGCTAGAGAGCATCCTTAAGCATTAAGAATGATTTCATAACATGGAATAAAATAGTTTATCAGTTGTTTTCTCTCTCTTTTCTTGATTTGTTCATTAAATTACATGATTTTCAGAACTTTTTGAACTGTATTCTGGCAAAAGGGCTAAATCAAGTTTGACTCGAGGGAAAGGCCACGCTGACCTCCATTGGTGCCCTGACAGGCAAGTACTACATCTTTTCCTGTAGAGAAATGCCATCTCTGAAAGGCTTCCATTTGATTAATATTTATAATGGAAGTCTGGATCTTTTTTCTCCTCTCCACAGGCTGTTTTATTGTTAGATGGTCACCTCTATAATTTGGGGGTTGAAAATGATGGTTAGGTGGTGGCACTCTGCCAGCACAGGCAGCTCCTCAGATGTCTCTGTAGTCCTCACTAAGTCTCTCTCTCTCTCCCTTTTCATATCAGGACTGTGCTGCTCAATCCTTGGCAGAGCTCTAATCCTCATATTATAAGACACCTGGACAGCCTTACACTGTGTGCCTGCCCAGAACCCTCCAGATTGGTTGCACTATTTCACACCTTTTCTCTTGACTGATGTTCAGACAGCTTCTCTGATATGAATAGCAGTTTCATTGTGGAATCGGTGGCCCAGTCGTGACCAAATCCACTGTTATCTGCTTCTGAGTCATAACTGCTTGGAAGAGTGCAGGACATATGTAAGGGTAAAAATTAACACAGAGAATGTATGGACCAGGTATGGAACCAGAGACAGAAGTTTGCAATGATACCTCTGTGTTTCAGTGTTTACTCTTTTAGTAAATGCTGGTGATCACTGTCTGAGATGAGGAGGATTTGCCAGTAAGTGGCATCGCTGTAAGACTCAGATTTTACATCCGACATAAGGTGGTGACCCAACACAGGACCAACATTTTTTATCATAAAAAGAATGTCCTGAAAATAAAACTATATATAATATATGTTTATATATATATACAGTCTCTCACAAAAGTGAGTACACCCCTCACATTTTTGTAAATATTTGATAACACTGAAGAAATGACACTTTGCTACAATGTAAATTAGTGAGTGTACAGCTTGTATATCAGAGTAAATTTGCTATCCCCTCAAAATAACTCAACACACAGCCATTGATGTCTAAACTGCTGGCAACAAAAGTGAGTACACCCCTAAGTGAAAATGTCCAAATTGGGCCCAATTAGCCATTTTCCCTCCCCGGTGTCATGCGACTCGTTAGTGTTACAAGGTCTCAGGTGTGAATGGGGAGCAGGTGTGTTAAATTTGGTGTCATCGCTCTCACATTCCTTCATACTGGTCACTGGAATTTCTACATGGCACCTCATGGCAAAGAACTCTCTGAGGATCTGAAAAATAAATTGTTGCTCTACATAAAGATGGCCTAGGCTATAAGAAGATTGTCAAGACCCTGACACTGAGCTGCAGCATGATGGCCAAGACCATACGGCGGTTTAACAGGACAGGTTCCACTCAGAAGAGGCCTCGCCATGGTCGACCAAAGAAGTTGAGTGCACATGCTCAGCGTCACATCCAGAGATTGTCTTTGGGAAATAGTGCTGCCAGCATTGCTGCAGAGGTTGAAGGGGTGGGGGGTCAGCCTGTCAGTGCTGCACACTGCATCAAATTGGTCTGCATGACTGTCATCCCAGAAGGAAGCCTCTTTTAAAGATGATGCATAAGAAAGCCCGCAAACAGTTTGCTGAAGACAAGCAGACTAAGGACATGGATTACTGGAGCCATTTTGTTGCCAGCAGTTTAGATATTAATGGCTGTGTGTTGAGATATTTTGAGGGGACAGCAAATTTACACTGTTATACAAGCTGTACACTCACTACTTTACATTGTAGCAAAGTGTCATTTCTTCAGTGTTGTCACATGAAAAGATATAATTAAATATTTACAAAAATGTGAGGGGTGTACTCAATTTTGTGAGATACTGTATATAGTACCCCCCCCAGTTTTTTTTAAAGCGGCCCAGCAAAGGATGAATGCCCTGTGTTATAAACAGTGACATGTAAGACTAGTCTTGCATATTTAGTTCACCCCAAAATGGGCCAATAGTATTTGCACACTGTCACTTAACTTCTGCTGCTTGACTTCACGGAGTAAGGATCATTATTAAATTAATATTAGCCACAGAAGAGGTGCTGATTTTGCAATCAATACTGGCCCAAAGACTATAGGAAGAGACAACTACATAATTTTGCATGAACTATTCCTTATTCCTTAGTCCATACACACATGAAAATTAGACAACTATTCTCTAACCTTGCAGGTAGTCTATGGCAGTCTTTACTGGCTATTTTTAGAGTATATTTGCATTTATTCACATGCGATTGCAGTGTTTCCCACTGGATTTTGTGAGACATTTTAAAGTTAAATACTTCCATCTGGTGCACTTTGAGAGCAAAATAAAGAGGCTAGTGTTGTGCTTTTGTAAACTTTGTTGTGCTCTTAAAACTGCAGTAGGCAACTTTGAAATGAAATGAATTGAGAAACAGCGCCCCAATTCTTCCCCATATACATGATGCTCTTCACCCCCAGCCAGGGTTTAATTGACAGCTGTTCACAAACAGAGCCAAGTTCTGCCTCGCCAAAAGCGATTGATTAAAATTTGCTGGATTGACACTACCCGACCCACATTTTTCACTCAGAGCTAGATTCTGTGGTGCTAACTAATCTCTCACAGGGCCTCATTTAACAAGACACCAAGTTTATATAGAATTTTTTTTTTTCAATGAATAAATACTACCTACTGTAGCTTTAACAACTTGCTATAACCATTCTGAAAAGCAGGGTAAAAACTATGGATGTTATTTTCATCTTTTTATCTTTTAAGGTTACCTGAGACTGCTAAAGATAGCTAGCTAGTTAAGGCGTAAGCAGTGTAACGTTATGTCAATTAACCTAGTAACGCTAACGCTAATTTATGTTAATCATAATGATTGTAACTTCGCCAGTAATATTATCTGTTTGCTCTTGTACACTGAAGATGATAAATTGTGTGTCGAGTAGTGTATACATGCAGTGGATACATTTAATGTTAGTTAACAACCCTCTATGATCATGTTGGAGAAAAAAAATCATCATTGGATAGTACATTTTTGTTTTTACTCGCTAGACGTTATACCTAATGTAAGCACAATGTAACAAAAAAATATATAAAGCAAACTGAGAGAGGAATCCTCTTCATATATATTCACACAATATAGTATATTGTAATTTTTATTTGATTTTGCTTCATGATTTTAATCACATTTTAGCTTTTTAAAAATTTTAAACTTTCACATTCTATAAATTTTTATGATGTCATGAAATTACATTTTTTAATAATGAGACATGCTGTTGTCACTGTTTGAAATGTCATACATATTATTAACAAAACAATTTACAAGGTGGGAACCTAATAATGAAAATTAGGGGCTGAAAATTAATTTTCAAACACATAATTGCGATTATGATGATTAATTACCATACAAACTCACTATGACCCAGCCAACCTGTATAGCTATTATATTATATTGTATTGTATTGTGCAATAGTAAAATATTTCTGCATTAAATTCTTGCTCTATGATTAACTCACCAGCCCTTATTTCTCATGAAGGAAGTCTTTGAGATTGTGTTTCTTGCATTTGATCATCTCCACAGAAATAGAGCAGGACATCTCCTCTGTCTCACTGCTGCACTGTGTGAATAAACCCCATTTGCATTACATGGCCATTAATTGAAACTGGAGTCCTTTGCGTTCACAAAATTAATACGTTTATAACTTGTTTATTTTTCACGGGAGTTTGGCGAATGTCTCTGTAGACGGCGTGCACATCAGAACGCTTGAGAAGTGATTCATCTTCACAACTGAATCACACAAGTGCTTTTTCATCAGGCAGCATGCAGGGAAAGACGAGGCTGAATCCAGCTTCAACTGTTTGTATTCAGTAAAAGGGACTCAGTGTTCGAAACTACACAACTCTATCACTGGCGAGTGAAATGTTAATTTCATTATTGAAAGTGCGGCATCATTTTATTATGCCTCACTTTACTTGTTGCCAGTGGCTAATAAGAGACGATTTTTGGTCGCAGAGTAAGTCATTTACTCGCATATGTAAGTGATTTATTCGCAATGTACAGAGGGCTGAGTTAATGATACTTACCTCAACGATTTGTTGTCGTCCTCAACCAAATAACGAATGGAATACTCCAGTGCATATATCTGCGAGTGCCTGAGTTTACAGCAACAGGTGAGGAACTGACTGGCGCGTGAGAGAGCCAAAACACAGACTTTTATTTGATGTTATTTTGAGACTGAGAAAAGAAAAAAGATTTTAGATGAGAAGTGTAAAAAGGTTTTCGGTTCATTATGAGACTGTGGCGGGGAAAATTAGACTAGTCAATTAATGGGAAACACTGAGCTACTCATGTATGGGCTGAAATATGTGCCACCAGAAACTGAATTTGAACCATTTATATTTGAATTTGAATGGCTAAACTTGAATAATTGCATTGAAAAACTGAATTTGAATCACATAATTTGAAATTGTATTGTTTAATTAAAATTGAATTTATTCAAAAACTGAATCTGAATTGTATCATTTGAAATGGAATTTATTCGTTTGGAACTGAAGTCCAATAAAATTTGATCATCACTGAAAATTAAACTCTCTATATATCTTCACATTCACTTCTCACAATTCAGATTCAGTTCTCAATTTCAATTTCAAGTTACTGAGACAGACATCCGGGTAGTTGGAGGATGAAGGAAGAGCAATCGAGCGCAGATCGATAGATGGCGTTCATTGGCGCACAGAACTCCTCTTGGGCCAATCAGCAACAATGTTTTGGAGCACAGTACGTTACCCGCCATGAAACTATGGAATTACGATTGTGTCAATAATAATGAATGTAACTTTATAAAACTGAACGTAACTTTATAAAGCTGAACGTAACTTTTTCACAAAAAATATTCCATTACAAAAGACGAAAAACACAATTAAAATGAAAAAAATGAACTCAGTCGCACGAATTTAACAGGCTCTTCAAATATGCTTCATTTTTTGTTAATGTTTTTCAAAGATTCGTTTTCGCAAATCGTGGATTCTGAATACATTGCCACAGATTTCGCTTACGCTTCGCAGTTTTTCGTTTGCTGTTTTGAGACAAACATCTCGTAGGGGTGGGCTTAACAGTGATCTACTCTGATTGGATAGTGAGCTTTTGATGGACAGGTGCTCTCTGACCCGGATGTACAGACGTCACTCAGTGGCGCGCATATTGGAAAGCTCTCGCGGTGATTTGTAGTTATGCAATACTTCGTGCTTTGTTGTATTACTTACTAACAATATGTAAATAATATTTGACCTATAATTATATAATTAAATATTATTATGAGACCTTCGATCGTCTAATAATCGTCTTTGATCAGTCTGTAAAGATGAGCTCTCAGGAGAGACACGGAGCGGCATCATCTTCCTCCTCCTCTTGTCCTTCAAGGCAGCTTGAAGTAAGTTCGTGTTACTGAAGTAACCAATAACATCGATAAACGTTTGATTCATGTAACGTTACAGTGTGCAACAGTTCTGGCTTTATTTTGCAAATTTATTGTTGTATTGTAAATGCATGCTAAATAAAATGTTGCTGTTTTGTCATTGTCATGACTGCAAAACTGAAACCTGGCCATATCTTGGTCCACTGTTTGACTCTGCCCCGACTGCTAAACGGACTGCTGCTGACCCTGCCTTGTGCTGGTATTCCCGAGCGACTGGTTAAGAATTTCAAGGTTGTTATGTACAGCTGCAGATGCAGCATCTGCACCAAGATTTCTGCCTTGCTGTAGAATAAAGACCAGTTTGATATCTGCACTGTCTACATTGACACGTCCTTGAATATAATAACTGTGCAAAAGTGCAAACAATCAAACTACATAACATCATGACATGACATCAGTGCATTGCAAACTTGTGAATGACAATAAAACAATTATTAAACAATATATAAAAATATGATATTTTATATGTGTTTATCAAAACATTGTGAATAAATATAATAAAATATATGCAATATTCCACCACTGTGTTGAAATTTAGAGTGTTTTCTGTAAAATTAGACAATTTCTATCCATTTACTCCAATGTATGTGGGCAGGACGCTCTTTTAAATTCAGATATGCCTAATTCTCTAAATAATTCAAAATATCCTGCAGAGCTGAAGCGGTTAAACAATAAATTTGCAAAATAAAGCCAGAACTGTTGCACTCTGTAACGTTACATGAATAAAACTTTTATCGATGTTATTGGTTACTTCAGTAACACAAACTTACTTCAAGCTGCCTTGAAGGACAAGAGGAGGAGGAGTGGAGCATTTGTTTAATAAGCAAGGTCTTTTATTCAGATATTCAGAATTTCTTTCTGAATACCAAATACCAGTAACCCCAAAAGAATTTGCTACAGTAATGGGTGTTATTCCCTCTGGTTTATGAATGCTTTTTAAAAACCGTAATTACTTCACCCCAGTATCTACTGCATCCTTTCCTAAACCTTCTGATACTTCTGTTGGTCAAATCTATTTTTCAGAGTCTAAAGCTAAAAACTATAAGATCTTTATTTCTTAAGGATTTTGATTTCTGCACAAATTTTTTGTGAAAAAGTTACGTTCAGCTTTATAAAGTTACGTTCAGTTTTATAAAGTTACATTCATTATTATTGACACAATCGTAATTCCATAGTTTCATGGCGGGTAACGTACTGTGCTCCAAAACATTGTTGCTGATTGGCCCAAGAGGAGTTCTGTGCGCCAATGAACGCCATCTATCGATCTGCGCTCGATTGCTCTTCCTTCATCCTCCAACTACCCGGATGTCTGTCTCAGTAACTTGAAATTGAATTTGAGAACTGAATCTGAATTGTGAGAAGTGAATGTGAAGATATATAGAGAGTTTAATTTTCAGTGATGATCAAATTTTATTGGACTTCAGTTCCAAACGAATAAATTCAATTTCAACTGATACAATTCAGATTCAGTTTTTGAATAAATTCAATTTCAAATTATGTGATTCAAATTCAGTTTTTCAATGCAATTATTCAAGTTTAGCCATTCAAATTCAAATATAAATGGTTCAAATTCAGTTTCTGGTGGCACATATTTCAGCCCATACTCATGTGCTGCACAGTCATGTTTTTGGCTTGTGCAGGACACTACTGAATGATGTGCATCAGAGGGGATTTAGATGTGGGTATATGCAATGCAGACTGATAAAGAAGTGGGTATGTGCTGCATAAATGTACTACATCCCTGTATATATATATATATATATATATATATATATATATATATATATATATATATATATATATATATATATATATATATATTAGGCTGTCAATCGATTAACATTTTTAATCGAATTAATTACATGGTGTCCCGATTAATTAATTAATCGCATATACAAGTATTTGCTGAGAAAGCCCCTCATATAACAATAACTCAATATATAATTATACACAGTTATCTTTAAATATATATATATAAATATTCAGATAATTTAAATGCTTTACATTCTTGTAGCAGAAGAGTTAATCATTGATAAGGCCATACAAAAAGCGGCTTCAAAATACAATGTAATGTTTACTATCATATTATTGATCATAAGTCAACCATTGGCATACAATTCTCAGCAATCCATTTCACAAGTGAATTTGTCAATTAGTTCGAGATTTATTATGAGGGCTTGTTTAAGGGCCCATCAATTTATACCTACGTCAGACGTCTCGGGTTTTTTGCGTCATAAACATACAATGTTTAGGTCACTGTGTCAAGTTAAATATAGTTTAATACTCAATCTTTAAACACATCTTGAGATCCCTTAGATCGCATTTGCGCTCCTTCGAGTGTTTTGAACGCAAGAACGTAACGCATTTACATTTATGCATTTGGCAGACGCTTTTATCCAAAGCGACTTACAGAGCCCTTATTACAGGGACAATCCCCCGGAGCAACCTGGAGTTAAGTGCCTTGCTCAAGGACACAATGGTGGTGGCTGTGGGGCTCGAACCAGCATCCTTCTGATTACCAGATTACCAGTTATGTGCTTAGACCACTACTCCACCACCACTCCTAACGCACGTTTGTGTTGTTGTGCCTACTGAAGTGTTTTCTTCACTGTATAAACTGCGCGTTGCTCATACAGCTGAAATTTCACTTACTGCCCTCTGGAGTAAACAGGTGCTACTTCAAGCTTGCTTTACTCCTTATTATGGTCCGTGGGCATGCGATTAATTGCGTAAATTTTTTTAAAGAGTTATCTTTAGTAAAATTAATCGCACTGAATTAACGTGTTAAATCACCAGCCCAATATATATATATATATATATATATATATATATATATATATATATATATATATATATATATATATATATATATATACAATAAGTTGCATGAACCCAACAGCTTGCAAAAACTTTAACATAACATAGGCTGTATAGGAAATATACATTTTTAATTTTGTAAATACATAAACAATATTAGATATTTACAATCCTGACATGTGAAACAAACATGGGTTCAAATATTGAATTTGCATTAGCCATATAACAGGTGACAAATTAAATGAGCGACAACATATTGTAGAGTTTGCTTGTATGCATGACCTTTAACTTCGACAACAAAATAAACTCAGCAAAAAAAGAAACATCCCTTTTTCAGGACACGTTATTTTAAAGATAATTTTGTAAAAATCCAAATAACTTTACAGATCTTTATTATAAAGGGTTTAAACAATGTTTTCCATGCTTGTTCAATGAACCATAAACAATTAATGAACATGCACCTGTGGAAGGGTCATTAAGACACTAACAGCTTACAGATGGTAGGCAGTTAAGGTCACAGTTATATAAACTTAAGACACTAAAGATACCTTTTTACTGACTCTGAAAAACAGCAAAAGAAATATGCCCAGGGTCCCTGCTCATCTGCGTGAACGTGCATTAGGCATGCTTCATGGAGGCATGAGGACTGCAGATGTGGCCAGGGCAATAAATTGCAATGTCCGTACTGTGAGATGCCAGCACTACAACAAGACAGCACTACAGGGAGACATGAAGGACAGCTGATCATCCTCGCAGTGGCAGACCATGTGTAACAACACCTGCACAGGATCGGTACATCCGAATATCAAACCTGCAGTTATAGGAACAGGATGGCAACAACAATTGCCCGAGTTACACCAGGAACGCTGAATCCCTCCATCAGTGCTCAGATTGTCAACAACAGGCTGAGAGAGGCTAGACTGGAGGTTTGTAGGCCTGTTGTAAGGCAGGCACTTGGGATATCCCTGCCTTGGTGGAAGAGTGGGGTAACATCTTACTGCAAGAATTGGCAAATCTGGTGCAGTCCATGAGGAGGAGATGCACTTCAGTACTTAATGCAGCTGGTGGCCACACCAGATACTTAGTGTAACTTTTTTGCCCCCCCCCCCCTTTCTTCAGGGACACATTATTCCATATCTGTTATCCATATCTTGTTTGGTTGATGTCTTAGTTGTTGAATCATTTATGTTCATACAAATATTTACATATGTTACATTTTCTGAAAATAAAAGCAGTTGAAAGTGAGAGGACAGTTTCTTTTTTTGCTGAGTTTATCCTCAGCAGCCTTTTCCCCTCCCTTTAAAAGTTGATAAGACTATATATTTTGATATCCTAACTATGCATGAATAGGTGGATAGTTGCATTTTATTATTTACATTTAGCACGACCCTATCAAAACAGACCTGTAACCCATTTGTGGTTTGCCACCCACCAGTTAAGAATAACTACTTTAAACCACTTGACACTAACACGTCTCCTCTCTATCCCCTTTCCTGTGTGCTTCCATTGGCAAATTTGTAAATATCACAGGTTGTAATAGCACGGCTTTTGCTTTCTTCTTTCTATACTGCCATTGGTATATTCAGCTTCAGAAAGAGTGAATCGACCCACTTCAAATAGCTGTTGTGTTAAATTTCCACCTCTCCACAACAAACCAGAGGTGGCTTTTCAAGCCATATGTCAGCAGTATGAGAGGACGGCTTTTATGTGCTGAAAGCAGTTTAATATTTTGTGAAGGCTTACTGCTTCTGCAGACTGGTTGAATGACAGTCTGACAATACACTCCTATCCATTCTGCTTCTCAGATCAAGCACTCCCAACAGCAGCCATAAGACACATTCACTTCCTTACTTGTTTACTCTTAGAGGGGTGAGAGGGCGACATGGTCACCCTGAAGAAAGTCATATTTACCATTGAGAAACTCAGAATTTCCAATGATACCCAAGATGCCAAGTTTAAACAAAACAATAATAACAATGGAAGTCGACATGTAGCTTCCGAAAGTTAATGTACCCTGAAATCAACCCATAGCCAAACTACTGATATGCGGAATACCCCATCAGACATTTTTGCACAAATTCAGCTGTGATCACCTTTCTCTTTAGCGCTGCTAGCATGATGTGCGAGAAACCTCTGAGACCAGGGTTCTGTTCCCATGGGAACCAGGAAGTAAATGCATTCACATGAACAAGCGAGCATGATTTGGAGTTTGAATGTTCCCTTTAAAATTTTATTTTTACGCCACTGACTATTAGGCTTAGGGGGAAGAGTAAATACAATTAGGGATGTGCACAAGTAATCAAGTACTCATTCTGCACCAAATACTTCAGTATTAAAATTACTACTAGAATATCCTAAATTAATTTTCCTTTCTGCATAATTTTATTATTTTGTGTTTTTAATTTGAATTATAAATTTTTCCAAAAAAGAGCACAGTTATTTCACAGCAAAAATTATCTTATTTTGAAACCATTTGGTAACTTTTGTGAATAAAACCAACGACAAATTTCACGTATGAGTCTTATTTTTTATATTTAATGTGCATTTTAATTTACAAGTAATCAGGTACTATTTTGTTGTGGTTTAGAGTACATGACTACAAAATTACTCAAAAATCCCCCTCCCTAAATAAAATATTCATTTTTGCTGAATATATTACATAATTTCGAACTAAAATACAACTCACTTTTGGTGCCAGTCTGTAGACATTTCACCCAGAAACTTAACCTCACACGTGCCCATATGTTTGACAACACATCCAGCCACTGGGGGCAGTGGTTCACATTTCAGTAAGCACAGATAGATTTCAGCAGCAAAACTTTCAACGTACTTTCACCGAATTCACAGTGAAAGCAGTTGGCGTTGGAAGCGGCATGTTCCCTTTACAAAAAGCTTCACTATGATGCTGCGCTTTTGCTAAGCGCTTTTGGGAACACGTCTCAGTGTGACCAGCTGTGAATATGTATGCAACACGTCAATGAACATTGACTGGAATTTATAGCCTCTGCCGTTGTAATCATTGGATGCACCTGGCGCAGTGGCTATAAATAGATGCGTCACCGGTGCATCATCACATATTTCATCTTCAGAGCCATTCTGTGCTGTGTGCTATCACAAACAGTCAAACTTTCTTTCCTCTGTTAGGAGTTAGATTCTGTTAGGCAGTGTGCAGTGAACCTTTTCTCCATTCTGTTTCCTCTGAAAAAAAATAAAATAAAAATAATATATATATATTATTATATATATTATATAATATATATATATATATTATTATATATATCTTAAAACGACAGATATATATATATATATATATATATATATATATATATATATACATATATATATATATATATATATATATATATATATATATATATATATATATATATATATATATATATATATATATATATATATATATATATATCTGTCGCTTTAAGAAAAAAATACTGAAAATCAAGGCAAACGATGCGTATTTCCCTGTCTCTGAGATGGACACGCATTGGTTTTGTTTTGTTTATTTGGGGGAAGAGCATGCTGCTCTTGCTGCTCTCGCGCTGGGGCGGGTGCGCGCATTTCGGGCGCAATGCTTCGCGCTCGCCTCGCTTACTTCCGGGAGTCAGCGCCCACTCTTTCATCGTGTTTCTGTCGCATGTATCTGGCTGAGGAGTGAGAGACGGGTCCACCCCTTTCGCTTGCTCTCTCCCCAGATCCAGCTGATCCTTCTCGTGTGCCTGAAGCGCGCCTCGGCGTCTCTTCATTTCACGAGGGGGGCGCTGAACCTCTCTACATTCCACAATATTAAAGTTGAGAAATTACTTGAGGTGGTTACTCAGGCTGTGGCCAGACTACAGCTAGACTGGCCACGCGAATAAGAGACCCCCCCCAATAACGGCCAAATTATAAGGACAGATTTCTGTATGGTGGCCAAGAAAAAGGGAAAAGGAAAGCTATTTTAGTCCCTTCCTTTCTTTGATGACTTTCATGACGAGTCTTTTTCATTCATGGAGGAATCTTTTTACTTCCTGTGTCTTCATGTTCTCGATGTTCAACTATCGTAGGTGCTGAGATACGGGGCTATTCTTTGATGCCGCCGGTAGAAGAGACACTTGTGGGTTATCTCTCGCCTGGCTCGACATCATTACTAAGAGACCCACTCTCCCCATAAAGCCATGCAGGACTACCTCCATGCTAGTGGGGAGGGCTTATCAAGCAGCGGGTCAGGCTGGTGCTGCTCTGCACACAATGGCTATATTACAGGCTTACCAGGCTGACCTGCTGGAGGACCTGAGTGCGGGTACTGCGCTCGACGAGCAAGCCTTTTCTGAGCTTTGTCGAGCCATGGACCTATCTCTACCCACGACCAAACAGACAGCCCGTGCTATTGGCCGGTCTATGTCCGCTTTGGTCAGCACGGGAAGACACCTGTGGCACAAGGACATCAAGGACAAAGATTAAACTTTCCTCCCTGATTCCCCGGTTTCGCCTTCTGGACTTTTCGGAGACGCCATGACTACGGTTATCTCCAGGTGCCAGGAGGCAAAAAGCCAAGCTTTCGGGAAATTCTTTCCTCGCTGCACTCAGGGGGTGGGGCTGTCGGCCACCCAGTCCCGCCCCGGTCCTGATAGAAGGGAGTCTCAAAAACAGAGCATGGCGAGACGTGCTCCCCCTAGTAACGACTGGGGACAGGCTCGTCGACCCCGACAGCCTCCAAAGCAAGACCTCAGGGCGGTTATTTCAAATAGGAAAAAACCCTGAAGGTCTTGCGCTCAACCCGGTGGGGGTAACTCCCATCGGGACGGGGCACGTGTACTATCCACTTCGCCCCTCCCGGTACCCTCACGAATCTGAACGCCTCTGGTGTTTCGGGAGGCAGAGGCTTCAAACTAAAAGTTGGTTGTACCGCTGTACCGATTTCTTCCAAGGGCCAAACCCCCTAGGCTAATAAGGGTTACGCGCCTCGGGCTTCGTTCCCTTTCTATGTGGTTCAGACCCCGGTTTTCTACCTTGGGTCCCACTCTAGGTGTGTCTTGTTGTCGCACGCTGCTAACAACTGATGCCTCCCTGATGGGCTGGGTAGCAGCCTTAAGTGGTCGTCCAGCTTAAGGGGATAGGAGGGTCGTCAGCTCAGTTGTCACAGTCACTGTCTCGGGTTGATGGCTGTATTTCTGGCCCTGAAATACTTCCTCCTGAGGCTGCCATGTCTTGTGCGGGTGGACAATACAGCGGTAGCCTCTCACATAAATCATCAGGGAGATCCACGTTCTTGTCAGCTGTATTTCTGATGCGTCGGATTCTCCTAAGTGCCCAGGGTAAGCTCCTGTCACACAGGGCAGTTATATCCCTGGATGCCCGTATGTGGGAGCAGATTTACTGTCCAGACAGAGAATACCAACGGGGGAGTGAAAACTCCACCCTAAGGTAGTAGTTTGCCAGAGTTCACCAGCAAGGGTCTTCCTTCTTACTGATAGCACCGCGCTGGCCGAACAGGGTTTGGTTCACAGAGCTAATTTCTTTCTTCGATGGCTCGTCTTGGGCGAATCCGAACAGGACGGATCTTTTATCTCAGGCACAGGGGACAGTATTTCATCCCTGCCCCAAATTGTGGAATCTTTCATGCTTGCCCCCTAAGGGTAACAACTGAGGGACACAGGGCTTTCTCCTGAGTTTATCGAGACCATATTAAATATGGGCTTCTTCCACTTGGAACAAGTTTGGGTGAGATCGTATAGGGAAGAAGAGGACCTCTTCGCCTCTATGAACAGCGCAATGTCTCCTCTACTTCTCCCTGAGTCACCCAGCCCCCCTTGGGTCTGGACATTAAGACACATACATGACCCAGATTGCATCTGTATGTGGTTCTTTCCCCGGTTTCTCTGCTCCCGGGAGTCTTGGCTAATGTTCGCCAGCAAGGGTCTTGCCTCCTACTAATGGCGTTGCGCTGGCCGAACAGGATATGTTTCTCGGAGTTAATATCTCTCCTCGACGGCTCGCCTTGGGCGATTCCAAACAGAGAGGACCTTCTTTCTCAAGCTCAGGGGACATATTCATCCCCGGCCCGAATTGTGAAACCTTTCATGCTTGGCCCCTGTAGGGTACCAACTGAGGTTCACAGGGCTTTCTCCTGAAGTTATCGAGACCATTGCAAGTGCTAGGGCGCCCTCCACTTGGAACTGATCTGGGTAGATTTTACAGGGCAGAAGAGGACCTCTTCGCCTCTGTTGATAGCGCAATGTCTCCTCTACTTCTCCCCGAGTCACCCAATCACCCCGGGGTGCTGATCGTGGTGGCGAATACATGGCACAAGTGCGTTTCCTTCTAATAAGTTCAGATTACAGAACCAGCTAACTGCCAGTTTGCTTCAGTTCTGGATTTTCTGTAGAAAGAACTGTCAGCGGGAACTTGCCTCGCCACTGCCAGGTTTGTGGCCTCCACTTCGATTTGCCACGCCTTGGTGGGTGGGGTGCCCTCTAAGAGGCATCCTTGCTAGGACCTCTTCATAGGGTAAGACCCCCCTTTTAAACCTCTAGAGTCAGCGTTTGGTAGACTTTTGACTCTCAAGATGGTTTTTCTTATGGCAATTACATCTCTAAGGAGACTTGGGTACCTACAGGCTCTGTCTCTTTTGCCGGCCTGTTTTGAGTTGCCCCAGGTAGGACCAAAAGCATTCTTTGTACCCTCACCCTGAATACCTGCCCTAGGTGCCTTTCGCGACCCTTGGCCGGTTATTCTCTAAGCCTTCTGGTCCCTGCTGTTTGTAACGCCGGAGCAGCTAAGACTTCTCAGACTTTGTCCAGTCTGTACCCTTCAGACTTATGTCCACCGCATTTGCTAGTGGTGTAAAGTCAGGGCAGGAATTCTTCACTTGGAAGCCGTGACCGGGTGGCGGTCACGTCCTGACAGACTATGTCATTTTGGGTGAGGGACATTACTGCCCGGGCCTACGAGGTGCACGATCAAGCTTCGCCAGTAGGTTTTAGGGCGCACTCTACCAGAGGGCTCTCCTCCTCTAAAGCCTTGGCTAGAGGTCTCCCTCTGCAGCAAGTTTGTGGTGCGGCAGGTTGGTCCTCTCCGCACACATTCATTAGACTTTTATAGTTTGGATGTTTATGCTACTTCGGGCTCTTACGCCCTTTAGTCGACATCTCAAGCTCATGTCTGAGACCTCTCGCGTTCTTGTGAGCACACTTCACAACCGTAGGGGTCCGGACAACCCCAGTGTGGCGGCGTGGGTATTGCGTTCCCAAAAGCGCTTAGCAAAAGCGCAGCATCATACATGTGTAACCCTTGTTCCCTGAAAAAAGCGGAACGAGATGCTGCGCTTCTTTGCCGCACTGGGACGTCCCAGGACTGCTCTTCAGACTAAATATCTGATGATGCACCGGTGACGCATCTATTTATAGCCACTGCGCCAGGTGCGTCCAATGATTACATCGGCAGAGGCTATAAATTCCAGTCAATGTTCATTGACACACTGAGACGTGTTCCCAAAAGCACTTAGCAAAAGCGCAGCATCTCGTTCCGCTTTTTTCAGGGAATTTTTAAGGTGTTGCATTTAACACAGCTTATAGTTAACTACAGAATAATGACTCACTCCTCGCTGTCTAATTTATTACAATTAATTAATTATTTGTTGGATACAATGTATATAAAGCATATAGGTTTTTAAAATTCAATTAAAATTGAAGTGTTTTCACACATGCTTATCCAATAGTACAACTGAAATTAGAACTATTGACATCATTCATTGTTTACTTCTGTTTTTTGTTTTTGACTTGATGGCAACTGCCATACTTGAAAGAAGGAGCTTTCTAGGTGCACTTACAGCCAGCAGTAATGTAGAGGTTTTGAGTGACCTTGGCTACCGAGGATGAGGAGTGATGAGTGTGTTGGTGTTGTGTATTCTGGATCCATTACTCATGGCACCTTTGCTCCAGGAGGTTTATGCCTTTCTCTCTATTGCATACACACAAACACACACAAACAGATGGCTGAAAGTGCAAAAGAGCGCAGCTGGCATTGCTCTCCTATGGCGGCAAACATATAGAAATGCATTCCCTCTGGCTCGCCACATCTCCACTGCATCCTAAGTTGAGTTTTCGCACCGTTTCGCCTCTCATCTTTATTCCTATTTAAGTCAAAGACAGAAATTCAATGCACAGGGCACGGTGTGGAGCTCAGTGGTTTTCTCTGGGCAGAAAATTAGATCTAATAATGATTTGCTAACCGTGGACGCTATTAGCACATAAAATCATCCAGGTTAATCAAATGGTTGTTGTGAAAGCCATTTCTTTCTCTGCAGTGCTAACCCTTGCCGGCACAAGCTGAAAAGATCATTGATTTTTAATCTGCAATGAAAACCTCTTGTCACCCTTGGTTGTTTCTAATGCTGTTTTCAGTAGTTATACAATTTCAGGCTCTTTTGAGATGGTGCTTCTGGAATTTCTGACAAGCTTTTGGGACAGAGAGTCTACATTTTAAGAACTTTGCATTTTGAACATATTGGAACATCACATGAATGAATGGAAATATTTTTTTCTACTGTCTACCTAAGACCTAGCATCATAATAATTAATCAAAAAATGCTAAATACATTTGGTCTTATATGTAATGATATTTTACATGCCTCTGGCTTATATTGATTGCATTCAAGAGAAACACTGTACAGACAGAATAATTTTGCTTAAGCTTCCAAGGTTCTCTGATTCACCTGGTATTTAAAGAGATACTTTCAATCTTTAAAAAGCAAATTGCACCACTGTGTCAGGCTGTCATTAGCAAGACCTTGAGATGCCAGTGTTACATGCGAGTACAGATGAGAAAACCAGTAATGAGTAAGCTCTTGAATTAAGAGCTGCCCAATGAGTATGACTTAAACAGAAAATAACTGAAACTATGGCAGAAATCAACTCTATGCACTCAATGTTTGCATCACAGCTATAATGAGGAGGGATTCAACAAACAACACAAGGACGTAATCTAAAATGAATAATGATGTAGGCAAAAATGAATGCGAAGTGTTGTGACACTGTAAAAGAAGCGTTTTTCTGGAGAGAGTTTAAAGAAAGAAACTTGGGGAAGGCGTGTTTTGTCTGGGCAGTATTTGACTAAGGCAAGATGATGAAACATGCTGAGATGGACAAATGAGACATGGAACAAACAGGACTGAAGTCCTGAGGAGAACGGTCTGTCGATCCAGCGTCCTTCAGTCCTGGGTTGCTGCAGATTTCCCTCTGCTTACTATACAGAGGAAACAACAAGACAGATAAGTTGGGCAAAGTGTTACTAAGTTGCACTTTAAACGGCATTGTCAAATTCTGTGGAACAGTCACGGATGCATGAACATGGCTCTCATGCTGAGGTTTCATAATGGACACACAAAAGAGAAAAAACCCTGTTGAGAAACACCTCTGTACCAGAACTCTGCACCCTCCTCTCATAGATAAAGGGAATGGGATGAAACCGTTTTTTCTCAGTGGTGATTTGCTAATGAAAGAGCGCATTTTCGTTGTCTTACTGTGCCATTGCGGGACTCAGGGCTGTGACGTTGTCACAGTCTCTCTTTTTCTGTGTCTGTTTGGCGACCCCTCTATGAAGCACGCCCAGCTTCGTGACAAGGACTGGAGATAAAGCCTCCATAAATGTTCAGTAAATCATCTTCCTGACCTTTCCTGGCATTGCACACATCGGCACCTGAAATGTTAAAGACAAAAAGAAGATTGAAACTTCCAGTGGAGTGATGAAGTACAGTCTGCTCTCCTCTCTCATTCTCCTGTATCGTAATCTCTCTTCTTCTCTGTCCAACTATGTCGTTTTTTCTTCCTGTCCCTGTTCCTCTTCGTACCTGCCTGCCTGAACGCGTAGGGTGGTGGACATTTTGCATATGTGATCCGTCATAGGGCAGGATTAATGTTGTTTGCTGGCTCCCGAACACAGCTTGCGGTGCACTGTGGGCGACAGGAAACTTGGCCAAATCTGGCTGCCACACAGTTGGGTGGAAAATTAACCCTTGGTAGCAGGAGGCTGGAGGCCGTAGCTCAGGTGTCCTTACATATGTTAGTGGTGTCAGAACAAGCCCAGCTTCGGGGCCCCCTGCAGGGAAAGAGCATTACCAGTGTGCCCACATCAGAGGCCTAGAAGGGGAGATGGGGGAGAAGGGGAGAAGGATTCGCCTTGGCACAGAGCACAGTCAATATGCTTGCTTTTTAAGGCCTCTTTGGCTTAACTGCAGCAGTGCAGGCACTGATAGTTAATCATTATACATTAAGTGTGAAACTGATTTATTCAGTGACGTTTCCGTGTCATTTCTGAGGAGCAGAGAGGAGAGGAGAGGAAAGCATGGAGAATTAATAGCCTTAGGCATGAGATACTGATATGCTGATGTCCCCACCCAACATGATCTCATGAGTATTCATTGATATTTGTACATAACGTGTGGTTCTATTACATATCCAATTTTGCATGGTTGCATACATGCAAAATACAATATCAACATATTAACAGCATCTGGAACATACACCCTTTTATGTTTGAACAACTTATAGGACGTACTGTACAACTGTTTACGAATCCATTGCGGTTCAAAGAATAGGAAGTGTCTGAACAATTACAGCAACACACACATTGACGTTGTTTTTCATATTTGTTGAGGTTGGATTATGATTAAATTCAGCAATACAACGAGTGAAAATTATTAGAATTTATTAGACCCATTTTATGTAATCCTGCTAGGGAAGTGTCTGAGTGTTGAACTTGTTCATCTGCAGTGGTATCTGCATAAAGGTTACGGGGAAATTTCAGAAAGATTTAGACTCTTTATAATCTAACGGTGAACATACGTAAAAATGTTTATAAAATATATATATATATATATATATATATATATATATATATATATATATTAGTTACGTTTTCAAATTGTACAGTGTCTATCAAAAACATTCAAAAACGTATGCGTAAATGTTACAAACACATACAAAAAAATTATTAGGAGATCACCCTGCCCCACCATGCTAACCAGCAAGACTTTCTTGGTCAACCAGCCTAACCACAAAGATCTTGTTTCACCAAGTTTTGTTGGTTAACAGCAATGCAATGCTATTCCACCAACTAGACTAGCACCAAACCAGCACAAACCACAGCAAAACAACCTGGACCAACATAAATATTAATTCTGGTCTAAGCTCAGCAAGGGAAGTCCAGACCATGCTGGGACACAAGTTTGTTGGCATGTCCTCTTATGCTCACTCAGAAAAAGTGCAAATAGATTGCACAGTGGGACTATCATGCTGAATTGCCCATTCCATAATTACAGCCCAGCTTCTTGTAAGAATATAGAGAATCAGAAAAACCCTCATGCATGGCTTTCTCTGCAAATGACATATTACTCATCTGAGAAATTGCAAAGACCAGGTTAGGGTTTTGATGTGGTATGAATTTTTTATTTTTTTTGACAAGCAGATACAATACATTTCCAGTTTTGGTACATTCAAACACAACTCTGTGAGAAAATTAGAGACAGGAAAAGAGGAGAGATAAGGATAGAATGTGTAACTCGAGGGGCTGAATGAACAATATCCAACAGCCGTTGTCATGGCATTGACCTTTTCTGTGGCCCACGGTGACCCATGGTTCTGCATTTAAACTTTAAAATTGTAAACTTGAACCTTGGTATTTCCAAACATGTGTGCAGGGGTGTTATCTTAGGGGAGAGTGACGGTCCCAAAACATAACCAGGAGCAAACTTCTGTCAGCCTTCCACAATAAAGCAGAAAGAAAGAGAGAGAGAGGACATTTACAGTATGAGTGAACATCTTTAATGATCACATTTCGTAAATCTAGATTTTGTCGTGCACATAAAAGCTGTGATGCTATGTCAAAGCAGAGTGACTTTGGGACAAATTTGCAGCAGATGATAGAATAAATGAATCATCTTTGCTCGTGACTGCTTACCTCTGACTTTTTCCTTTGCTCTGTCTTACTGCTGTGATCCAAACTCCACCAATCAGTGAATCTGTGTCACCCTGCTCTGGAGAGCCAGCGTAAAGGACATAAACAAAGAAAAAATTAAGAACACCTCCACCACATTTCCTGTCATTTCAAGTTGAGGTTGAAGTTGCTACTATCTATAATAAAAAAACCCCTATGAAGAAAAACTTTGAACAAGCATCCTGGAAGAAATGGAGAGAGAAAAACAGACATATACATAATTCCAAAACCAAGTGAAAAAAATAAATACAATTCTGTCATCATTTACTTACTCTCATGTTGTTCCAAATATGACTTTCTTTTATCTGTAGAACACACGATTCATTTCCATATAATGAAAGAATGGGAACTGAGGCTGTCAGTCCCTAATATTCTGTCTATCTCCTTTTGTGTAAAATTAAAGAAAGTCATATGGTTTGAAACAACATGAAGATGAGGCAGCATCACATGTGTCTTTTGTAGAGAGCGCAATCCCCAAATTTATTGCAACAAGCTCAGTGAAAAAAGAAATCCAAAATGGCGAATGAGGCGAGATAAGTGTTGATTCTAAGTTATATTTCATAAAAAAATAAAATAAAATTATATTAGAAATAGTTCAGCATAATATTTTTATTATTTTACCCACTATTTGTGCATGCTACTTATTTTTACACTAAAGAGTACCATTAGCTTAGCTACATGCTAATGTAAAACTACATATAAATAATTTTTCGAATTGAGTTTCCTGTGTAAAGCCCTATTTGTGTGACAAGCAGTTATGCTGCCTATGTAGAAAAATTATGAGATTCCATGATAGTTATGATGCAGGTTTAAAAGGCAGCTGCCTAGGCTGAAGTCAGCTCACTTTGTTTTGGAAAAGAGCTACAGAGAGGGAAAGAGAAAAAGCAGTCATCTGCAAGCAAGATGCTGGCCCGAGAGACCGGGCTGGAGATAGTTGTCCCAGCTAGTGAGATAAAAGCTACATTACATGAAATTAATGGAGACTGTGCGAGCTGTACATGAATGACTGTTTCAACACTATGAAAACGATAGTACAAAGGCATAAACAAATCTAACCACAGCTTCAAATCTCTACCATTTAATTAGTCATAACAGGTCTGACAGAGGGAAGAGAGGGCTCAGATTGAGCAAGAGTGTGAAAGAGAGGATGGAGGGATGAGGCAGCTGACAAGATTATGAGAGAAGCAAAAGTTTTACTTTAAAAAAGATGGGCAAAATTGAATGAAGAGGGGTAGATGAGTGTTGCGGTTTGCATCTTTTCTCTGAAGGGATATCAAACATAGAGTAATGATAGTTAAATAGTTTCTGTGAAGTGCACAGGCTGGAATAGATGAGATTGGGGCACGGAAGCTGTCAATGGCATTGTTTGCCAGCGCACACTGTCACCCTGTGTGCAAACTGCTTCTGCTCTGACTCTCCTATATAGAACATTAAAAAAATTAAATAAAAAACTAACAAAAAAAAAAACACAAGTATGCAAATAGAAACCACACAGCATACCCAAAGGTTGGCTCATAAACAGACAAGGAGAGCCTTTTCCTTTCCTTTTTCCTGCACTTGGCATGGTTGTTTTGCAAATAAATCTTTGTAATTTGAAAGTGACAAGAGGGGATTTATGACAAATTAAGTGGCTTTTTCTGCTAGAATTTATAACATAGTGAAATGAGAGTGCATCCAGAAGAAGCCAGAGGGATGCCATTGGAGTGTTTAAATATGTGGGGGGGGGTTAAAATGGTAGATGTGTCTATGGACCTTTTTGATCTGAAATAATTCTTCTTCTTTCATAACTTCTTTTGCAAACACACACTCCTGTGATCACTGAAATCTTCCCTCCTTATTCAGTCCCTTCCCTCTCTCTTTCCCTCTTTATAGCAAAAAGACGCTTTAGACCAACATTGTTTCCACCCTGTGCACAATCTCTCCCACCTCTATTCTTAGATGCAGATTTGCAAAAAAGGCAAATGGCTACTGCATTTATTTTGGAACTGAAACTGGAACTTTTCTTTTATATAAAAAAATAAAATAAAAAAAAAGACACATTCCTAAATCCTAGGGTTTCTGATGTCAGAAACCTGGAAGGACCATAAATCCTATTATTTCTAAACACCAGAGGAACTAATAATATGAGTATAATATGGTAAAGTCAGACCTTAACACTCTGACTCTGTGTGTGTTGTGCTTCATGAGAACTTTTTACTTTCCTAAGTGCAAGCGGTGTGTGTTCCCTTGTTTACGCTCTACGGCTGAGAGGGACACAGACCAGTTTTGTTTTGTATGTTTGGGGGAATAGCATGCTACTCATGCGTTGGGGCGGGGCGGGTGCGAGCATTGCTATCTGTTCTCAGTCAAAATGCTTTGTACTCGTCTTGCTTACTTCCGAGAGTCAGCGCCCACACTTCCATCATGGGGCTCTCATATGGATCTGGCTGAGGAGCGAGAGACGGGTCCGTCCCTATCGCTCACTCTCTTCTCAGATCCAGCTGGTCCTTCCCGTGATCCTGAAGCGCGCTCCGGCACCTCTTCGGTTCATAAGGGGGCCATGAATCTCTTGAGTCTGCGGACTTCGAGTTACCCACCTCGGAGCATTCCGGGCATGATAACAAATCATCGGAGGAATTAATCGAGGTGATTACTCGTGCGGTGGCCAGGCTTCAATTAGACTGGCCATGCGAACAAGAGACCCCCGAAACGCTCCCCAAAAACATCATGATTGGTTGGTCACAATCGATCTCATGGATGCATCCATTCATATAGACATTCTGCCACAACACAGGAAGTTCCTAAGGTTCGCTTTCAGGGGGGAAGCCTTCCAATATCAGGTTCTTCCATTCAGCCTAGCCCTATCACCCCGCACATTCACGAAATGCATGGATGCAACACTGGCTCCTTTGCTACTCTGGGGCATCCATTCTGAATTACATAGACGACTGGCTGATACTAGCACAGTCTCAAGAACTGGCAGTTCAGCACAGGGATATCATCTTAGCTCATCTGGTTTCTCTGGGTCTGAGACTCAACGTCAAAAAGACCGTTCTCTCTCCCACTCAAGGAATTACCTATCTGGGCATTGTATGGAATTCGATCATGATGCGGGCACAATTGTCTCCCATTCGAATCGTGTCCATTCAGAACACCCTGAGCAAAGTCAGGCTAGGCCAATGTTGCATTGTTCGTCAGTATCAACGAATACTAGGTCTCATGGCATCTGCAATCCTTCAGTTGTGGCTAAAAGCCAGGGGATTTCATCCAAGGGCCAGTCCCCTAAGGCTAATAAGGGTTACGCGCCATACACTTCGTTCCCTTTCCTTACTTTGGGTCCTACTCTAAGTGCGTCTTGCCGTCGCAAGTTGTTAACGACAGACGCCTCCCTGACGGGCTTGGGAGCGGTCTTAAGTAGTCGTCCAGCTCAAGGGTAATGGGAGGGTCATCAGCTCGATTGGCACATCAACTGCCTTGAGTTGATGGCTGTATTTCTGGTCCTGAAATACTTCCTCCAGCATTTGAGAGGTTGCCATATCCTGGTGCGGGTGGACAACACAGCAGCAGTCTCTTACATAAATCGTCTACTTTAACGCTAGCTGAACACTCTGGCATGTCAGATTCTCCTTTGGGCCCAGGTCAAGCTCCTGTCAGTCAGGGCAGTTTAAATCCCTAGATGCCTGAATGTGGGAGCCGATTTACAGCCCAGAAAGAAAATACAGACAGGGGAGTGGAAACTGCACCCCGAGGTAGTGGAACAAATCTGGGTGAGATTTTACAGGGCAGAAGTGGACCTCTTCGCCTCTCAACAGACAGCGCAATGTCCCCTCTACTTCTCTCTGAGTCACCCAGCCCCCCTGGGTCTGGACGCAATGGCGCATACATGGCCCAGAATGCGCCTGTATGTGTTTCCCCCTGTTTATCTGCTACCGGGAGTCTTGGCCAGAGTTCGCCAACAAGGGTCCTGCCTCTTACTGATGGCAGGGTACGGTTCTCGGAGATAATGTCTCTCCTCAACGGACAGGAGGGACTTTCTACACGACCTCAGTGCTGCATTTGACACTGTCGATCACAACATACTTCTTGACAGGCTGGAAAACTGGGTGAGCCTTTCTGGGATGGTCCTAAAATGGTTCAGGTCATACTTAGAAGGGAGAGGTTATTATGTGAGTATAGGAGACCATAAGTCTGAGTGGACGTCCATGACATGCGGAGTCCCTCAAGGCTCAATTCTTTCGCCACTCCTGTTCAACATGTATATGCTCCCAATGAGCCAAATAATGGGAAAGAACCAAATTGCTTACCACAGCTATGCAGACGACACACAGATCTACTTAGCCCTATCACCTAATGATTACAGCCCCATTGACTCCCTGTGCCAATGCAT
Organism: Xyrauchen texanus; assembly: GCF_025860055.1. NCBI lineage: Eukaryota > Metazoa > Chordata > Actinopteri > Cypriniformes > Catostomidae > Xyrauchen > Xyrauchen texanus. The sequence continues at coordinate 20,834,416 of NC_068295.1, read as the reverse complement.
TGATGAAGTAAACAGTTGGATGTGCCAAAACTTTCTTCAGTTAAACAAAGACAAAACTGAAGTCATTGTGTTTGGAAACAAAGATTAAGTTCTCAAGGTGAATGTATACCTTGACGCTAGGGGTCAAACAACTAAAAATCAAGTCAGGAATCTTGGTGTGTCTCTAGAGTCAGACCTTAGTTTCAGTAGTCATGTCAAAGCAATAACTAAATCAGCATACTATCATCTGAAAGATATTGCAAGAATTAGATGCTTTGTTTCCAGTCAAGACCTAGAGAAAGCATGCTTTCATCACCAGCAGGGTGGATTATTGTAATGGACTCCTCACTGGCCTTCCCAAAAAGATCATAAGACAGTTGCAGCTCATACAGAACGCTGCTGCCAGGATTCTGAGCAGAACCAGAAAATATGAACATATCACACCAGTCCTCTGGTCTTTACACTGGCTCCCAGTTACATTTAGGATTGATTTTAAAGTATTATTACTGGTATATAAAACACTCAATGGGCTAGGACCTCAATATATTGCAGATATGCTCACTGAATATAAACGCAACAGATCAATCAGATCATTAGGATCACATCAGCTAGAAATACCAAGGGTTCACTCTAAGCAAGGAGAGTCTGCTTTTAGCTATTATGCCAGCCGCAGCTGGAACCAGCTTCCAGAAGAGATCAGATGTGCTCCTACAGTAGTCACATTCAAATCCAGACTCAAAACACATCTGTTTAGCTGTGCATTTACTGAATGAGCACTGTGCCACTGTGTGTCCGACTGTTTGTACTGTATTTTATTTTATTTTATATTCTAAACTGTTTCAATTATTCTTATTTTTTTAATTCTTATTTTAATCTCTTCTATGTAAAGACCCCCTTCGAACCTCTAGAGTCAGCATCTGATAAACTTCTGACTCTCAAGATGGTTCTTCTCTAAAAGGAATTGGGGATCTACAGGCTCTGTCTGTCTTGCCAGCCTGCTTAGATTTTGCCCCAGGAATGGCTAAAGAAATTTTGCAGCCTCATCCTGACTTCCTGCCTAAGGATCCTTTCTCGGCTGTACATCTGGTCACTCTCGAAGCCTTCTGCTCCCCGCCATTTACAACACAGTAAGAAAGACTTCACAGACTTAGTCCAATCCGTGCCCTTCAGACTTATGTCCACCACACTAGCCAGTTGTGTTAGTCAGGGCAACTATTCGTTTGTCATGGGGGCCGCAACAAGGGGGCGGCCACCTCCAAGCAGACTATGTCGCATTGGGTGAGGGACGCTATTGCCCTAGCCTACGAGGTGCGCGGTCAAGCTTTTCCAGTAGGTATCAGGGCTCACTCTACCAGAGGGGTCGCCTCCTCTAAAGCCTTGGCTAGAGGTGTCCCTCTGCAGCATGTTTGTGATGCTGCAGGCTGGTCCTCTCCGCACACATTCATAAGATTTTATAGTTTGGATGTTCATGCCACTCCGGGCTATTATGTCCTTGAATCAACATCACAAGCTCATGTCTGAGACCTCTCACACTCTTGTGAGCACAACTACACAACCGTAAGGGGTCTGGACATCCTAAGTGCAGCGGCGTGGGTATTTTCGTTCCCAAAGCGCTAAATCAGCGCAGCATCAAAGTGTAGCTTTTTGACAGGGAACGTCTCGGGTTACTTAACAGTAACCCCTGTTCCCTGATAAAAGCGGAATGAGATGCTGCGCTTCATTGCCACACTGGAATGCCCCAGGACTGCTCTTCAGACAAAATACCTGACGATGCACCTGTGACGCATCTATTTATAGCCCTGCTACAGGTGCATCCAATGATGTCACCAGCAGAGGCTATAAATTCTGGTCAATTTCATTGACGTGTTGCACACATATTCACAGCTGGTCACACCTAAAGTTGTTCCCAAAGCGCAAGTTATGAAATAACTTTAGATATATGACTATATATATATATATATAAGGAAAAGGAAGAGTGAGTCACAGTGTGAACTGACACCTGGGCACACTAATTAATGCACAGTTCCAGTGGCTGATCATTTAACTTCCTCTGGCATGTATCACCCAGTGGCTCCTCTCAATTCCACAACAATAAACACAAACAATCCATTAGAAATGGCCAGTGGCTCAGGCATTCACCATAACACAGTTTCTTTGAATGATCATAACACACATGCCCACAGCAGGATTTTTCATGGGTGGATCACCAATGGTTAAAAATTCCACATGTAATAGCATAATGTATCAAGCTGACATAAGTTTCTTTAAATATAAAATCGGGAAATCATAGACAGGACTAATATAATGTCTTTGTGGCAACTAGGTTAAAAGAGGGCTGGTTAGACAAGCACCTCTCCTGCCACCCAAAGTGCTCTATCAAGTAGGTCAAAGGTCAACTGCAAGGCATTACAAGAAAAGAGAAAATAGCACTAAGATGTTCTCATTTTGAAAAGAAGCTCAGAGAGGCAGGGGTCTCCCTGGGGCGAGGCTCTGTCTTTCTGCTCTGCCTTGTGACTGGTGCTCAGGCTTTTTCACATGATTCAACCCCAGCCTAACCTTGTCAACATTAAGGTCAGGGTTATTTATCTTTTCATTTTTTCCAATACAGAAACAAACAGGCATCACAGAAAGGTCATTCTGTGGTCATAGGTCTTGTGAGCACATTATGGATTAGAGAGAACCCACTTTTGATCCAGGATAATTCTTTTTGGATTGCTGCATGGCGTTAATGGACTAGATTGCTGTTACCGATGGATTTCATCCGGAATGATATTAAATCAAATTTAGAAAGAAATCAACGACATCATCTAAGAGAGCAGTTCTCACCTGGTTTTGTCTCAGGCCCCAGATTATACATTGGACATAAAGTGGTGACCCAACACAGTACTACCAAATGTAACCTGTTTTTAAAATAATCTGGGTCATGTTTACTCTTACCTTGCATAGTTGTTCAAGGTTTTTGAAAGATGATGACATGTCACATAACCATCCCATGTTGGCATCTGCCTAATTTGGCTAGTTTCTACCAACTAACTGATGAATTATTTGCATTGACAAACTGAGAGATGAATAAGCATCACAAAACGTTAAACTTAGAATATTAACAAACAGGAAAACGATTCTATCTCCCTTTTAAATACTGAAAAGTCTATTTACTTTGCAATCCTAACTATGCATGATTATTTGGTAAGTTGCATTTTTGCAGGATTTTCAGCTGCTGTCTACAATCCTTTCATTAAACAAATTTTTGGGTGAAGACCCACCGTTTGAGAATCACTGATCTAGAAACATATTAAAGGGATAGTTTACCCCATAATTTTAAGTCTGTCATAATTTACTCTCATATTGTTCCAAACCCATTCGATTTTAAAAAGATATTAGGCAGAATGTTTGCCTCAGTCACCTTCACACTTACAGTATATTTTTTTCTTCCATACAATGAAAGTAAATGGAGACTGAGGCTGTCACACTGGCTAACATTTCCTTTTGCATTCGACACAAGAAAGAAAGTCCCACGAGTTTTGAACAACATGAGGGTGAGTAAATTATGACATCATTAAACATTTTGGGTAACCTATTCCTGTAAAATATATGAATAAGCATGGGCTTTTAAGGGAATATTTTCAAGACGGACTACGAGATAATTGCACCAAACAGCTCCTGCTCAGTTATCCTACTCCATGATAATGATCTATTCTACAGAGAGGACAGAGAATACTCTTACCAATGTCGTCACCCTGCTTAAGACAGGAAGTTCAGCTCCACTGCTTTACATTAGGCCTGATGTTCATGCATAATAATCCTGTCTTGCTCTTAAAAACCTAAAACACACAAACTACTAAAGTAATTTGAAAAAGTCTTAATTATGTTAATCTGTGCAAACATGAACATTGTAAGCAGCTAAAGTGAGGGAAAGAATGACATAAATGAAAAGAGAGGAATACAGAGAGCAAGAGGGATTTTGTGAAGGGAGAGAAGATCGGGTGAAGGTTAATGAAGGGGTAAAGTTGTGTTTGCTTAGACCTTTGTGCAGAGAGGGGTGAGGAGATCTTTCACAGAGAACCGCACACATGTCCCTCGATTTTACTTGAAGTACTGCACAAACAGCCTCCAAATGACAAGGTGACACTGGGAATACACTACTACGTGACCGCCGCTGGAATTGCCTTCATCCGTTTAAGATGACTGCCGCCACTGTGGACACTGTCGCACCATGAGAGATCTGGAGAATCTGCCACGGAGATAGCAGAGATTACCACGGTCTGTGTGTTCAGAGACCTCCCAAGGGTACAATGACAAACCCACACCACTGATAGTATGACAGGGAGAGATCTGATGATACATTATAAACTGCCTGTTGTTGCATCACTGCTATTTCTTAATCGTATAATGATTAAGGAGCTAATTCATCGAAAATGACAATTCTGTCATCATTTGCTCACCCTTATGTTGTTTTGTATGATTTTCTGTCTTCCGTGGAACATCAAAAGGTGATGTTAGGCATAATGTCTCAGTACTATTCACAAATTGTATGATAAGTGAGACTGATGCTGCCTTTACGTGCTATCAGAATGATCATAAATAAAGTTTCCTACTCGGAAGTTGCACATGAATGACCCCTCAAATTGTAATTAAAACTTGGAAACTGATCATTTGTATACATTAATTTCCTATTTGGGAGGAGACGTAAACTTTCAACATGGCAGAGGAGAGAACGGCTTCTGTAGTAAATGACAGGTTTTATATATTTTTTCTAAATACAGCTTATTGTTAGCGTTTGCCATTTCGGTCATATTAATTTATGCATATCAGCAACCATTTGATGCATGTTGTACATTTCTACAGAATACAATACAATATCTTGTATTTTACCAAAAGTTTTAGTCTAGGTCTAGGTTAACTGAGTAACAATATTATGGTGTCAAAATAAAAGTTCCTCATGAAATATGTATGAATGAACCTGCCATCCATGTTTTTTTTTTCTGAAAAACAAAGCACTTGAATGCAACGTATTCGTAAATACCACATCAGCTGTGAGAAGTAGGATAATTCCTATAACACATGAAGGCAACATAACATACTGCCTAACATAAAAGTAATATGTGTCTTATTCTTATTGTCTTATAGAGAAAACTATGTCTTTTTGTTTTGCTTGCTCACTTGTTTACCTGTCCACTTGGACTTTTTCCACTCTGTCCATCTGAGTTCAACTGATAATTAGGTGCGTGCCGCGGCGCCATGCTCGTCTCGGGACTCGAGTCTGAGGCCAGTGCTGAGGTGGTCTCATATGCATCAACCCCAGTGGTGTGGCCGCCGCGGAGGATGCCATATGCCCCAGGAGACTCTGGAAACATTAAAGGGACCACGGTGCCTGGCTTGAAGGAAGTGAGGCATTTCAGCACCGACTGTGCACGCTCGTTGGAGAGACGTGCTGACATTGAGACTGAGTCTCCATGCTGAGAAAAGAGATGATCTGAACCGGGATGAGCTTGCTCTTTTCCCAGTTGACCTGAAGCCCCAAACGGCTGAGGTGCCTGAGCACCTGGTCTCTGTGCCTGCATAGTAACTCTCGTGAGGGGGCCAGGATGAGCCAATCCCAGTATGCGTATGCCGGCTTCTCGGAGCGGGGCAAGGGCTGCCTCTGCGACTTTCGTGAAGATGCGAGGGGACAGAGACATGCCGAAGGGGAGCACTTTGTACTGATACACCTGACCGTCGAACGCGAACCGTAGAAAGGGTCGGTGTCGTGGCAGGATCGAGACGTGAAAGTACGCGTCCTTCAGGTCTACCGCTGCGAACCAATCTAGATGCCAGACGCCAGACAGAATTTGTTTCTGGGTGAGCATTTTGAACAGGAGTTTGGACAGAGCCGGTTGAAAACTCGCAGGTCCAAGATCGGTTGTAAGCCGCCACCTTTCTTGGGTACAAGATCGTCTACATCGTCCGCGGCGCATGCCTCAATCCCGTAGGAAGGAGGCGAGGCATGGGGGGCAGCTGAAGTGACTTTCTCTCACTACAAGAAAAAGCTGCGACCGCAATGCTGTCATGGCTATGTTCTCGTACTGAAAACATAGACCATTCATAAAAACGCTGCCTGCGTGTGATCGCAACCCAGGTACGCGAGGCAGTTTTTATGACCGTCAGAGGTGGGGAGAAATCAACCGCATCCAGAAACTACACAGGGGCGTAAAAAACGTCTTTAAAAAGACGCGTCCTGAGAAGGTCGTTTAACGGCGCTGTGTTTTGCTCTGAGAAATTACGAAATTACGAAATTACTCTTTTAGAATAACTCTTTCGAGTTGTCTGCGCTGTCGAAGCACCCAGGGCAACAATGCACAGCCGTGCAAGGAAGGAGAAAGCTGCTGTTATGCGCCGTCAGATCCAACAGCATGCAGAGCGTCAGAGGATTAAACAGGAACTGGTGTGTGACTTGCAGCAGACTGCATGCACGACCATCGGCTCAGAATACATTTTCTGAATGAACTCCTGTATTCGCCCCGCTTAAATGCCCGTATGTCCGGGAGCGGGATATGCAAATACCGTCTGCCAACTTCTCATTGGCCTTTTTTCATAGAACAGAGGTATATATCGGTGCTCAAGAGAGACCCCTAGTGTTGCTTCTCTGACACAACGTGGAGAGAGCGACAGAAGGGGAAATGTAATTACACTAAAAATCATGTTAGCACATATATTGTTTACATCTTGTGGCCATTCTTTTGAAACAGTGAGTATTTTAAAAGACGTTTATGGATTGGCCACATTCACTTTCAAGGTAAGTGACTCACTGTAACCCAGATGTTTTTTTTTTATTGTTTGGTTGTTTTTTTTAAAGAAAAGAAGGGACAAGTTTTAATCAGGGGTGTAAAGTAACAAATTACAAATACTCATGTTACTGTAATTAACTATTTTGTCCCAAGAATTGTACTTTTTTAAGTAGTTTAAAACTGTAATATATTTACTTTTACTTGAGTATATTTTAAGTGCTGTAAGTGTACTTTTACTACGCTATTTTCCCACTATCTGTGTTCGCTACTTCCCCGTCATGATTTTATTTTTATATATCAACATGATTGGCTAGGGAGAGTCTCGTGACTTCTGTCAAATCAAAATCACACGTAAAAAACTTGAACGGCAGCTGCATATTTGGCGCCAACTGGATCTGGAGAATGCCCCAAGCATAGTTTAGAGCTGAACATCTCGGCTGTACCTGGAAGGGCTTTTCGCAGTGAAAAAGGCAGATTGCATGATCGAGTCATGCGAGTTTATCTTGCTCAAGCCAGATAACAGCATTAATCCTGCCTCTAATTTGAAGAAACATATCAAGGTAAATTTCATATTTCTGCTCAGTAGAGTCTGTGTGTCTATAATGTAGCCGGTAATTTATCTATCTATCACTGAGATTATTGGGCTGCTTTGAGAGATTAATGCAATGTTAACAATAGGGATGTGCAATAAAAAGATCTAGATGTTTATCAGAAAAAGAGAGATGTCCTTGATCAAACCATTGAGTAGTTTTATATATTTAGCCTATGTTTTACATCTAGAACAGGGGTTTTCATTACATCAGTTGCGGTAGCAAGAGCACCACTGGTTGGTTGATCTAGATGAAATATAAAAGATTGACTTTTTATTTCCTGATGTAGCTGCTGTTTGATTGACAGGCGGCTAATGTTTGCGCGCTAATGTTTTTACGCACCTAAATGATAAAATACACTTTATAATTCCGCCAATGCCCGTCTTGATGAGAATTTTATGTGAACACAGTCTTTTATGTCTAAAGTGAATGTAAACAGTGGGACAAAAAGCATATTTGCATCAAAATGTCAGACTTGAAGTGTACATGTAACTGAATTGAGCACTGTCTATTATGTCATATAAAGGCTATTAATTAAACAACATTAACAAGGAAACGAGAAACCCACTCACTATTTTCGCTGAATAACTTTAGTAGCTTTAAAAATATTAATGTAATAGAATAAAACAGTCACATTTTTAAGAATAATATTTTTTGAAAATATTGTTTGTTTTTTATTAATACTGACCCCTGATGTAGAGAGTGTGTTAATTGGTATAATAAATTACCAGGAAAGTAGAGATGATAATATAATTTATAAAGATAGAAAAGTATCAACATTTGTAGAGCATTACTTCAGCAGAGCATTCCACCAGACATAAACTTCAGACAATTTTGCATCATGCATTAGAATGAGAACAAAACAATTTTTTGGCTTAAAAGATACAATAACTAAATCATTGTGGAACATTGTATCTCAATAGGAGGACAATGTGGCCCCCCATGTGCTACTTAAAGAAATAAATCACACAAAAATTACAATTATCTTATCATTTACTCACCCTCGTGCTATCTATGACTTTTTCTTCAGAACCCAAATTAAAATCTTTAGAAGAATATTTCAGCTCTGTAGGTCGAATCAATGTAAGTGAAGGGGTGCCAAAATGTTGATGCTCCAAAATGCACATAAAAGCAGCATACAAGTAATACATACAACTCCAGTGGTTTAATCCATGATTTCAGAATTGATATGACAGGTGTGGGTGAGAAACAGGTCAATATTTAAGTCCATTTTTGCTATAAATTCTTCTCTCTGCCCAGTAGGTGGCGATATGCATGAAGAATGTGATTCACCAAAAACAAAAGAAGAAAGTGAAAAATAAAGTGGAGATTGACCAAGCAGGAATGAGAATTAGTAAAAAAGAATTAAATATTGATCTGTTTCTCACCACATCTTTCATATCGCTTCTGAAGACATAGATTAAACCCCTGGAGGCACATGGATTAGACTACTTTTATGCTGCATTGAAATTGCGGAGGCCCTATTGTTCTTCTAAGGATTTATAGGGCCCAAACACTGGAAGTGCAGTGGCCCTATTGTTCTTCTAAGGATTAATTAGAGCCCAAGCACTGAAAGTGCAAGCCTATGTAGTATTCCAAATTCTGGAATTCCAAATATACCTCCAGGGATTTCATTTAATAGTTACAAATGTGGGTGACATCATGCCAAGACACTGACGATGCTAAATTGTGAAAGGATTTTTGATATATTGAACGGTGTTGCCATGGCAAAGCAATAAAATAACATGGAAATGTCTCATATCTTCTGAATGCATGGTGTAATTTACAACAAAATTGAGAAAAATGTTTGTCCTTGCATGCTGATCAAATTGATGTGGCTATTGTGGGTCACGGTCGTAGTGCACCAACAAATGATGAAGACAGGTGAGAGTCTATGCACAGCAGTGCAGCACACATCGGCACATCAGACACACAGACATGCAGACAGGCAGGCAGCAGCCCCTCCTAGCTCCTATCCCAGTTGTGTTTTTCTTGGCTTGTGTGGAGGTGAGTGGTGATGAACAAAATACTAAGCTACCAGTGCCTTGACTTTATAGCTAATTAGCCAAATGCCAAAAGACAAATATAGTTAAATTGTATCTTGCTAACATGCATGACTCATGAGCTACTAGCTAATGTAATAAGTTAGCTAAAGTTTAGCTAAGGCAGTATATCATGGCCATACAGGCTAATGTACTGTACTTAATGGAGACACTAAAGGTGAATACAGTAAAATTTGTGTCTAATAACTTCATCACAATTGCCAAATTGCTATGCAAATTAGCCATTAACTAATTAAAATGCGCTCATTTGCATACATTTGACAAGGCAATACAGGTGAATAGGATAAACAAAATAACTAAAGCACATTACCACATAATTTCCAGAGTTAATGACTTACATCAAGAGTCTTTTCCCCTGAAATGTTATGTTTAAATATGCAGATTAGCTTGTTTTGGTCAATTTAGAAGAAATCTACAGATGTAAACAGATGGAGGGTAGTAGGCTTAAAACAAACACCATCTAAATGTGTTTTTTTGGAAGTTTTCTTTCCATTTGAGTAAAAGAAGACATGGAAGCAAAATAGACCAAAATCTCAATATTTTGTAGAAATCTGTTGAGTATGAATCAATTACGGAAATAAAAAATAAATTGGTAAAGAAGTCAGAGTTTTGTTTAAAAAATATTTTTTTTGTAAATAATTATGAGAAGTGCCCTTTTTTTCCACTTGAGCCCCTGCCCGCCAAAATGTCTGTGCACTTCCCTTCAGCTCGTGTTTAACTTCACCCTGCGTGCTGAGAATGAGACACAAAACCCACATTTATACAAAGAATCTCTAACATTCACTTAAAATCCCAATTAGCTGTGTAATATAATGTGATTAGAATTTGAAGTGCTATTAATACAGTAGGCTACGAATCTGAAAATGGCAATTTATGCTGAAAGTAAGTGTTCATAAATGTTTTTACTGATCTAAAAATGACAATTGTATACAGTAGATATATGCAAAATACAGTATATGACAATATGAAAAAAATGACAGTTTTCATATATGCAGCATATTTTTAAAACACTTATTGAATTTAAATGTGTACATAAATGAACTCTAATTGTATTTGTTCATATATGGCCAGTGGCAATTTCTCAGGGCCATCAAAGCCTTCTCTGCTGGCGTAACGTGTAATAAATAAAAAAAGTGAACAGCCACTGTTTTCAGCTCTGAATATGTTTTTTAGTTGACAGTATTTGTGTAATTGCATAGTCATATATATTAGCTAATATTCAAAATATTTATTTTAAATTCAACGCAGTGTTTGAAATCATGTTACATGCCATTCACATGCTTGAAAGTGTTTGTTTTTGCACTAAAATTAAATGCAGCGCCACAAAAGAGTAAAACGTATGTGTCTCAACTTGAGACGTTTAACAGTTTAAGTTCTTTTTAACTTGACATGGTATCTAAAAACACAAACAAGCCATCAAAGACGTCTAACTAGCGCACGTTTACATTGATATCATTTATAACACAGCGTGGATGGACACATAAACACGCTCAATGTGAACGGCCCCTCAGTGTAACACTAGAACTCTGTAGAAAGTTTGATCTCATTATTATTTGTTACTGCACATTTTAGATTTTAGAGTATAACATCATCAAAAGTAAGAAGTAACATAAAAGTATGGAAATTATGCAGTGACCAAAACAAATTAAATCAGAAACATCTTCTGTTTGAACTTCTTCAGTGTAGCCTTTTGTATATTCCTGCTATGCACAGTTCATTTTCTCAATCAACTTCAGGTAGAGATGCTTCAACGATACCAAACACGGCACAAACCAGAAGCAAGCACAAATTATGAGGACAGGTGAGAGTGATTGACATACAGTTGAAATACTTGTTATATACAAAGAAAGGAATATGTTATGATGTTTGTATTATCTCCATTGTAACAGTTTAGCGTGTCCTCTAAGTTTGTGCGTTCACTATCAAAATCCTTCTAAACTTACACGGACTACAGACAACAACCATACATCACAGCTTGCGTTTAATCTTCACCTTGCATGCTGAAAACAAGACACAAAACCTGCATTTATTCAAATAATCCCTAACATTCACTTAAAATCCCCATTAGTTGTGTAATAAAATGTTTTTAGAATTTGAAGTGCTCTTAATACAGTAGGCTACGAATCTGAAAATGGCAATATATGATGAATACTTGTATGCTGAAAGTAAGTGTTCATAAATGTTTTTACTGATATTAAAATGACTATTGTACACAGTAGATTTATGCAAAATACAGTATATGACTAAATGACAAAAATTATTTTCAAAATGCATGTTTTTTTAAACACCTATAGAATTTAAATGAGTACATAAATGCTCAGATATATGAACTCTAATTGTATTTGTTCGGATATGGCCAGTAGCGATTTCTCATGGCCAGCAAAGCCTTCTTTGCTGGCGTAACATGCCTAATAAATAAATTTGTGATTTGTTCTGTTAAAAGAAACATCATAACACATTCATTTATTTGTATTTAACAAGATAGCTTTTAGGTTCCATGTACTTTTGCATCCATTCCTTTTTCTTTTTTTAACCCAAAAAATATGTTTTATTATTATTATTATTATTATTAGATTTAACACTGATTAATAAATTAAGCAGGTACAAACTAATTTCCTGTTGACCATTTCATTTTCTATTTCAAATGGAATAAAAAGAAAGGCTTAAAAAAAACTATCCAGTGTTTAAAATGTGTTTATGACTTTGAATACTTGCACATTTGAGTGACACTGAAGCGCACGCCCCTTTCATCTGATTGGTCAACTTGCCCCATCATCTGCAACCTACTGCCTTAATATCATCAGATAGAATTAGAGTTGAGATCAGTCTGCAAATTTGTTCAGATTTCCAATAAATATGGTCCTGAACCACCAATAACTGTAAACTATGCATGCAATATGTATTAGAATCTTGCTGCTGGGCACATCATCGTGTTGTTGTGAGGTGTTGCCTCTTATGGACAATGCGTGAGAGATCACAAACCACATCACTTGGCCATATGTTGACTGGGAGCTGGTCTATTATATATTATTTTTCCCATAGATAAATGTAATTAAAAAAGTTGCGTCAATTTGTATAAAAGCCCCACGAGTTAATGAGAGTTAATACAAGTTTATTTTTTACATTTCATAATATATTTACAAAATTTTCATCCAGGCTGAGGCAATTACTTTGGCAGCACACTCTATCAGCAATCTACGGCTTGCAGAAATTAACATTGCACTTAGGAGATAGGGTGACTAGACGTCCCAATAACAGGGACAGTCCTGATTTTACATGCCATGTCCCATGTCCCGACGGATTTACAGTCGGGATTCCTTGTGTCCAAATCTTAGCTATTCAAATTTTATTCAAATTCAATCCATATTCATGATGCCTAAACACTAGACGTCTATCTAGTGCACATTTACAATGAAATAATTTATAACTTGTGCAATAGTAGTATATTTAGATGACATTTTCTTGTACACATGATCAATCAATGTTCCATTTTCAGTGGTTGGTTCTTTAACACACTGAACATAGCCTAGGTTTGCCATCAATGTAGACATTGTATGTGTTTTCAATTCATCATGGTTCCAATCAACAATTAAAAAGACATTATCTGACATATTATTTAATGTATTGCAGAGTTTGGTAATATATTTTTGAAACAAAGTTAAGTGATATTGTGGTGGCCTGTAAATAACAACTATGATTATATCAAGTTTGTTGAGTTGACATATTATGACTCTATGTTAACATTGGGAATGTCCAAACTATTGTAATCTTTATTAGTTCTACATTAGTTCTACAGTATATGCCAACACTGTTTTTTGTGTCGAACTGAGTTTAATAGAGGGTTGTCTGTACTGTAAGCAAAACAATATGGAGCACTTTGAAAGTGGTAGCCTTCAGTGCAATTGGATTCACTTGATATGTTTGCAGGCCACCATGTCTTTGTTACAGCTATAGAGCTATAATTATAGTATTGGATTGAAGCTGTTAAATCTAGCAAATGGCAGTGCAAAACCTGAACATTCATTATGAAATCTGAAAAAGATTTGTTGGTATTATGTGGTGAAATATTATAAAGTTAAATCTGTAGCATTGTGTTGATACATTCTTGGATGTTGTTTTTGCAATAAATTGCTATATCAGCAAAATCGTGAGTGATCAACCCACTTCAAGTCTTGGCTTGAATTAAAGCAACATATGCATGTCCAGCTGCAAAAATCTTTTTTAGAGATATGATTGCTTCATTGACAGTTAATCCTTGTATTTTGTGTACAGTGCAAGCACATGCCAACTTTAATGGGAACTGCTTTGCAACCCACCCTTGCTGTTAACTCACTCTTCCTCTAAAGTAATTGGAGTGGAGTTCATGATGATTCTAGGTAGTGGTGTACGCTTTCTAGTAGTATTCCCAACTATATCATCATCGAACTGAACAAATACTACATTCACAATTGTTTTGTTTTTATTAAGGGCCATGTCTGTTACAGTACCACAGACACCATTTACAAGCCCATCAGCAGCAGGGCCGATCACAATGATGTGGCTATTATGTGTCCCTGTCATAGCACCACCAACTGGCAGCAGGAAGTATGGCATTTTTAATAGACTTAGAAATAGCTCTCTTGTGTTTACATGAACTGCTTCAAAATTACTTAGAATAATGTCAAGACACTGCTGATATAATGGAAAATTGTATATCTTAAATACTGTTTCCATAGTAACACATGCATTGTTATTATTCCTTTCTTCCTATATTTGGGTGTTTTTGAGGCAATTGGCATGCTTAAAATTTCCTGAAATTTTGCACACACATCAGAGTTGTTAGCCATTAAGGCTAGGTAGATGTTCACTCATGGGCATGTAAAATCACTGCTTAAAGCTATATTTATTTGTTTTAATTTTTATGTCAGCATTTAGTTTACAGTATGTGATGAAAAGTATTATTTCCGAACTTGGTTGTGCACTACCGAACTGTACCCGAGTCTGCTTGAAAAGGTGGTCTGGGAGTTGTTTCATGTGAATGGTTTGCAATTACAATGAAAGTAATTTATCCTAAACGATGGATGTAAACCTCTATTTATGAAGTGTTATTTTCATTTTTCACCAAGAGAAAACAGTCTTAGGGGCCATTCAGACTGGTCTCGAGACACCTGTAATTTTTATTGTTTTTTAAAGTTGAAGTCCTTTTAAATTAACACGGTATCTTAAAAATGCAGTGCTCATTTGTGAACATTGAGGCATGGTGCAACATTCTAGAACATCTGTATAGCATATATTTACATATAATTAAAAAATAAATGCTTTCGGAGTGAACAGCTCCTTAAATTGCATTTAGGTATACATTTTATCATATATAATATAATGCTAAAAGGAACAGAGGTTTAGCTTGACATCCGAGGGCCCATTAGAGCATGTCATGTACCCTGTTTGACAGCCCAAAACTCCTTTTGTGGGTTCTGTCCATTTTGGCTGTTGTAAGACAGTTAAGATGATACGTTGTGTCTCACTTTTTGCTGAGTGAGCTAGCCGGGACCACACAGGAGATGACATTTCCATGTCAGGTTTGATGGGTGTGGTGGACACATGTCTCTCTACCTAATCGAACTAATAGAGGGAAATATATAAACCCTGCCACCAATGGCATTCTATTCTTTTGTTTTCTGTAACAGCATATGATTTTTACAGCTCTAATTTAAGGACATTTACAGTATGTATGTATAATAATACACTCTCCAAAGATGATTATTTAAATTAATGCATCAACAGTACACTGACCAAGTCTGATCTTTAGAGCAGTGTGGAGAAACTTGACCCTTTTTTGAGCTTTATGTCTACTGTGGACTTCAGATGAAAACACACACATAGACACACAGTGTCACCATAAAGACAGATATGCAAGGGTTAACACTGCTGAAAGCTTTTGCCCAGTGGCTTGTTTATCAACTTAGAGAGAAGGTCTTCTTTCTCTGGGCCAGTTAAGTCAGCCTCCCTTTTGTTTGACGCTGCCCATTTGAGGAAAGATTATCCCTGACCTTCTACCGCCGAGACTGATGACAAGGACAATGCGCACTAACCTTGACATTCAATGGGCTAAATAGCTTTTTCCACTAGCAGTCAGCAAACTAGAGGACAGCAAGCAGGAGGCCAAAAACTAATGAATCTATACCTGAAAGAAACATAGCAGAGCCACAGTCCTTATAGTAGCAGTTCTTACAACAGAAGTGACATCTACAACTGCATTCACGCATGTTTCTTCACAGCTAAGTGAATCAGTACAAGCCAATATTGGGGGAGTCTAAAAAAAAGGGGAGGGGTGACCTCTCTAAAGTTTATGGTCCAGCCTGCCAGACAGTCCTGTTTCTAATGAGAGGCCTTATGGGAGTGTGTCAAAGCGTCTATGCAAGACACACAGAGAGTATTCACAGGCAGGAGAGAAAGATCTGGCATGTTTCACTATGCCTGAAACACATAGGCTACCTACATGCTGAAGCTAAATATGATTGTTACTCCTCTTTTTAAGTCCTCTTTTTCACTCAAAATTTTAAATTCAGGTGTTTGTATTTGTTTGTGCGTGTGTGAAGTTTTATTTCATTGATTGTTTCAGATATAGCTCTATAGGTATTGTATAAAATTTTTTACATTGCCAAAGCATGCTATATTTACAGTAAATATACATACATGAATACATATTTACACACACAAATCGTGTTTGTGTGTGTGTGTGTGTGTGTGTGTGTGTTTGAGTCTTGAGGTATTACTGCTGACCTTTGGAGGAGGTGTATGTGTGTCTCTTTGTTTCATTGTATGAATTGCTGAGATGTGAGACAGCAAGCTGCAAAAAAGTAGAATAAAGAATAGACGGAAAAGTTTTATCTAGCTTTGTAAATTATATTTTTTCCATATTTTCACTATAGGCAATTATCTGATGTAGAATCAGATAGCGATTGTGAATGTCTTCCTCCTCCACAAAGACATCACAAAAGGTAAAGGAGAAGTCCCTATGAACCAGAAGGCATTCAGAGAGACCCTTGCTGAGGAGCTGGCAGAGTTGGGGTCTCACTCCACAGCCAAACCCACATCTTCTGCTCCATGCAGAGCAAATCACAGGCCAGTGTATGAATCTAGCACCGCTGGTCATCTGAAGTTCAGGCAGTGTCATGCAAAGACATCAGTGAAGTGCGTCTCATGTGATGTGCCTTTGTGCTTTGTCCCCAAACATGACTGTTACAACGACTGGAATGTCTCTAGAAACCCATAAATGTTATAATTGTTTGTAAATATTTAGTGTAAAAATGTATGTAAATAGTTTGTTGTGTTTTTTTTTAATATAAACTCATTTTCCACCATAGCATTGTTTTGTTTAGTTTCAAGAAGGGAAAAGCACTCTAATGTGTTTATGCTTCAGTTAATCTGTGTTAGCAATACTAATAGAGGATCTGGATATGGGATATGATAGCTCTAAGTGTCACCTTTCAGTAGAGCCCAAAATTATGACTGGACGTTGAATCATTCAAAAGTAATAGCCTTTTTATCCTAGGTATGTGGCCATGGTTACAAAGGGTCCTTTGGAGTATCCAAAAGGCACTTTTGTAAAACGCCTGGAGTTACCCTTAGAAAAACACGTGTAAAATCTAATTTTTTTGTGGTATTGTTATAACATTTCGACTTGGACTAGGTAAGGCTAATAGTAACAGTTTTAGTCATCTGCAGGCATCTGTATGCAAAAAATAAATAATTTAATATCAGGCAGAAAAAAACCTTCTATTTCATTGTGTTCAAACTTCTTTTACTCAAAAATAGTAGCAATTACAGTGATTCTGACTGGTGGGGAAAAAAAACTTCATAGTTTCACCTTTCAAAAGAGATCAAAACCATGCATATACTCCAAAATGTTCAAGAACAGCTTAAAATTTTCTTTGGGTATGCCTTGATTGGGTGTTTTAGGCTAATTTTACAGTACTGTGCAGTGAAATCCATGAAAAAGATATAAATATAATCTGAATAATAAACCGTAAGCGTATAACCCACAACATAATCTTCTCTAGATACAATAAGGCTTACCCTCACCCAGCCTGCCACCTATGAAGCTGTCTGACCTTTGACCATGGTGCAAAATTAATGAAACAGAGAGCAGTCTGTGGTGAAGCAGAAGAAGACAGGGTTCTTGCAAGGGCAGAAGCAAATTGAGGCAAAATAAAAAGACTCCCATATCCCCTCTTCTCCTAGAATGTAACTTAATCAGACTGTAGAAAGTGTGCAATTGATGACTGATGACCCTAACCCAAATACATGAGACATGTCATTCAAGATTGCACAGTAAAATTAGCAATGCACCAATGTATCGGCAAAGCATCTGTATCGGCTGATAAAAGCAGGGAGTGGAGCTTTCCTGCAACCAGGACAGGACCTAAACGGGTGGTGATGGGTAGGGATGCCTAGACTGCAACCATGTTTAGGTAGATGGCACGTGCATCACACGTCAGAGCATCACACTCCCTCAACCGAGAACAATGAAAGATGACATGTCACTCCCAAGGGGAAGACACCGTGGAGACCTCACACCACCCAGAGAG
This sequence comes from Xyrauchen texanus, assembly GCF_025860055.1. Taxonomy (NCBI): domain Eukaryota; kingdom Metazoa; phylum Chordata; class Actinopteri; order Cypriniformes; family Catostomidae; genus Xyrauchen; species Xyrauchen texanus. The sequence goes on along the minus strand of NC_068295.1, from coordinate 20,816,450 downwards.
GGGGGGGGGGATTTTGAGTGGAGATACATCAGTCTTGAGTGGTCTTGCTGAGCGTAGCCGTAAGTATATCATGTGGAGAAGTCCTATCGTAGGTCCTACCCAATGGGAGAGGAGACTCTACAAACATGGTGACTGGGGCAGAGGGGCCTCTGCCTAAGGAAGACACAGTTTACCAACAGAGAAAAGTTTATACATCGCAAGGGGTTACCTACAGGGAACCAGCACATGTGGAGCACCTACCCCAGTACAGGGCTTAGATAGTGCGTGTACTGAGTCGACAGCGAGTTTCTCCGTAAACTTGTCTGCCACAAGGCTAGGAGGAAGTTGTCCAGGGAAAACATTTTGTGAACACCACTGGGAGTCAAGAGCTCACGTCTTCAGCTCAGTGGAGGTGAAAGGCGTTATACGCAAGCGATACACCCAGCTGACTATCCCGGACTTACCTGTTAATTCCTGCTAAGACACGGGACGAAACTGACTCAACCCGGAGATTGTAGAACCTTGCAAAGGGGTTGGGTGTTGCCCAGCCCGCTGCTCTGCAAATGTCTGTTAGAGGCGGCACTGGTCAGGGCCCAGGAGGCCCCACATTCCTGGTAGAATGGGATCGTAGTCCTGCAGGAGTTGGCATGTTCTAAGCGTGGTATGCCATAGTTATGGTGTCAATGATCCAGTGGGCTATCCTCTGCTTGGTGACAGCGCTTCCTTTCCGCTGTCCGCCAAAGCAGACAAAGAGCTGCTCAGAGGCTCTGAAGCTCTGCGTGTGGTCCAAATAGATGCGTAAAGAACGCACCGGACACAGCAACATAAAGGTTGGGTCTGACTCTTCCTGGGGCAGTGCTTGATCCCACCTGATCCCTGAATATGGTCATGGGAACCTTGGCACATAGCCCAGTTGGGGTCTCATGATCATGTGAGAGTAGCCCAGACTGAACTCCAGGCACGTTTCGCTGACAGAAAATGCAGGTCACCTACCCTCCTGATGGAGGTGAGCGCCATCAGGAGGGCAGTCTTCAGAGAGAGTGCCGAGGGTGTTTTGAGTCCTGGAGAAGTTTTGACATGCCTTGACATTTGTGCTTTTTTCAGTTGCTTAAAAACACATTAATGGCTAAAGTCTGATAACACTGTATTCAGCACAAACTGGGCTACAATAATATGTGAGCAACATGTATGAACAGGTTTGTATTTTTGAGAAAATATCGTTTATGTGTGGTTCTTGAAAAAACAAGTCATTGAAATAAGGCCATATAACACATACTTAACATTTGTCCACAAGCCTTTTGAGAACTGGATATTGTAGCCTAGAATTTTTGCTACAAAATGCTGTGAAAACCATCCTGATCACTCATTCATACAAAACAATATACTAATTTAACTTTTGTAAGACGATTTTAGTGTTGAAAACGTCATATGCGAGGAGGCGTGAATTATCATGAGTGATTTACACCTGAGGAGACAAAAGTCCCCTCCCCTGAGCCTATCACTGAGGAATGTGTCAGAAAGAGAATGAATGTGAGGAGACTTAATGATCAAAATCAAGTTTTAAGTTAAAAGAAGTAATCTGACTGTACATTTTCTTTAAATAAAGACTTTACTTAATTTTAGACCTACACTACCGTTTAAAAGAAGTCTCTTCTGCTCAACAAGACTGCATTTATTTGATCCAAAATACAGTAAAAACAGTGGTATTTTGAACTATTTTTACAATTTAAAAGAACAGTTTTCTATTTGAATATATTGTAAAATGCAATTTGTGATCAAAGCTGAATTTTCAGCATCATTATTGTAGTCTTCAGTGTCAAATGATCCTTCAGAATTCATAATGGAATGGAATTCCTGTTTGTGTTTTGGCCTGTGTGATCCTGCCCACTTCCTAATAGTATTTCTACAACCTAGGTTGCCAGATTTGAAACAAGTTAGTGGGCAGAAACAGCGTGCTGCAGCCATGGAGGCCAGCATTACATCTAGCTAACATTCACAGAGTTATAAAAAATCCACATGATCTGGTTTACAAATTACAAACAATAAAAACATTACAAACATATACATTAGCTGATCAACTTAGTAAGGCTTGTCACTTGCCATTTGCTGACACCTAGGTGCATAGATGTAGCATCAGATTTTCTAATATGGGCATATTTAAAGTGCATTTTACTCATTTAACCTGAACACATATTTGCAAGCACAAGCTTTGTTGATGATAATGAGGCAGCATAAACACTAGTTAAAAAATAATATAAACATTCATATTATTTTTATATCATATTTATTTGCTTTAGCCAAAACAGCATTTAAATGTAACTAAAACTTGCTTATTAGGACATATTTCAAATGTCAATACTCTGAATCCTGGCTGGCAAATCTGGAAACAGTCCCACTTTTAAAATATGTACATGTTTATATAAAATAGCATGTCAACTAAATGACATACTCGTCCAAAATTGCATCCTCTGCTGGATCAAGTCTCTCTTTAAAATACAAATGTTCATCGGAGTCCTGCTCTTCTTCTGAGGAAAATGTTTACTCTTCCTTAATATCCAGGAGTTTCATCGCCTGTGTATCGTTACAAACGAGCAGTAAAGTGAATTAATTATTTACATCAAACCTCACTGTTGGGGGCGTTTTCCATTTGCATTGATCGCCTAAGTACATTAGCGTATGAATGGCGCGCTCTGCTGGTGGGTGTGATCACATTATATATAATTAGATGAACCGGTAAAAACTGTACATCGCTTTGTTTCAAACAGATTGCATTGCAGGAGAATATTTGTTTTAAATTTGAATTGTTTTATTTAAAAGTAGAAATCTTAAGCTTTTTTAGACATATGTTTCATGTTTGTGTGATAAGTATTCGTGGAGTTTCAGTTCATTTTTGTGACGTGTTTCGGAAATATGCTCCATGAACACAGAGACAGCTGAAAGCTCACCCTTTTATTTTCTTTATTTGACAAAAGCACAAGGTTTTGTTGTTATTGTGAGTGTACACAAATAAAAATAGACTCTATAGTCTCTATTGATGTCTTACACTTATCTGTATGCCCCAAAATGATGGAGTATTTTAAGTTGTTTCCACTGTAATGATGAAAATATCCAGCAGGACGCGATGGCGCATCCATCCACCCCAGAGGGTTAAGCTCAGCTGACTCTAAAGGCTCAAAGGGGGCCCCTAATAGGCCTTGCAGGACTACAGAGAGGTCCCATGAGGGAATGAGGCGTGGTCTGGAGGAATTCAACCTCCTGGTGCCTCTCAGGAACCTGATGATCAGGTTGTATCTCTGCGCATCTCTGGGGGTCTTCGCGTCGGGAAGAACACAACTTAGCGAACAGACGCCACTTCTAGGCATACAGGCGCCTCGTAGAGTGGGCCCTAGCCTGGGTGATCGTGTCTACCACGGTGGGTGGTAGACAACCTAGGTCTTCCGCGTCTCATCTAGGGGCCAGACGTGGAGGTTCCAGAGGTCTGGTCGTGGGTGCCAGATGGTACCCCATCCCTGAGAAAGAAGGTCCATCCACAGGGGAATTTGCCAGGGAGGGGCTGACGTGAGGAGCGTGAGGTCCGAGAACCAAGTCTGGGTGGGCCAGTAGGGTGCTACTAGTATGACCTGTTCATAGAAATTGGGTGGGCGCCTGGTGAATTGATTTGCATAGCCGAGTCGGACAGTCCGGGCCAGCCATTGCAACGGGTTGGAGAGCACAAGCCATGCGTCCAAGCTCCGGGCGAGGGGTCCAAGGGGTCAATCTCGTCGGATGTACCGGCAGATTGGGCCTCGTGGCGGGTGTGGAGCCAGAGAGGCCACATTGATGGGGCTTGGTCCAACAAAGTGGACATTGTCCACCCGAGAGACCACGGCGTGACCTTCATAGCCCGGAGGGTGAGGTAGGTTGCCGAGTGCAGCTCCTGCATCATTCCCGGGGCGGAACTACACTTGTGCAGTTCTTTCAGTGCCTTGGCTTGGTGTACTTGTAGGAGAGCCATGGCGTGCTGGGTGGAGGCGGCTTGTCCAGCGGCAGCGTAGGCTTTGGCCGTCAGGGACAACATGAGCCTACTGGCCCTGGACGGGAGCTTTGTGCGCCTGTGCCAGGTGGCGGCGCTCTGCGGGCATAGGTGCACAGCGAGCACTGTATCCACTGGGGGCATCGCCGAGTTACCCCTGGCCGCCCCACCACGAGGGTAGTGAGAGCGGGGGAGCTGAAAAATCAGGACCGAGCAGTGAATGGTGCCTCCCACAACCTTGTCAGCTCCTCATGCACCTCCGGAACGAAAGGAACTGGGGCGGGGCGTGTCTGTGAGCAGCGCCGCGAGCCCATAAACCAATTATCGAGCCTGCCCGGGAAAGCATGTCCGTCATCTCAGCGTCCGCCTGTGACTGGGCAACCACGGCCGAAGGGGGAAGAGACGAGACCGCTCTCCGATGCTGCGCTCGAAAGCTCATCACCTTCACGGGCACCGAACAAGAGGTGAAACTCGCAATGAAACGAGCCGGCGCACTCCTCCGGAAGCCTATCCGGAGAAAACGAGCGTGCTGTGGAATGGGAGGTCCGTAGGGATTTACCCAGCAGAGTTGGTCCCATTGAGGTCCCCAGATCCCCAGTGCTAGCCGCACTGGCCTCATACCAATAGGTAGAAGGAACGAGGCGGGGATCCACTGGGGTGGCATGCTTTCTTACGAAAGTGAGCCGCAACCGCAACATTGCCATGGTCATGTCCTTGCATCAACCTGAGCGGTGTGGCCACCGCTGAAGATGAATGCCTTCAAACAGGTCAGCACAGACTGGGAGCGCTCATTCGTGAGACGCGCTGTCATTGAGATTGAGTCCAATTCCAAACTGAGAAAAGATATGCTCTGAACTGGGAGGAGCTTTTTTCCCAGTTGACCCAAAGCCCTAGCCAGCTGAGGTGCGAGAGCACCAGGTTCCTGTGCACACACAACACATACCGAGAGTGATCTAGGATTAGCCAGTCATCGAGATAGTTGAGGATGCGAATGCCCACTTCCCTTAACTAGGCAAGGGCTGCCTCTGCGATCTTCATGAAGACACAAGGAGACAAAGACAGTCCGAAAGGGAGGACCTTGTACTGGCATGCCCGACCTTTGAACGAAAACCGCAGGAAGGGTCTGTGACGAGGTAGAATAGAGACGTGGAAGTATGCGTCCTTCAGGTCTACCGCCGCAAACCAATCTTGATGCCGAACGCTTGCTAGAATGCGTCTTTGCATCAGCATCTTAAACGGGAGTCTGTGTAAAGTCCGATTCAGTACTCGCAGGTCCTAGATTGGCTGCATCTCACAGTTTTTCTTTGGTACAATGAAGTAGGGGCTGTAAAAGCATTTCTTCATGTCGGCTGGAGGGACAGGCTCTATCACACCCTTTCGTAGGAGAAATTGGGCGGGCGCCTGGTGAATTGATTTGCATAGCCGAGTTGGACAGTCCGGGCCAGCCATTGCAACGGGTTGGAGAGCACAAGCCATGCGTCCAAGCTCCGGGCGAGGGGTCCAAGGGGTCAATCTCGTCGGATGTACCGGCAGATTGGGCCTCGTGGCGGGTGCGGAGCCAGAGAGGCCACATTGATGGGGCTTGGTCCAACAGGAACGAGGCGGGGATCCACTGGGGTGGCATGCTTTCTTACGAAAGTGAGCCGCAACCGCAACATTGCCATGGTCATGTCCTTGCAATGAGGACATGACTTATCCATGAAGGATGTTTCCATGTGGTCAGCCCAGGCACGAAAAACAGCGATCGTGGCTGTCTGAAGGCGAAAGATAACGACCGCACCCAGGAATAACACACAAACGGAAGGGTGTCTTTAATAAGACAATCTGAATGAGTGGTATGCATGAGAGCTCCTTTATACACGTATGTTCGGGGGAGTGGCATACAAATACCACTCTGCAATTCCCATTGGCCTTTTATCAAAGATCAGAGGTGTCTTGGGCTCCCAAGAGTGACCCCTAGTGTCACTTCATCGACACACCGTTGAGTGAGTGAGAGATAGGGAACAGCAATTTATCTTTCATAAGATAATAGTCATAATACATCCAATTAAACCGCTTGAATCTTTCCATCCTTTGCACTTTTATTTACCTATTCATTTGTTATTTTTTAGCATATTAGTACCATTTTGTAGTTTATGTAAGTTATTCTTGTTTATCTTTTTGTAAATAAAAGTAATTTTATTACAATTGTGTGTTCTTTGTGTTGATGATAAAGGGTTAGCTCTAAAGGGTTAGATGCTTAAGACATAAGTGTATAATAAAGAGCACTCTATTAGGAACACTATGGTCCTAAAAAAGTGCTTGACTTAGTCTTCTGCTGTTGTAGCCCAACCGCTTCAATTTTCGAAGTGTTTTGCATTCTGAGATGCTATTCTGCTCACTACAATTGTACAGTGAGGTTATCTAAGTTAACTTAGCCTTTCTGTCAGCTCGAACCAGTCTGCCAGTTCTCCGTTGACTTCTCTCATCAACAAGGCATTTCTGTCTGCAGAACTGCCGCTCACTGGAAGTTTTCTTTGTTTTAGCACCATTCTGAGTAAACTCTAGTGACTGTTATGCGTGAAAATCCAAGAAGATCAGCAGTTACAGAAATACTTGTACCAGCCCATCTTGCACCAACAATCAAGCCACAGTCGAAATCACTAATATAATTTTTTTTTCCATTCTGATGGTTGATGTGAAAATTAACTGAAGCTCCTGACCAGTGATTGCCTGATGTTATGCATTGCACTGCTGTCACACGATTGGCTTAATCATCATTAGATTATCACATGAATAAGTAGAAGTTCCCAATAAAGTGCTTAGTGAGTGTATATAAATATATATATAAATTGTACTATTTTTAGTCCTTAAATATATAGCTGGCAGATGATGTTCACAGTTTTTATAGTGAATTCTGGACATTTATAGGGAACAAACATTTCAGTGCACTGGAATAGATGTGATAATGGAACAGCCCAAGAAATGGCCACATCACTGGCCAGTTTATTGACCACTGAACTGGGGAGCTGACTAAGATGCAACCTTTACACTCTCAAATTCTGGATAGAAATGACAAATGTGTGCCTCACAGTTTGAATAGCATCATCTAAGAAGTTTTGTGTAACCTCTGACTTGTTTTATGCTTTCAAATGCAATTTTATCTGGCTCTCTCAAACCTGGTGCTGTCAGTAATTTGCAGACATTTGATGAGAGAAAAGGGTTAAACAATCACCTTAATGTAATCTTGTTTACTGCTTTGTCACATGAGTAAATTATTTCATGCAGGCTCTGGCCCACTCAGCATATAAAAGCCACCTTATCACAGACACGGCCACGGCTTTACTGTGCAAAAATTATGAGTCATACTTTTACAGGGCTCTCCAGTTTTGATGGCCTTTTTAATCCCTGATCTTTGCTGAACTGTACATTTCCTTAATTGCAGCACTGCTTGTAACCTCTGTAATTGGCCTTCCTCTTTTACCTCTGCTTGGAGATGTCTAGACATTGAGGATATAATAAAAAGGTGAGGTGAAATGCAAGAATAGAGATGGACAGAGCTATGGAGAACAACAGAGAAGGATGGATTTTCTACAATTTTCCTGCTGAAACATAATGAGTCCCTCATAGGGTGGTGGTATTATTTCAAGTAAAGAAAAAAAAAAAGGTGAATGCTTAGCATAATAACTAAGTTTTGAAAAATATTTTATTTAGAATACAGTTAGGCTCCTCCTTCTTCATGATTGGCTGTTGACATCTAGATGACACTTTGTTTGATTTGGTGGATGGTTTCACTCACCTGACACAAATGTGCAAATGTACAGTATGTCTGTGTGTTTATGTATACTTGTATACAATGCTTCTGGAAAAGATAATTCTCGTGACCACTTTAATGTTGGGCCTGTTTAAGGGGCATTCACACATGATTAAAATACTTGAGGTAGTGGTGGTGTAGTGGGCTAAAACACATAACTGTAAATCAGAAGGTTGCTGGTTCGATCCCCACGGCCACCACCATTGTGTCCTTGAGCAAGACACTTAACTCCAGGTTGCTCCGGGGGGATTGTCCCTGTAATAAGTGCTCTGTAAGTCGCTTTGGATAAAAGCATCTGCCAAATGCATAAATGTAAATGTAATAAATGTAAATGGTCACCAGTGCTAAACGAGAGTTGTCAGAAGTATTAATGAATGCATTTAGTATCCTGCAGTAGTATTTGTAAATCCCTATGCTGTTGGTTTCCAATGTTCATTTTTAACATTGTAAACTGATGTTACAGCATCATCCTCATGCTGTCCCAAAATCATATAGCTTTCCTTCTCCTGTGAACTCAAAATAAATTATTTTCAAGAATGCATGAGGTATTTTTGTCCATTCAACATAAGTTAATGGGGTGCAATGTTTTCAAACTCTACAATGAACATAAATTCTGCATACAAGTAATCCATATGATTCAAGTGGTTTAGACTTCTGACGAAAAACAATCACTTTGGGTTAGAACAGACCAGAATTCAAAGGTGCAATGTATAATATATTTACTATACTATAGCATAGAATTATCATAATATTTTATCAGAGATTTAGGAAACATGCTAAGTTGAAATACTGGCTTCTCCAAAAATAATGCTACAGCCAGTAAATTCTACTTTGAAATGTACATTCCGGGCTGGAATTTCTGTTTGTGTTTTGGCCTGTGTGATCCTGCCCACTGCCCATTTCCCAATAGTATTTCTACACCCTAGGTTGCCAGATTTGAAACAAGTTAGTGGGCAGACACAGCGTGCTGCAGCCATGGAAGCCAGCATTACATCTAGCTAACATTCACAGAGTTATAAAAAATCCACATGATCTGGTTTATAATTTGCAAACAATAAAAACATTGCAAACATATACATTAGCTGATCAACTTAGTAAGGCTTGTCACTTGCCATTTGCTGACACCTAGGGGCATAGATGTAGCATCATTCTAATGCAGTAGTTTTCAGTTAATATGCCATTGTAGAAATTCACTATTCACAGTCAGCCATGATTAATTTAAGTTACTAATGTGTCATATGGATTACTGAGATTCATTAAGATTAAGAGTTGTAATCGGCAGGTCATGTGATCGCCCACATGAGGGGACTTTTATAAAGTTAACGACATGACTGGAGTCATCATATCATGTGAGCGATTATGATTTTATAAATATGTGTCAAAATTGCAATTCATTCATTGAGAAAGAAATTCATATGTGTTTAGGGTGGCATGTAGGTGAGTAAATAATGAGAACATTTTCATTTTTGGGTAAATTATACCTTTAATGTCCAATGTAAATATGGGTCATGCAGTGAAATCCGTTGAGAAGCACTGCTTGAAATGTAATAATGATCTACATGATCCCCTAATATTTTTCTTTCTCTGTGGCAATGAGAGTTTCTGCTGAAGGTTGGATGTGTGTGTGTATGTGTGTGTGTGTGTGAGTGTATTTATCACTTTGTGGGGACCAAATGTCCCCATAAGTATAGTAAAACCCAAAATCTTTGACCCTGTGGGGACATTTTGTCAGTCCCCATGAGGAAAACAGCTTATAAATCATACTAAATTATGTTTTTTGAAAATGTAAAAATGTAGAAAGTTTTCTATGAGGGTTAGGTTTAGAGTTAGGGTTAGGAGATAGAACATAAAGTTTGTACAGTATAAAAACCATTATGTCTATGGAAAGTCCCCATAAAACATGGAAACACATCCTGTGTGTGTGTGTGTGTGTGTGTGTGTAGCGTGTATTTATCACTTTGTGGGGACCAAATGTCCCCATAAGGATAGTAAAACCCGAAATGTTTGACCTTGTGGGGACATTTTGTCGGTCCCCATGAGGAAAACAGCTTATAAATCATACTAAATTATGTTTTTTGAAAATGTAAAAATGCAGAAAGTTTTCTGTGAGGGTTAGGTTTAGGGGTAGGGTTAGGTTTAGGGGATAGAATATAAAGTTTGTACAGTATAAAAACCATTATGTCTATGGAAAGTCCCCATAAAACATGGAAACACAACTGTGTGTGTGTGTGTGTGTGTGTGTGTGTGTGTGTGTGTGTGTGTGTGTGTGTGTGTTTGTGTGTGTGTGTGTCTGACATTACCCAGTGCCCGGGCCTCTTCCCTGACAGGCCAACAGTGTGTTTACCTAGTTGTGCTGAATCCACACATTGGCCAGAGAAGGGTCAGCAAAAGGCAAGCCCGTCCCACCCTACAGTTCTGCAATTCATCCCTGTCACTAACAGCCTGGTCACACCTCTTACTTTATCCCTCCTCCCTCTTTCATAAGTTTGTTTTCTACTGCCTCTTGTCTGACTTAAATCTGGTATTAACTCTATACAGAAATACAGTCATAGAGATAGCGATTAGTGGTCCTTTTTAACTCAATAGCCACAATTTTGTTAATTAATAAATGAGACACTTGTGAGCTGAGACCAGGAATAAATCAAACACTCATGTATAGAGCTAGTATGTAATGAGGGGACAAACTAAAAATACTTAATAAAAATAATCACAATGAGTTTATTTCCTAGCTACATTGTGTGTGTGTGTGTGTGTGTGTGTGTGTGTGTGTGTGTGTGTGTGTGTGTGTGTGTGTAAATGTATTACTTTGTCTGTGTGTAAGTATGCAGCTTCAGTTCCGACCTTCACGGTGGGCTGAACAGAGTGGGTTCTCAGGGTCAGATGGGCAGGGTTGGGGTTGACCATGACCTTGTGAGAAATCTCGCCACCACTATTGTGTGATGCAGAGTAGGATCTTTGCTGTCTCTCTTGGGGGGCCAAGGCCATTACAATCAGCTCACATGCAATTCAGATGAGCGGCACAAATCCGCCATGAAATTAAATGTAAAAATTTGACTGGAACACTTCTCTCTCCCCTCTGATTTATCCCCGTCCGTCCATCCATCTGTCCGTCCGTCTGTCCGTCCGCCCGCAATCTGAGCCTCATTCGGTATTACAATCAATTCTATTACCAGTAAGATTAATAATAGTGGTAACACTTTACAATAATGTTCTAAACGTTAACATTAGTTTTATGTTTACTTATGTTAATGAATACAACCTTATTGTAAAGTGTTACATTAATAATAATAATAACAACAATACATATTCATATTAATACATAGTTTATAATCTTATTTTTTATTTACTGTAAATTATTACCATTAATCAGTAACGGATCACAGTTTAGGAATGAGGTTAAGATACATGTTCAAATTCAGTCCTATGACTAACTAAACAGAAATTACAAATTTTTCTGCTTGTTTAAATGAGCTGAACCTGGCAGCTCTCTGTACACATTAATTGCCTTTCTTCTTAAAGTCCTCTCTCTCTGACAACAGAGCATCACTGAAACCCCTGTCGTCCAAACAAAGAGCTTCTCTCGCAGACACCAGGATCATGCTCTGTAGTGATGAACCTCGCTGTCATGTGAATACAATGTGATATCCCCCATGTGAATAACAGAAAGCCAGAGAGAGACAAAGAGAAAGAGAGCTAGCTGGATGTGTGATGCTATGTATTGCAGTCAGGTGTACGGATCAAAAGTGCAGCTCTAGAGAATTATAATGCCTCATCTACACCGCCAGGAACATAACATACTAGAATACAGCCAATATAGTTAACAAAAGGCATCTTTACACATGCTGAATTAAAGCTGTTCTGAGCAGGCTTTCAAAACTGTCAGACAGAACCTTGTTGGTTTAAACTGGAGCGGGAACTGAAGCAGTGTCAAGAAATTACATGTAATTAGGTGGACTCGTGGAACAGTGTGTACAGTCCTCTGAAATGAAATATGAACGCGCACTTTACGTTGTGCAGCATTTCATATCCATGTGAATGCGACCACTGAAGCGCACCCACGAAGCAGGCTTAATGAAGTCAGGTGAGGGAGCATTTCAGTATAAACAACGGTTCCATTCACTCCAAACACCGCACAACATTTCGACAAGCACTCTAAGTGATAAAACCTATACATAAGTTACAACTTAGCCTTGTTGTGGCGTAAACGGGCAAGTTACAATATACGCACTACTAAATATGTGAGCGTTGCACCATTAAACTTAGGTAGAACATAACCCTACGTATAAACTAAATATTTACGGAAGACTTTGACCATGGTTGGAATAAAAAAGCAGACTGATATTTTATCACATTAATAAGCTCATGTTTTGCTTGACAGGCATCGATACTTTCAAAATACCTTGTGATGTTGACATTTACACTCGTCTACATTTTTGAGAGAGAAAAAAAACTTTTAAGCAGCTCTTTAGCATGAAAGTATTCAAACACTGCAGTTTTCAGGGTGCATTGCAGAGTGTCAAGTTTCAGCACATTCAAAATATATATAAGATATTAAAATAAATAAATGTCTATTTTCACCCCTCATTTATTTTAGATACCAGTTCTTGTTTATTGTTATTTACACAGGGCAAATAAACTATTTAACAAATATATTTGTATTAGCCTACGTATAGTATTTTAATGGGGATATACAGTCAGGTCCATAAATATTGGGACATCGACGCAATTCTAATCTTTTTGGCACTACCACCACAATGGATTTGAAATTAAACGAACAAGATGTGCTTTATCGGCAGACTTTCAGCTTTAACTTGAGGGTATTTACATCCAAATCAGGTGAACGGTGTAGGAATTACAACAGTTTGTATATGTGCCTCCCACTTTTTAAGGGACCAAAAGTAATGGGACAATTGGCTGCTCAGCTGTTCCATGGCCAGGTGTGTGTTATTCCCTCATTATCCCATTTACAAGGAGCAGATAAAAGGTCCAGAGTTCATTTCAAGTGTGCTATTTGCATTTGGAATCTTTTGCTGTCAACTCTCAATATGAGATCCAAAGAGCTGTCACTATCAGTGAAGCAAGCCATCATTAGGCTGAAAAATCAAAACAAACCCATTAGAGAGATAGCAAAAACATTAGGTGTGGCCAAATCAACTGTTTGGAACATTCTTAAAAAGAAAGAACGCACCGGTGAGCTCAACAACACCAAAAGACCCGGAAGACCACGGAAAACAACTGTGGTTGATGACCGAAGAATTCTTTCCCTGGTGAAGAAAACACCCTTCACAACAGTTGGCCAGATCAAGAACACTCTCCAGGAGGTAGGTGTATGTGTGTCAAAGTCAACAATCAAGAGAAGACTTCACCAGAGTGAATACAGAGGGTTCACCATAAGATGTAAAACATTGGTGAGCCTCAAAAACAGGAAGGCCAGATTAGAGTTTGCCAAACAACATCTAAAAAAGCCTTCACAGTTCTGGAACAACATCCTATGGACAGATGAGACAAAGATCAACTTGTACCAGAGTGATGGGAAGAGAAGAGTATGGAGAAGGAAAGGAACTGCTCATGATCCAAAGCATACCACTTCATCAGTGAAGCATGATGGTGGTAATGTCATGGCGTGGGCATGTATGGCTGTCAATGGAACTGGTTCTCTTGTATTTATTGATGATGTGACTGCTGACAAAAGCAGCAGGATGAATTCTGAAGTGTTTCGGGCAATATTATCTGCTCATATTCAGCCAAATGCTTCAGAACTCATTGGACGGTGCTTCACAGTACAGATGGACAATGACCCGAAGCATATTGCGAAAGCAACCAAAGAGTTTTTTAAGGGAAAGAAGTGGAATGTTATGCAATGGCCAAGTCAATCACCTGACCTGAATCCGATTGAGCATGCATTTCACTTGCTGAAGACAAAACTGAAGGGAAAATGCCCCAAGAACAAGCAGGAACTGAAGACAGTTGCAGTAGAGGCCTGGCAGAGCATCACCAGGGATGAAACCCAGCGTCTGGTGATGTCTATGCGTTCCAGACTTCAGGCTGTAATTGACTGCAAAGGATTTGCAACCAAGTATTAAAAAGTGAAACTTTGATTTATGATTGTTAATCTGTCCCATTACTTTTGGTCCCTTAAAAAGTGGGAGGCACATATACAAACTGTTGTAATTCCTACACCGTTCACCTAATTTGGATGTAAATACCCTCAAGTTAAAGCTGAAAGTCTGCAGTTAAAGCACATCTTGTTCGTTTCATTTCAAATCCATTGTGGTGGTGTATAGAGCCAAAAAGATGTGTGAACACATAAGGTTTGAACATCAACTGTAACAAGATCAAACTGAAATTCATGTTTTTTTAATACATCTGTGTACAAATTTGAAGGCTGCTTAATGGATAAATACAGGGAAACGTCATATTATGCGACTATGCATTACTTTACGGAGACCTTACAACCTATTAATTAAGTCCTGCCTTAAGAACAGGTCTTGCAACCAAATTAAGCACTGACTAAGTTATAAACTCATATACTCAGATACCTACAAGTTTTTTAAAAACCATAAGATACAATGCCATATTTTGTCAGGTTCTTAATTATAATAATATTTTGGAATCAATGAAATTAATAGGCAGTTAATGTGCAGAAATTTGCTTCATAGCTTTTATTTCCTTTCATAATGTAATGGATTCAGATTAATCACCAGGTACGTCAAACATGAGCGTCCCCTTAGTGCCCCTCGCACAGAGCTTGGACGCGTGGCTTACGCTTTCCAACCAGTCAGGCTGGCTGGCCAGGACCCTCCGACTCGCCGGCTTTCAGCGGCATCCGCTCCACTTCGGTGCACGGCAAAAAAGCCAGCACTCTGCGTGCAGAATACGCTACAATTTTGCAAAAGGATGCATTAGAGCCTGTCCCTCCAGCCGAGATGGAGAAGGGTTTCTACAGCACTTACTTCATCGTACCCAAAAAAGGAGGTGGGTTGAGACCAATCTTGGACCTAAGAGTTCTCAACCAGGCTCTGCACAAACTCCCGTTCAAGATGCTCATGCAAAAAACACATTCTAACATTTGTCCGGCATCAAGATTGGTTCACAGTGGTAGACCTGAAGGACTACTACTTTCAAGTCTCAATTTTGCCCCGACATCGACCCTTACTACGGTGCACTGGCCACTGACAAACACAGTTGGTTAAGGAGCTCGGACTCGATTGGTCCCCTCCAGTAGAGCCTGTAAATTCTCACCTAGATGAGTGGTTCATGCAGGCCGGCCGCTGCCAGCTGGCCGAGGTCCGGAAAACTGTGCCATTCTTCCCGGAAGTCCATGACGAGCTCACAAAGACCTGGCATGAGCCCTATTTGGCCAGATCAGAAGGGAATGACTTTGAATTGATATGTCATCCCTCCTAACGGAAATCTCAAGAACAGCCTGTGGTCTCTGGCACCGTGCACGTTCATGAAATGTGTTGATGCAGTGCTCACCATTTTGAAAATAAACGGCATGCGCGTTCTAAATTACCTCGATGATTGGCTATTACTGGCTCTGCTATACGAGCACAAGGATATTATACTTCACCATTTGGACAGCCTGGGTACCAATGTCAACTGGGCGAAAAGCACACTTCCCTCAGTCAACAAATCTCCTTTTTAGGGGTTCGACTTGGTTCCATGAGCAAGCGTGCAGACCTCATGAGCAAGCGCATCCAGACAATTTCTGTCTAAGTTCAAACTAGGAAAAACATTTCCACTGAAGTCTTTTCAGAAAATGTTGGGTTTTATGGCGGCAGCATCTGCAGTCATAACGTTAGGTCTTTTACAAATGAGACCCCTTGAGTGCTGGCTGAAACACCATGTACCAATGCATCAGGGATGCATAAGCATCACTGTGACTCTCCGCTGCCTGGCAGCTCTAGCACCATGGACAGGTCCAAACCTTTATCAGCAGGGTGCGATGCTGGGTCAGGTTTTCAGATGAAAAGTGGTGACCACGGATGCGTTAAACATGGGTTTGGCACACTGTGTGATGGATGCCCGGCTTTTGGCACTTGGACAGGAACGAAACGGGTGTGGCACATCAACTGTTTGGAAGTGCTAGCCGTCTAGTGGTGAAAGCTTTCCAATCCGACATAGTGAATCATCACGTTCTTATTCATTCAGACAATATGTCAGTGGTAGTGTACATAAATAGCCATGGCTGCAATTTATCACTACCAATGTTGAGCCTGGCACAACACCTCCTCGTGTGGAGCGTACGCCATCTCCTCTTCCTGCGTGCAACATATGTTCCAGGCCATTTGAACTGCAGAGTGGACTGTCTCCAAAATGTTCACTGCATTTATTCTTGCCTCAACCCTATATGTAAAGGAACATTAGAACGTTTTTTTTAATGATGACAATAGATTACATTTGAAATGCTGAGCCCTCAAATTTCATATTGCTTGGCTATTGATCAGTTACATGTCAAATGATAAAAATGATATATAATTTTAAAATACTTTCTCCTATCCCAGCTTAATATGCAGAGACTCCTCTACATAAGCCATTTGTGGGTTAATTTCTCAACAAACTGTGGCACAATTAACTTTGCTCAGTTTGTTTGAGCATCCCGACCAGCCTGACACAGCAACATTGGTAATTCCTTTTGATTACAGAGTGGTGCAGAAATGACACACTTCAGCTTTAACTCCTCACAACAATACTGAATACAGAAGAAGAAATACTATATCATGACTGTGTGTTGTTATAAATGTGTCATTGTCAAAAATACAACCATATAATATTTGACAAATCCATCAAGCTATGAACATAGCATGAATAGTCAGCGTATGTTCTATGGGTGTGCACATGCATTATCTGTGAAACAAAGGCTGTGAGGAGATGCAACCTTAGGGCAACCCTTCTCTCTCTATCCAGCCAGCAGCAGAACTCAACCCTCTGCCCACCATCCTGAACACAATCATAATCACCATAATAACAATAATAATAAAGTAAAGGCATGGCACCGGGATGGCAGCAGTCTTAGCACACCTCAATCAAATTACATGGATGCACAGGGAACATGTCACCCTTGGATTTTTTCATTTACATAAAACAATTACCCCACGGACAGTGGGTTCAATGTCGTCTAGACTACATGCTTCAGATGGTGTCATCAGCCCCAGACACAGTAGACTGCCTATAAATTAGCAATGAGCTGAGCCCAGCCAAGATGTATTATAGTGCTCATAAACCCTGAGAATTTATTTAAATAGATAACGCACATGCAAATCTCCCTGGCTGGCATGGCAACCATCTTGATAGCAGGGCTCCATATGTGCAGAGAGGGCAGCTGGGAGCGGACATGCACTGCAGAAGGCTAAAATGAACCCTGAACCTTATGAATGTATACACTGGACACTTATTAACTTCCACTGCAAGGAGAAACCTGATACGATCCAGCATGGCTCTTCCTGGTTTTAAACTATAACATGCTGGTATGAAGACAGTATCATTGCTTTGTTGAAAATGCTTCCATTATGAATGACTTGCATGTTTATTGATTAAGAACTTGAATCTGACACTAACATTGAAAGAGTAATAAAGAAGAACTTTTCAAACTTCTTTCTTTCTTTCTTTCTCTCTCTCTCTCTCTCTCTCTCTCTCTCTCTCTCTCCCTCCCTCCCTCGCTTCATGTGAGAGTCATGGGGGGGCTTTAATCTAAAAATGTTCATGTATTGCAGGACATTCTCTGCACCTCCTTATACAACATTCATTATCAGTGGTGGGCCGTGCATTTAAAATCTAGGCCTTCAATGTGATTCATGCCATTACGAAAACATACATTTTCATTTTTCTCTATTTATTTGTAGATTAATTAAGAGTGGAAAGTGATTAAGAATGAAACAATTAAAAATATGTATTTATTTATTTGGCATGTTAGGCCAGCAGAGAAGGCTTTGCTGGCCCTGAGAATTCGCCACTGCTCATTATTCCCTTAATCAATACATAAAATGTAGAGGATGAAAGAGAAAAAGGGAGAAATGACATTGGAGAAAAGACTTGAAACAGTAATTTCCTCTTATTATTTATTTAATCATTAGTTTGTATGCATTCATTTATAAGGGAATCAGTTGTAGCCGAGTAAGTAAAGGTGAGGACTAAAGTTTGCCAAACTTCCTGTAAGTGTTGTCTAGAGCTGTGTGCCAACATGTGTTTGTTTCTTTGTGTATACGTATGTGTGTGTGGATTTTTGTTATTGTTTAAGTTACAAACTAGTAATTATGAGGGTATTATTCTATAAATGTGGTTCATGAGGACACCCCTAGTGTCCCTGTAAATCAAACGGCTTAAAAAAATATACCAAACAATGTTTATTCAAAAATGTAAAAATACCAAAAGTTTTCTGTAAGGGTTAGGTTTAGGGGTAGGTATAGGATTAGGGGATATAATATATAGTCTGTACAGTATAAGAATCATGTGTGGGTGTGTGCGTGTGTGTGTGTTTGTGTGTTTATTTTGATCCATCTGTCTCTTTCTGTTCTTGCAGAGAAAAACAACATAGACATATTCTTCTGCCGGCCCATACAAAAGAGAATAGTCCCACTTACCCTTCCATTACTCCACTAAAAAGTGATGTAGGACTCTATTAAAACAAATATTTGTCTTTGTTTTTATCTCTCATACCTTCATTTTAGCAAAGTGCATGAAAGCATCTGTGTACAATGCTTTCTTGAGCTTGTAAATGTCATTAGTAACGATTTGTGTGTTTTTTTTTTGTTTTTTTTTCGTTTCTCAGAGCCCCTCGTAAACCACCCTCCTCTCCCCTCCCAAAACCCCTCTAGTCCCCCATCCCTGTCACTCTTGTCTTTGGATAACTTGAGCATTACATCCGCCATTGAAAAATATTACACTGATTCTTTATCTGTATAAACAAAGCAGGTTATAGTGGCTGTTTATTGCACAGCGTTCCCACATTCTAACATTGATGTATTATTGCTTGCATACCATTCGGCTTGTTTATAAGTCTGTGTTCACAGCCACTGTCCTTGAACTTAACTCCACTGTCACCCTCACTAAACCCCAACCCCTCCCCGTATCCGTGACCCCTCCTTCTCCAATTCTGTCAACCCCCCTCACTCACTGAGGTTATACTGGAAAGACACAGAAACAGACATCTGAAGTCTTAGTCGTAAGAAGGTAATTAATACAAAGATGGGGAGTCATGTATTGAATATCCAGTAGAGTGACAAGGCCACTGATGACAAGCTTTTGCCCACATGAAAAGAAAGAAAGAATGGTAAGAGGAAAGCAGGGGAGGGAGAGTGAGAAAGAGAGAAATGAAAAAGCTAGATAAAACAACGTGACATCCCCTGGCCAGAGCCCGAGGATTAACGATGAAAAGAAACAAAAGGACAACCGTAAACAAAAGAGGAGAGGCTAAAGGGGGCTCCCCTAATTTCTATTCCCTCTCAAGGAGTGAGCTAGCAAGAAAGGGGCTTCTCTTTTTGGATGGACA
The DNA here is from genome assembly GCF_025860055.1 of Xyrauchen texanus. Classification (NCBI taxonomy): domain Eukaryota; kingdom Metazoa; phylum Chordata; class Actinopteri; order Cypriniformes; family Catostomidae; genus Xyrauchen; species Xyrauchen texanus. Next base: position 20,797,175 of record NC_068295.1, on the reverse strand, counting down.
CATATGGATCTATATGCATGCATGCAGGGGCCAAGAATTGTGAATCAAGCAGAGCTAAATCAATGTCAGAGCTCAATCAATATTTAGTCCCATGTGTTCCACCTTCCTCTCCTGCACTTGGCATCACCTTCCCCATAATAACATCTCCAAGACTTTAACATGTGGGTCAATACACCCCAACGACAACAATGAACCAGGACTGTGCAGGAAATCCATTCAACTGCCTGCGTTTTAGTTTGAAAGAGGGGACAAAACTACTGAGAGGTATAAAAAAAGACTAAAAAGGATAAATCAACCCCAAACCTGGTGTATGCAGGTGTTGAGTCTAAATACATACAGTAGGCTATAGGGGAGTCTTTCAGTGAGTGCAGGGACTCTGGACACTGTCTGTGATGCTGTTGAAAGGCTATGTGTTTGATTTGGTTTGCTCTGGGGGTTGTGTGCATATAAAGTGCAGTATCAGGGAGTTTTGTTACTGCTTCCCACTAAAGCTGTCTGTGTTTAGCAGCAGCATAAGGGTCTGCCAGTCTCTACTGCCCTGGGCTGTAGACACAACAACACTGCTTGTTGGTGACATCTGCTGGGAAGAACTGCCCCTCTTGTCCTTTACCCCCTACTGAAACAATTGCAACCCCTGTCATCACACTCTCGACTCCCGCTTAACTTCCCTCCACATGGCCCATCTCTGAAATCAAAGAGAATCCTGTCCCACATGCACACAATGTCCTGTCCTTCTCAGTCTGTAACCTATCCCCTTGTCCTGTCTCTAACACTCAGATGTTAGTGTAAGGTAGAGGTCTCTGCATTTCTGGGACTTTCCCCTCTTTCCTGTCCAGACCTGTCCAGCTTAAGGAACAGTGAATGCAGTGTGTACATTTATGAAGGTAAAGAGAAAGAGAGAATATGCAAAAGTGTGTGTGTGAGGTCTTTTTTGTAGTATTTCCCTCATTACAGGGTAATTTTTAATATGTTTATTGCACAATATCAAAGTCAATTTAAGGCAGTTTTTCTCAAAGTGTGAGGTGTGCCCCCTAGGGGTAACACATAGGTATTGGGGGTGGGGCTGGGGTGTTGGGTCAAATAGGGGCATGACCAAAAAAAAAAAGAACCATTGCTTTAAATTAATCCAGCTCACTTGGCGATCATATTGGTAAAGCATTGGTAATCATATTGGTAAATACGCTGGGTAGAAATTTCCATTCATGCAAGTACAGTTTCTAGCACGTAGCACAGCACGTGATTGGGGAAAGAAAAAAATCCATAAACCTGTTGGTCAAGATTATGTTCCAATTATTAGGATTTATTTAAAATCAGGAATAAAATCTGACAACAATGCTATCATAAATTGTGCTTCTTCAGTAAAATAAAATAAAATAAATGAATCTAGAATAAATCAAAAGGGTGTTTAACTGTGGGCAGGACAACAGCCATCATATTGAGCATAGCAAAGACTCCCATTCATGTTTAGCCAGTCTGACTCCAGCCTTATAATGTCTCTCACAATACTGTAATATGTGACACCATCTACCCAAAAAGATTAGATGTTTTTTTATTTCCACCAGGACCTTTGGCAGCACCACAGAAAAGTATTCAGGTATGTCCAACCATCATCTCATTTTACAATTCCTCTTCCCTGAACCTTGTGTATATGTAGATGCTATGTTAGCTTCCTCTCTACAACTCCCACTGGATGCTGAATAAATTGTCATTATATGATTGCAGCCTGTCCTCTGCAGCCATTTGAAAGGCAGCAGTCATGTCACTCAAACTGCCATTGCCATTGTTTCAGGTTATAGAAATACTTAAATAAAACCAATCATTCTCTAGGACATAGTCAAAACCTGGCATTGATTGTCATACAAGTGTAGCTTACATGAGTAGAGACTCCAAAGTGTAAAGACATACAGTACTTACATCAACTGAAGTAGACTGGCTAGAGGAGATTTCCTGAAGAATCTGGAGCTCAACCTGATCCGAATTCAATCCAGATACCATATCTGAAAAATACATAATGTAAATAACTTTATGATATCATTAAACAGTATTATAATAAGGTCTGGATATTTCTATCTAACACAAGCATGCGCACAGTTATTATTTTTGTAATGATGCGTGGAAATAAGGGAAAGGCAGAAGGGTGTGCGGATCCAAATGCGGCTTTATTATAATACAAAAACAAACAAACACTGGAGCAAATAAAAAGTCCACGAGGGGAAAAGTAAACTCAGACACTAACTAACATAACGCTGAACACGAGTAGACAGAACATCCACGAAGGGCTGGAGACAGAACATCCACGAAGGGCTGGAAAACCTGGAGTAAACACGAATGGGGAAGATACATAGGCATAGGCATGATCATGAAACGGCAACGATCGACATCGGAGAGAGGAAACGACAGGGTTTAAATAGACTGACACAGTGATAACAAAATAAGCGACAGCTGCGGATAATAACGCTGTGACAGCGGTGATGAGGAGTGAGGAAGAAGGGAAGTGTAGTTTTAACAGAGACAGTGAAACACAGGCGGAACAACAAGGAAGACATGACAGGGAGTGTGTTCGGTGAAACAGAAAACACGGGATGGACCACAAGGAAACGTGACATGAACGTGACTAGAGAAACAGAGAACACAGGGCAGACAACAGGGGATCGTAACATAGCCCCCCCTCAAAGGACCGGATTCCAGATGGTCCCAACAGACAAGAAATTAGCAAAAGGAGGACCGAAGAGAGAGGGGGCAGACCCAGGGGCAGACAAAGAGACCATGGGGAACACAAAGGGTACAGAAACAGACCACAGGGGTACAAGGAGCGTTGAGACAGACCACGGGTGTACCAAGGGCAGACAGGGAGACCGGGGAGGCACAAAGTGCACAGAGACAGATCACGGGGGTACAAAAGGGCAGACAGGCAAAACAAGGAGGCCAAGAGGACAGGCAAGCAGTCTATGGGGTGAGCGAAGGGGACCTGGTCCGGCGGCCTGGGGGAGGTCAACCGGGCAGGGGCAGGTTTAGGAGGCCTGGAAGGCGGCCACAATGTGGGGATAGGTCTGGGGGGCTCGGGAGTTGGCCACGAGGTGACCAGCAGATTCGGATTAGGAGGTCTGGGAGCGGGCCATGGGGCAGGAGCTGGTTTGGGTGGCCTGGGAGCTGGTCTCTGGGCAGAGGCCGGTACGGGAGACCTGGGAGGTGGCCGAAGGGCAGAGGCTGGCGGAGCCGCGTGAGGCGGAGCCAAGGAGGACTTCGGAGGTGGAGCCATAGAAGACTTGGGAGGCGGCGCCGAAGGAGGCGTAGGCAGGGCCGTGGGGGGCTTAGGAGGCGGAGCCGAGGGAGGCTCAGGAGGCGGAGCCAAGGGAGGCGATTGCGTAGAAGGCCCAGGAAGTGGAGCCGAGGGAGGCTCAGGAGGCGCAGCCGTGGTAGGCGGGACTGTAGAGGACTTGTGAGGCGGCGCCAAGGAGTGCTCAGGGGGCGACACCGAGGATGGCTCAGGAGGCGGAGCTGGGGAAGGCGCCGGAGGCGGGGCCGAGGGAGGCTTGGGAGGCAGAGCCGGGAGAGGTGGAGCCGGGAAGGAACTAGGAGGCGTCGGAGGCGAGGCTGAGGGAGGCTTCGGAGGCGGAGCCGGGAGGGGCGTCGGAGGCAAGGCTGAGGGAGGCTCCGGAGGTGAAGCCGAGGCTTGAGAGGCGGAGCCCTGGAAGGCTCGAGAGGCTTGAGGGGCGGAGCCCTGGAAGGCTCGGGAGGAGCCCTAGGAGGCTCAAGAGACATGAGAGGCGGAGCCCTGAAAGGCTCGAGAGACTTGAGAGGCGGAACCCTGGAAGGCTCGGGAGGAGGAGCCCTGGGAGGCTCGAGAGGCGGAGCCCTGGAAGGCTCGAGAGGTTTGAGAGGCAGAGCCCTGGAAGGCTCGAGAGACTTGAGAGGCGGAGCCCTGAAAGGCTCGAGACACTCGAGAGGCGGAACCCTGGAAGGCTCGGGAGGAGGAGCCCTGGAAGGCTAGAGAGGCTTGAGAGGCAGAGCCCTGGGAGGCTCGAGAGGCTTGAGAGGTGGAGCCCTGGAAGGCTCGAGAGGCGCTGGCTCTTGAACGGTCACGGCTACTGGCGCTGGCTCTTGGACGGTCCTGGCTACTGGCGCTGGCTCTTGGACGTCACGGCTACTGGCGCTGGCTCTTGGACGGTCACGGCTACTGGCGCGGGCTCAGGGATGGTCGAGGCTACAGGCGCGGGCTCAGGGACGGTCGAGGCTACAGGCGCTGGCTCAGGGACGGTCGAGGCTATAGGCGCTGGCTCAGGGACGGTCGAGGCTACAGGCGCTGGCTCAGGGACGGTCGAGGCTACAGGCGCTGGCTCACTGACCTCTGAGGCGACAGGCACTGGCTCACTGACCTCTGAGGTGACAGGGACTGGCTCACTGACCTCTGAGGCGACAGGCACTGGCTCACTGACCTCTGAGGCGACAGGCTCTGGCTGGTTGACCATGGTATGCGCTGGTACACTGATCCTGGTCGGCGTGGCTTCAGGCTCGCTGGCCGTGGCTGGCAAGGGCTCTGGCTCGCAGACCGGGGCAGGCATGGGCTCTGGCTCGCAGACCAGGGCAGGCATGGCAGGTTCTGAAGTTGCACCCGGGACTGAGAGAGGTGGTTCCTCTGACGCAAACGTCTCCACGATGAGCTCCACATACTCCTGCCAGGTGTAATCTCCAATTTCCGGCAGATCATAACATCTGTGTTTCGGTACGCCGATCCTGTAAACGGTCTTCAGGAGGTTGTCATCCCAACCAGTGTGGCAGGCCATGCATGAGAACAAATGGGAGAACTCACGAATGTTCAGATCCATTCGTGTCAGTTCCATGAAGAACGCCGCTGGATCCATTTTGTTCGATCGTTCTGTAATGATGCGTGGAAATAAGGGAAAGGCAGAAGGGTGTGCAGGATCCAAATGCGGCTTTATTATAATACAAAAACAAACAAACACTGGAGCAAATAAAAAGTCCACGAGGGGAAAAGTAAACTCAGACACTAACTAACATAACGCTGAACACGAGTAGACAGAACATCCACGAAGGGCTGGAAAACCTGGAGCAAACACGAATGGGGAAGATACATAGGCATAAGCATGAACATGAAACGGCAACGATCGACAACGGAGAGAGGAAACGACAGGGTTTAAATAGACAGACACAGTGTTAACAAAATAAGCGACAGGTGCGGATAATAACGCTGTGACAGCGGTGATGAGGAGTGAGGAAGAAGGGAAGTGTAGTTTTAACAGAGACAGTGAAACACAGGCGGAACAACAAGGAAGACATGACAGGGAGCGTGTTCGGTGAAACAGAAAACACGGGACAGACAACAAGGAAGAGTGACATTGAACGTGACTGGTGAGGGTGAAACAGAAAACCCGGGGCAGACCACAAGGAAACGTGACATGAACGTGACTAGAGAAACAGAGAACACAGGGCAGACAACAGGGGATCGTAACAATTTTATTTTTTTTCTAAATGTGGACATTCCATGTGTAGCAACCTATTTAACAACTTTTAGAAATTTCTAAATTCATCCTCTCCACTTTGGGGAATAAATACCTAAAAAAATAAATTTAAGAGGTGCACCAAAGAACATGTAAACAATTGTAACAACATGTAAATTACTTTTTTTACTTCCTGACCACACCTCTCTCTACAGGTTTCATCTGTAGAGGACTGAACAAATGTGCAAGTGGTAATCCTCCTATTGCTAGTGCCCACATCCTGCCTTTTAGCAAATCATATAGGACTACTGGACAAATGTTACATCACCAAATTAATATTAATGAGCCAAGACAATAAGGTTAAACCTACCACACACACTTTTCAAAAAATGTATTTTTAAACACACACACAAACGCAAACTAAAACAAAAACAAAAAAACATTAACAACATTTAACTATATTTTTGTGGACATTTCTCAGAAAGTATACCTAGGTCAGAAACGCATGCTCATATAGTTTCTGACAGTGTTGTTGATGTGGACTGAGTTGAAGTTTGGCTCGGAGGAGACATTGGCTTCTCTTGGACCCATGTTAGTCATTAAAGCTCAAATGAGATACATGACAAAGACCTGCTGTTGTTTAAACACTCCTGCTAGCCTATAGCTGATTGCACCCAGACAGGTACAAATGTAAGTACAAAATTACACATAGCTATTTGAGCTGAAATACTTTGCAGGTTAGTGGACACACATGAAAAAACAGAGTGATATTAAGACCCATGAAAAAAAAAAAAAAGTAATATTGTTTATTTTCAAAAGTTCAGCACAGGTTAGTTAGGCTGGCTGTCCCCTATATCCACCAAATCTGACAGCCCTGTCTCTATGCCACCCTGCCCTCATGTCACAATGCATTTAAGCATCAGTTCTGTGTGAGAGTGTATATGTGTGTGTGAGGGCAATGACACAGGCAGATACAGAGGCAGAGTGGCATTGTGTGTGTGTCTGTGCAACTTTTGAGGCCCTGCCTCTCAGTGGCTACTGTGGAGCGGCCCTCCAGCCATGGATTTGATCTTTGCAAAGGCTAGCATATGTCGGCTGTCATTTTACAGAGATTGATGGCAGGCCCAGGAATGGAATGGTGGGAGGGAGGAGGGGATGGATGGATAGGAAAGAAGAAGAAGAAGAAGAGTTGGATGAAGGGGGAGAGATAGAAGGGCTAGAGGGATAATATTGACCATGCCTGTTTAGGACTGCTGGTAATAAGAAGGTCTCCTATTATACTTTAATGCATGACACATTTATATGTAATCGTTTGGCAGACACCTTTATTCAAAGTGACAATACATACTTTTTTCTTTTCTTTTTTCCGCTTGTAAACATCTTACATTTAAACTGCATTATTCATTTTCTCCTGTGTTATACAAAGATTATTGCATAAAAATTAAACCTCTGCTGATCAGGAACCTCCACAACAACAGCAAACAATTGCATGAGGGATTAACATCAGTCTCAAACCATCACCCCTCAAGAACAACCAAAAAAAAACAACAAACAATTGTGGTAAGACATGGCATCCATTCATGTTATTGCTTCCTGCATTGCATGCCACAAGTTTACAATAGCTTCTTTCATCAGCAGGGAGGAATTTGAATGTGATAAATGTAAGGAATTAGTCAGGCTGACAGAGAAGGTTAATGATTTAGAGGCATGCATCTTAATGCTAGTGGAGGTCAGTGAGAAAGACAAGCCAGTAGACACTGTTTTGGATGCGGGTAGAGCAACAAGCAACACACTAACTTTGGTTATGGCTGTAGGGCTCCCGCAGCAGAGCATGTTGGTGACTTCTCAGTGACATATTCACTCAGCAAAACAACACCACTCTCCAATTTCTGTTAGGGTTTCCAATCTATTCTACCCACTCAGTGATGCATCCATTGAGAATCATATTGAAAGCACCATTTTTATAGGAGATTCTATTGTAAGGAACGTGGAAATAGAGACTCCAGCCACTATTGTTAAATGCATTTTGGGGGCATATGACATCAGATCAAATTAACAAGTGTTGGCTAATGATAAACTTATTTATGTCGGCACTAACAATATCGGGGATCAGTAGAGATAATGTTAAAAAAGTGTGTGAACTTGCGAAAACGATTACAGACATTGTAATATGCTCTGGCCCCTTCCCTGCTCATCATGGTGATGAGGTTTATAGTAGATTAGTGTCAGTGAATGACTAGATATCTGAGTGGTGTCTGGAGAATAGCATAGGATTTATAGACATTTGGAAGAGTTTTTAGGGTATACCTTACCTGCTAATGAGAGATGGAATCCATCCCTCCAGTGAAGGTCCCACTCTCCTCTATTAATTTGGCTCATAGTCTTAATAGTGACAGCATTTGACTAACTGAGGCCCATGTTAGGAAGCAGACAAACTGGCTTATCCGAACGTCTGCTAGCTGCCTTGAGATGTCACACAGGTCATGTAAACTACAAAACACAGACGGTATCACCTAGATATCATATAGAGATTGTGTCTGTTCCCCAAAATACCAAACACAAACTGTCACTAAATTATTTAGAAATTTTTTTATTAAGGTAAAACTTAAAAATTTAAGATAAACATCATATAAAGGTAGGGCTACTAAACCAACCAACCAAAGCGTTAATTGTAAATTAAAATATTACAGATCATAGTTTGGATGCACTCTGTTTGACTGAACCCTGGCTTAAATCAGATAAATATATTAGTTGAAAGGAATCTACTCCCCCAGGTTATTGTTCTAAACATGAGCCTCGTCTGAAGGGTCGAGGAGGTTTTGCTGCAATTTTCAGTAAAGTTTTTGGTGTTACTCAGAGGACAGTCTTTTGAACTAATAATTCTTAATGTGACACCGAAAGACACAAATAAAAAATCTCTGTCATCTTTTGCACTTGCTACAGTATGTAGATCATCCTGCTCAAATTCTGATTTGTTTGCTGAATTTGCTAATTTTCTATTAGATCTAGTAGTTACTATTGTAGGATATTAGATGCAGAAGAGCAAACAATTGTTCAATATGACTTGAATCTAGAAAACCCAAACTTTTAATCCTGGACTTCATCAAAGTCATAAACTAAAAGATTCTGCTCGACTAGGTGCTAAGAGGTCTAGCTTAAGCTCACATCTGGCCAATAAAACTAACAAAAGGGACTTGTCCAGATAGCACATGACTTGAGAACTTCATGCTTCTGAGGAAATACCCCCACATGTAATGGTTATCGCCTGATTTAATGGGTTTGTCCTTCAATATAAACCAATTTTCTAAACTTAAACTAGACTCATCAGATCATGATACAATACCTAACCTTGCTAGATAATTCTGAAAATGACTTTCTGACCTGTGATCACTTTTATAACTGACAAATTAATGATTATAGCCTGATGCACCTTTTAAAATAAATGTAGTGATTTCAAATCACTTATAACTGAAAAATCAACCAGTATAATCTTGAATCTTGTTTTATTCATGTCATTCCACTAACAATGGTAATTATTTAAGGCTTAACCTGATAACTTACCTTGATAATCAGGTTTCTCATAATGTTTAATATATTATCCATGTTGTAATTAACTAGTTTGATTTGTAATCAGGGATTTTCATGTTTTGTTACTTACACGTGGAATATTCATGAAAGTATTTAATATTTAGTATGTAAATGCTTGCTTGTTTACATAGATAATGTTGATGACAATAAATGTCATTTCTCTTGCACTGTTTTCAAGATATAAATGTTCATGATTAAACATGCACTATTAGGAGTTCTTCTCCACACAAAGGATTATAAATCAACTGTGAAAAGGACAGATCAGTTGACCATGTGACTCTGAAAAACCACATCCGATTTGCTCAGGACTCGCTCAGGCCTCGCTTCAAAGCCCGCCTCATCATCCATCAAGACAATAACTATCCATGATCATAGCAGAGTCCAAGACATAGACGGAATTAACTTACTACAAAGAGCCAAAGAACCAAGCCATGCAAGGAAAAGCAACGCAAGGAAATGCAACGACACGCAAGCACATCTCCAGACAATTGCAAATCGATTTAGACTCTAAGAAGGGTAAATTGTTCTTAAGGAATTGTCTACAGACTCCATATAGTTAATTTTCTCAGTATTGATAATTTATTTATTGTTTGTATTCAAAGATATTTTTATTGGTATATTTTGATAAATAATCTAGTCACTTGATATTAAAAGATCTTGCTTCAAAGCTATACATAAACTATGTGTGATATTATTTTCTATATGCCTCGTGATTAATATTACTCCAATAAGTGAATTCATCATAATTCCCTTTTAAAGCTAATTCCTTCCTTTAATTCCTAATACAACAGAAATTGTGAGTGGACACAACGAGACTTTGTATTACAATTTTAGTGGTGGAGAATTTTATTCAGACAAATAATCTAATTATTTGTAATTTATCTTTCTCATAATGTTTGTGGAATGTGACTAATTCAATTATAAATTTCCTTACATAATAATGACGTAGAATAAGGACAGACACATACTGTTCCTACATATAATGGTGGAGAATGCAGGCAAAAATCTAAATGAGTTATTTGTAATTTTATACACAGTTATTATTTTCTTTGAATCCAGAAACAGAACAGAGAAACTAGTCTAAAGTATCGTGTCTGTGACGTATATATTATGCGCCAGTTTGTTGTCATGACAATGAGAAAGCTAGATCTGATATTTACCTCCCCGTTTTAAGTTAAAGGCTGAATGCCTTCCTCAGTGCTCACAAAAAAAAAGCACATAAATTGAACTGAACAATCGGAAGAAACAAACCCAGCTACACTTTATGGATTAAAGTTCTAGTTAAACTAAGACTCCTCGAAAGGAGTTTGAAATTTCCCCTGCAAGGATTAAGAAATCTCTTCGCAGTGTGGTAAGGAAAAGAAACGAGAGATGTTCCTCTATATCTCTTTATTTTATAGCTAGATAACGACATTGCGATGTTCCAGTGCATTCAATATCTTAACTGTTTAATCTTTGAAGTAGATGTTTGCATTTTGTGTCTGCACGCTGAGCGAATATGACAATAACTTGTGTAATGTGCATCATTGTCTGAGTGTAATTTTGAACAGGAGTTTAAATGTTTGATCCCTCTAGAGATTTGCAGTAAATCTGTTTAACTTTAGTGGACAGACCCTGTTGTGTATCCAGAAACAAAAATCCACTCTGATCATATTACGTTGTTGTTTAAACATCTGCAGTGAACCTGCCGCTTAAATATAGATTAATCTTGCTCCGAACGAGTTGAAAATATAACCGCTACTCCATAAAACAATTACGTGAGCTATCTGTAACTTACATGGCTGAAGAATTGCTCTTTAAAAGTACTAGAGTGATAAATACCAAGCTACAAACAGCTAAGTGTGTTACTTTATTTTGTGCATTAAGATTCACCTTGAATGCATTGAGATCACAAGTGCCGCATTGAGAAACGAGCTGGATGTGACGGCTGTGATTTGTGCATTGTGGAACTGTGTTTATATTAGTGCTGAAGAAAGATCATACAATCACTGGTGTTGGTTGCTATGACGATGAAAGTTCATGGGAAGTCCCAAAGAGACTCAACTCACAGCGCATGCGCAAACTGCCGACGCCATATTGTCAACATAGCTAAGCTAATAACAAAGCACAGCACAGCTAAACAAACAAGTTATCTGTCTTTCATTAAAAGTCTTTACTAAACCCTAGCATCAAAAGCTAGCAGTTAGCATCCAGTAGCCTGTTACAGTTAAATAAATATTGTGTTTGAACAATCTAACCCTTTATCTACTCAAACTTTTGTCTCTTATTCTCTCTTGTGCATTTTATTCAGTTTTCTACCTCTCCATTAACTCATATGACAAACCACTGTCTCTCAATGAACAATTGATTTGAAGTTAATTTAAATGTATGACTTTGGCGAGCAGATCAAAATTGATCTTTTTTTCATGTTTCATTTATTTCCACCTTTAGCAATTTCTTGTCATAGCTGAACTACTTGATAATAAGAAGTCTGGAACAATATAAGTTTACTGACAATTACACCTGCCTCTCATTCTTGTTATTATCTTCCATCCATCAGTTTACAGCTTTTTTTAAATACTTTATTAATTAAATACTTACTTTTTATTTTATCTCACTTTTGTTTGTTGGGCACTGAGCTGATTCTATTTTATCTGGAGGGCCCCCACTGTACCTCCTTGACTCAATCTCCAGGTCACACAGTATAAGACTTCCCCATTGTGGAATTTTAAATTGATAAAATCCCTCCAATCATTTTTTTTATGTTACACAATCACGATCAATGGAAACTTGATGGACCAGCTAGAAACTGAAGCCCAAGAATGACGCAAGGCATCCACACAACTGGAACAAGCAACAAAAAAAACTGAAATCGCATGGCCTAAGGAAGCCCTGACAGCTGCCAAGCACAGAGAGCAGCAGGCTAAAGCCACCTAAGAGGACCTGGACAACAAACTCCAGCAAACCAAAGCACAACTGTAAAGGCCATGTTTGATTTGAAAGATATGAACTCTCAAAACAAGGCCTTGCAAGGCCACCTGGAAATTGAAACCCTGACCCAACAACTTGACCTCACCAAAGATGAACTTGTCATGGTAAGCGATGAACTGAAATACTCTTACGAGTTAAGGCAACAGTTTAAGATGGACAGGCATCCTATAGCAGCACCCCTGGTCAACAAAACAGCATCCTACAACCAAAAGCTTCCACATGATGAGAGACAAGAGGGCCCACAGCGCAAAACCTAAGTGGTCCTCCTCCAAGAATCCCAATTCAATAGCAGTGAAAGGGTAAACATCCCAACAAACCCTGAAGCAGCCCCTGGAATGGATTTTGGAAGACCTCGACAAGCTGGCAAGGAACATTGACAAGTTCACACCAAATCCTGCTGAGGTTCACAAAATCCTTGCTTACCTGTGTGACATAGACTTCCACCTGAATATGAGACCTCAGATGACTAACAGAGACACTTTATGCCTACTATGGATAACATCCAGCCATGAGGTAAAACATTTTCTTGACAGACAGTCAAACCACACAAAGTCTGACTACCAACATCTGAGAGTGGCCCTGATTCAAGAATTTACAGACCCAGAGTCTGAGTAAGAACTGTTTACTGCCCTGAACACCAAACAGGGACAGAAAGAAACCATACAAGCCTACTACCATAGACTATGGCAAGACTACTTCCAGTCTCGAAACGAAACTGAGATGGAAGAAGAATTTATCTTCAAAACCATTTTCATCAGAAACCTGCAATCCACGGTGAGCTATCATGTAGGAGTCACAGCCTGTACGATGACAGCTTAACAACTTCGTGACTTTTATGTTAAACAAAGAATGGCCTCAAGAAAGGCCCACCAGGCATCATCAGTCTCAAGCCTTACCTCTCAAAACCAAGGGCTGGCATCAGAAGATATGTGGCATCACAGCAAAGCCAGGTTCTTCAGCATAGAGTTGAGTAAACCATATTGCATTCAATAGAGTGATCCCCACATTAGTACCAGTCCCATGTGCATGTCCAACCACTGGGAGAAACTGTGGAACAAACCACATCCCTTCAGCAATCCAAAAGATAGGACATCATGGGAACCCAGATGGACGTTTGAAGGCAACCAACAATGAAAACCATTGCAACACTGTGCAGACAGGCACAGAACAGAGCCTGCACACGAACACAGAACTAAACCTGCAAATGAACCAGATAAGCCACCTGCCGAAAGCACACCAGAGCTGCTGAAGCTTCTCACAGCATACTTCAAGTAGAATCCACACAAGGCCGAACATAAAGCCATTTCATACTCCTCCTGTCGTAATCAATGACAGGAATACAGGTGCCAGACACAACAGTGACTGACACGGCACCGGTTTAAGAACTGAAAACTCAGCCATTGGACTCAACCACAACCTAATTCAACATGACGCAAACTCAGTCTAAAAGCAGCTCATGACAAATTATATACAGATATCAAGAACTGTGTGAAAGACTTCTATGAAATGTGGCTTCATCAGCACTCACAGTCACCTAGAGGATCCAGATTAGCCAAGACACAAAGCGGCAATCTTCAAATAGGTCTACCAAAAACAAATTGACAGAAAAGAGCTCAAAGATGAGAAAAGGGTAGAGCTTGAAACAGTCTGACACAGTTTGAATCAGTCTGACACAATTTAAAACAGTCTAGCATACAGCTAAAAAAGTCTGACATAGTTCAAATTTATCTTACAACACACATTTAACAAACCCAAACACTATAGGGAAATATAAAACTGTTTTCCTCATAGATAGAGCACCAACATTACTTAAAGTTACTCTAACCCTAGCTACCCTACACTAAACATTCAACACTGGTTATGTGACTTACCCACGCATTATGATAGGAAACACTCAATAGGCATAATGCTAAAGCTAATACAATTAGCTAGCAAGAAATTCAATGGCACTATATCAGGATTGACTCCCTATGCTTTTTGTTCACGAGCCACCATGAATTCATAGAGTATTCAGAAAGCATCGTGCAAATTAGACATTTATCCGTGATATATTGTGATATTGTGGACAAAAAGAAACCATCTCAACTAAATTGAAGGAGCTTACCACGTTACACTATTTATTTGAACCATGTGAATCAATTTCCAAAAGAATGCAATCCTTCATGTTTATGACTTAGCCTTCGGTACGTCCCAAGTGAAGAGTGTCAAACAAAGCTCAATCCTTCTGGTTTGAAATGGGTACTCCTTCATCCTTGGTTCTGAATTGCAACAGAAACAAGGCAGAAGGAATTGACCTAACTGAACTGACTCTAATTGATTCAATTTCACAAACGATAATTCATATTAACGACGATTCACCTAATCAAAACCAAATTACCCTTTACTGGTTTCTGAACTACTGTAAAATCTGAGGTTGTTACCCATCCTACCAACCACCAGAGGAAGCCCTCTCCCAAATACTGATCATCACCCCTTTCCTCATTTCTCATTTCCTGTTTACCATGGAGTGGTGGTAGAGTAGTGGGCTAAAGCACATAATTGTCAATCAGAAAGTCGCTTGTTCGATCCCCACAGCCACCACCATTGTGTCCTTGAGCAAGGCACTTAACTCTAGGTTGCTCCGGGGGGATTGTCCCTGTAATAAATGCATTGTAAGTCGCTTTGGATAAAAGCATCTGCCAAATACATAAATGTAAATGTATATATAGCCAAGCACTTCCATTGTTCATTGCGAAGTATTGCCAGTTTAACCTGTTTTTCCATTGCCATTGTTTCTTGATTCATGCTATGAACATTGCCTGCTTTTCTGGATTTACTGCTTTTTGGAGTAACATTTGTTTTGTTTGCCTGGTTGGACTGACTGGTTTATTGGATTTATCTGCCTGCTTTATGACTACATCTCTCCGCCTGCTGTTTTGGATTGTTTTCTTGTGTCTCTTTTAATTAACTTCCTGCACATGGATCCTAATACCGTCTCCATGGCCAGTTCTTTACAGAATACTTTTCCTACCATGGATCCAGCGGAAGTCTCACAGCTCCAGTCTACATTTGCACACCAGTGCGAGGTTTATGAGAAAGGGTTATCAAGACCAGCTGAACAACCTACGAGCCGCCAACGAATGTTTGATTCACTACATTCACTCACTGCCAGCCCCCCATGCTAAACTGGTATGCTTTGCTCTTCCTGACAAGTTTGATGGTTCTGCAGAGAAATGCTGGGCTTTTTCTATAACCAACATGAATCATTTTATCAAGATGCCAAGAAATGTAACTATGATGTTTCTGCTTAGAAAGCACTGAATTAGGCTGCTGCTCTTTGGGACAAAGATCCTCAAATCCAGACTTCATTTATGCCAGGGCCATTGATCTGCAGTAGGCTACGCAATTCTGTTCAGGATACTAGCGGCTCAAAATGGGTGGAACGATGTCCCTCTGAAAAAATATTTCCGTGAGGGGCTTTGCAAAGAACTCGGCAGGAGGCGGAACTGACATGCAAGGGTGAGTTTTTTATTCTGTCAGAATTCATTACCATGTCTATCAAGTTGGATGACCTGCTTCGTAATGCTCCACGGCCCCAGTTTCACTCAGCTTCCAAGTCTACAGTCTCAGTACAGGCACAAGCATCCACTGAATCACCCAAACCTATGCAATTTGTTTACGCCCGTGTTTCAATGGAGGAACGGCAACGTCGACACAACGCCAAATGTTGCTCTGCGCCCCAACATCGAGCGCCCCGCAGGCGGCGTACATTCCCGTCTCCAGGACCCCCTCTAGGACCAGGAAAGCTCCTAAGCGCTCCTGAGACAGAAGACCAGTCAGATGTGCAGTCAGATGTTCGCTACGGAGCTGGTATCAGGACCACTCCGTCCCCTGGTGGAGGGCTGGGAGGAAAATCTTTATTTTCCTTATTTTCCTTTGTAGCACACACTTCAGGCTACGGTACCCACATTCTAAATAAAAGAGCGATTTCCTCACTCCCTGAGTCAACCTGATGCGCTATTACCTGCTCCCCCCTCTGTGAAGCCCCATCCCAGTACATCAAAAACAATCGTAACATCAAAAACAAACCCTATCATCTACACAAAGCACCATGAAAAGCCATTTTGATAAAAAGGCAGTGGCACGATCATTTAAACCTAGTGACAACATTTTGGTTTTATTACCTGTTCCTAGTTCTTCTTTGTCTGGTCCCCACACATGATTGGTTGCTGGTCAAGAGCCTGCCTGTGATTGGCTGAAGCAGGTACACTCAGTAGAACTAATGTGATGGAGGCAACTGTAGCAGGTAATACACATACACACAAGAAAATACCACAAGATACACCTGGAGGGCATAAAACCAACTTTTATATTTCTTCGAAACCCAACAATATTAGCATAGTATATCAATGAAATCAAAGATTGGATGGCTAGAAATTGCCTTCAACTCAATTCCAAAAAAACAGAGGTATGAATTATTAGATCAAAAAACTCTAAAAATAAGCTGCCAATATATAATTTGACTCTTGATGGATGTACTGTTACATCGTTTTCTACAGCGAAGAACTTGGGTATATATTTGATATATTTAATATAACCCAAGTTATATTAAATATAACTTGGGTTATATTTTATACCAATCTGCCCTTTGAATATCAAATTTCCAATGTTTGTAGAACAGCATTCTTCCACATCAGAAATATTGCTAAGTTATGACACATGCTCTCTGTTGCTGATGTCAAAAAACAAATTCATCCGTTCATGACCTCAAGACTAGATTATTGTAATGCATTACAGTGAGGATATCCTTCAAGTTCAATAAATAAAATTAGTTCAAAATGCAGCAGCCAGACTGCTGACTAGAATCAAGAGATATGTTCATATTAGCCCCATTTTAGTATTGTTACATTGGCTACCTGTTAAATTTTGTATTAATTTCAATGTTTTTTAAACTACGTACAAAGCTTTGAATGGTGTTGCTCTGCAGTACTTAAGCAACCTTCTACCACGCTATATTCACCTATATATAGACCTCACCGAAATGACCTGCGGGTTTATCTGCGATGCACCTCACTGATCTCTGCCTGCATCACCTTGGTCTAATGATGGACTACACTCTTAAAATGGAATACATAGACTATCAATTATTTGCCAACAAAAGCCTTCATCAACCAATTAACAAAGGACTATGCATCTATGTGAACCTCTGCAGTTAATCCAGGATGGACTTCAAAGACATTAGTCATTAATCTTACAGTTTATACAAAATCTTTGATTAAACACTGGCCCTAAACACTTACTTAGTTTACTAATTTTAAACCATGACTTGCACTGCAAGGAATAACTAAAATTGGCATTATATTCATGCTGCTATGCCAGAGTGGAACTGGCCCCCACAGTAAACACAATGATGACTCCAAGACTTTATATACTGTATATTAAAGTTCCCTTATCAAAAGATGCACTTAATGCTGCGCTGATTCAACGCTTTGGGAACGACTTTTAAGAATGACCAGCTTTGAATATGTGCATCACGTCAATAAAATTGAGTAGAATTTATAGTCTCTGTTGGTGACATCTTCAGAATGCGCCAGTAGCAGGGCTATAAATAGATGTGCCACAGGTGCATCGTCAGGTCTTTTGGCTTCAGACCACTCTGTGATGTGTTGTGCTTCTCAAGCCTCTCAAACTCTGTATTTTCCTCTGTTAAGAGTTAGATTTGTCAGGCAGTATGCAGAAATCTTTTCAATCTTCAATCACTTAAGTGTGAAAGAAAAAGAGAAAATGACTGGTAAACAAAGCAAACGGTGTGTATTTCCCTGTTTACGCCATATGGCTGAATCAGACACACACCAGTTTTGTTTGTTTGGGGGAAGAGCATGCTGCTCTTGCGTTAGAGCGAGGCAGGTGTGAGCATTGTGAGCTGCTCACAGTGAAGATGCTACGCAATCTTCTCACTTATTTCCAAGAGCCAGCCTCCACCATTTCGTCCTGGGGCTCACATGTGCATCTGGCTGAGGAGCAAGAGACGGGTTCGTCCCTATCACTTGCTCTCTCTCCAGATCCAACCGGTCCCTTGCATGATCTCGAAGCGCGCCTCAATACCTCTTCAGTTCATGAGAGGGACGATGAGTCTCTCGGGACCGCGTATTCTGAGTTTTCCTCGCGTAATAATAAAGTGGTTGAGGAATTGCTCGAGGTAGTTACTTGTGCGGTGGCCAGACTACAGTTAGACTGGCCGCATGAACAAGAGACCCCCAAACAATAAAAATTAGAGGATAGCTTTCTGTCTGGTGGCCAGGGAGAGGGAAATCAAATGAATACAGTCTCTATGATTACAGTCATTACTAGGTTTCAGAAGGTAAAAAGAAATGAGGAAGCCTTTGTGCAGAGGGAGGGGCTGTCAGCCACCCAGCTTCCCACAGCTTCTAGAAGGGAGGTCCAAAAGCTGAGTGTGGCGAGTCATGCTCCCCCCCCCGCAAAGAGTGGGGATCAGCTCGCCGCCCGGTCTTGCACCCAGCCTTGTGGGGGTAGCCCCCTCCCTCAGAACGGCACACAAAACATCTGCCGACACCTTCCAGACACCCACATGGAACCTCTCTATTCTTGCCACCTCCGGGAGCTAGAGGTTTCCAGTAAAATTTTGGATGTTCTGTTGCTTCTTGTTGTCACCCAGGACGCGGAACATCCGACATTCCCTCAAACGGGAAGTATCAAAATTAGTACACATTTCAGCTTGGAAGCTGCCACCAAGTTTTTCTACCTGGGTCCTAAAGACAGTAGAAAAGGCTAAAGAATTCTATTCGTTTGCCGTCCTTCGCGTTTCAATGGTGTGTTTCCCACTACCGTGAATCCGGAACAAACACATTTACTGTCACAAGAGCTGCAATATCCTCTGGTCAGAGGGGCCATAGAACATGTTCCCCTTCTAGGGAGAGAGTCAGGTTACTACAGCAGATACTTCCTGGTTCCCAAGAAGGATGAGGGATTGCGGCCGATCTTAGATCTTTGAGGCTTGAACTGTTTGGTCAAGGAACTCAAGTTCAAGATGTTTACAATCAGAACGGTCATGTCACAAATACAACATCGCGATTGGTTAGTTACGATCGATCTCATAGACACATTTTCATTTTGCCACAAAACAGGAATTTTCTGAGGTTCGCTTTCAATATCGGGTTCTTCCATTCGGCCTACCCTTATCACCTTGCACATTCACAAAGTGCATGGATGTAGTACTGGCTCCATTACGACTACGGGGCATCCGCATTTTGAATTATATAGACGACTGGCTGATTCTAGCACAGTCACGAGAACTGGCATTACAGCATAGGAATATTGTCTTAGTTCACCTGGTTGTTTCGGTGTTGAAAGTCAACATGAAGAAAATCATTTTCTCCTACCCAAAGAACGACGTATTTAGGGATCATATGGAATTCGGTCATGATGCGAGCACAGCTATTTCCCACTAGAATCGAGACCATTCAGTATATTTTTTACTTGGGTCTCATGGCGTCTGCGTCCTCTGTAATTCCTATAGGCCGTCTGCATATGAGACCGTTTCAGTTGTGGCTCAAAGCCAGAGGATTTCACCCAAGGGTCAATCCCTGAAGGCAGATAAGGGTTACATGCCGCAAGCTACATACCCTTTCTATGTGGATCAGATCCCAGCTGATCGCTTTGGGTCCCACTCAAGGGTTTGTAACAGATGGGTATGTATATCTTCAGCTTTAGTGTGTAAATAGAAAATATAAATTATAGACTTCCAAACATTCCTAAAACCTTTACTATACTGGAATTAAACCAATAAGACCATGACAACCTCATGCTGATTATGTTCAGTGTGCTAACTAGTTCACATTTGACACATTTATTGGAATTCATTAAATAGGAATGCAGACACAATTCAGGATTTTTGCAACACCTCTATATTGTATCCCTGTGTCATCGGAAAATATACTGCTGTCATGGAAAATTGAGGCCATAAACAAACCAAAGCTCTGGATTTTGCTCACATTGAGAAGCGGGCTGAAATCATGTGATATTGCTTGTATTCAAACTCAGTGGATTAATTTAAATCTTCTTCAAACTAATCTAAGGTACAGGAAATGGAAGTGCAGCGTAGTTCTATTGGGAAGATTAGCAGCTGTACATCATCACATAATTAGCTGGGTAATTCCTAGCCAATCGCATGTAAGCCATTGCTTAATAAGTCTGCTCACAATCAATCACATTGCTGGTTCGGTGTGCTAACACTGCAACCTCCACCACCCCACCATCACCAGTTGAGCCCCGTCCCACATGGGGGTAGGCTCCTCGGCCCTGCCTCCTATCTCCGGCAGGACATGACGGTTCCGGGTACAACTCCCTCGGACCACCGGACGGGGCCTACGCCAAAGAGAGAGACATTACTTTCTGGTTTACATCTATCAAATAAATGGCATCTTAAACTTCACTCAAGCCTGCGCGTCTTCCCGATAGAAGTACATTTCTGAATGTCAGAACATTCATCTGTGGAGATGAGCAGGTGCGAATTAGGAAGTAGATGGTCTTAAAGGTCAATAATAGAGCTACAAGCAATTAGAGAGGAACAGGTCACTTCTAAAGCATTTAACATAAGGTCTCTTCTACATCTGTTCCTAAGTCTTGACTGGTTGCTTCACAACACAATGTTCTGTACAACTTGAAAGCTCAGAAAACCTGCCATTGAATGTTCCTTCTATCACTCCTTTACTGTGTAAATCATGAATGAGACCAAGGCCACAGCTAGAAAAGAGAAAAACAAAGAAAAATAAAATGATGTTCTCAACCGTAACACACAGTTATTTAGGCTATATCAAAAAGTTGTAGAAAAGATTCTCTTGTACCATCATATCATCTTTCTGAATCACTATCAACAACAAGTGCAGTTCTGTATATAAATATGAGATGCATTCATCCAATTTCAATATCTGAATTATCAGTCAAACTTATTTTAATTTATTTTCAACCAAAATGTGCAAAACTGTACCTTTCATAACTAATTGTGCACATTTTTCAAAAGTGCACCACATTTTAATGACCATTAATAACGTCTCGGGTTATGACTATAACCCTTGTTCCCTGAGAAGGGAACGAGACACTGCGTCGTTGAAAACGACTCTTTGGGGAACGCTCCTTAGCGTGTGCCTCTGAATTATGAATGAAACTATTCCAATCTTGATTGGTGTTGCGTCATGACGTAACATGTGACGGCATAACCGGATGCATAAAAGTGACGCCGGTACACATACACATTAGCCTAGCGATGAAGCAAGCCGCTCTCAGGCCTTGAGGGGCGTGGCAGGACGACGCAGTGTCTCGTTCCCTTCTCAGGGAACAAGGGTTATAGTCATAACCCGAGACGTTCCCTTCCGAGGGAACTCGCGACTGCGTCGTTGAAAACGACTCTTTGGGGAACGAATGCCCACTAGGCCACGCGACCGAAAAAAGGCTTGCCCTAGGGTGAAACTGAACTCAGGCACTCAGCTAGGACGAGAGCACACGTGCGCCAGGCGTACTAGGGAGGTGCAGACTGTAAAACCTGATGAAAGTGTGCGGGGTAGCCCAACCGGCTGCCTCACAGATCTCCTGGAGGGGTACTCCCGATAAGAGAGCCCTAGAGGACGCCATGCCTCTAGTTGAATGAGCCCTCACGGCCAAAGGTGAAGGCAAATTACGCACCTTGTAGGCCGAGATAATAGCCTGAACAATCCAATTACTAATGGTTTGTTTCGAGGCAGGGAGCCCCTTCTTAGGTGACCCAAAACACACTAACAGTTGGTCCGACCTCCTCCAAGAAGAGGACCTCTCGAGGTAAACACTCAAAGCTCTGACAGGGCAGAGCAAATGGAGCCTCTCTTCTTCTGCCGACACATGAGGTGGAGGATAAAAAGCCTGCAGGACCGTAGACCGTGCCGTGTTAGACGGCACCTTAGGCACATAGCCAGGTCTCGGGTGTAAAATGGCTTTAACTCCGCCAGGGGCAAACTCCAAGCAAGCTGGCGTCACTGCCAGGGCTTGAAGATCACCCACCCTCTTTAGAGAGGTAATAGCTAAGAGAAAAGCCATCTTGAACGCCAGGTCCTTGGGCTAAGCCGACTGAAGGGGTTCGAAGGGGGCCAGGGATAACCCTTCGAGAACCACCGCCAGGTCCCAGGCAGGAACCCTGGACCTGGTTGTCAGTCTCATCCTCCATGTACCACGGAGAAAACGAATGACCAGCTGGTGCCTCCCCAGAGGGCCATCACTCAGTGGTGCATTGAACGTCGAAATGGCAGCCACGCTACACCTTAAGTGTGGAAGGGAGAGACCAGCAGAGAAACGATCTTGAAGAAACTCCAGAACTGAAGCCACCGGGCAGTTAACTGGATCTAATTCATGTTCTCTACACCAAGTGGAGAACACATTCCACTTGAGGCCATATAATCTCCTAGTAGACGGAGCCCTAGAGCTAAGTATGGTTTCAACCACCCCGCTGATAGACCAGCATTTAGGTACTGAACCCCCTCAGGGGCCAGACCCACAGTTTCCACAGCTCTGGACGAGGGTGGAAGACTGTGCCCCCGCCTGAGACAACAGATCCCTCCTCAGAGGAATCTGCCATGGCGGAGCTATCAGGAGTGAAATTATGTCTGAGAACCATACTGGGCCGGCCACATGGGGGCAACCAGAAGTAGACTGGTGCCCTCTTGGTGGACCCTTTCCAGGACTCCCGGAGCAGAGCTGATCGGGGAAATGCGCACAGGCTGAAGCCTCGCCAAGCCTGTACCATGGCGTCCAACCCCAGTGGGGCTGGATGTGAGAGGGAGAACCAAAGTGGACAGTGGGACGCTCTCGAGACGCGAATAGATCCACTTCTGATGGTCCAAATTTGTCCCATATCAACTTCACCACCTCTGGATGAAGTCTCCATTCCCCGGCCTCAGCCCCTGCCTCGACAGGATGTCTGCTCCCTGATTCTGAACCCCGGAATATACATGCTCTGATAGACAGTATTTTCCCTTGGGACCAAAGAATTATCTGATGCGCCAGTCTGCACAGAGGGCACGATCTGAGTCCTCCTTGTCGGTTCAGATAAGCTACCACTGATGTATTGTCCGAACGCACTAGGACATGGTAACCTTTGATGTCTGGAAGGAAGCTCCTCAGAGCCCTGAACACAGCCAACATCTCTAGACAGTTTATGTGCCAAGAATGATGATGGTCCTGCCACAGACCCCTGGCAAAGCGGCCGTCCATGATCACGCCCCAGCCAGTGAGGGAGGCGCCTGTCGAAACGGTTTTCCGGCGACATGACGCTCCCAACACTGGCCCTAGGGACAGGAACCAAGGTTTCTTCCATATTAGCAGAGAACGAAGGCATCTGCGCTGCTACTCTGATTATACTGAAATGGATTCCCCTTGGGGAAAACACCTTGGCTTTCAGCCACCACTGGAGGGGCCTCATGTGTAGAAGGCCCAAAGGTATCAAGTTGGATGCCGCTGCCATGAGGCCCAGCAGTCTTTGAAACTGCTTTACAGTGATGGCCTGGCCTAGTTTTAACCCGACACCATCGCCAGAACGGACTCGACACGTGCAGGAGACATGCGTGCCTGCATTGTAACCGAAGTCCCACACAACACCCAGAAACGTTGTGCACTGGGATGGTTGTAACACACTCTTTTGTGTTGAGTCTCAACCCCAAACTTCGAATATGGCCAAGGATCTACATCTCGATGTCGAATCGCCATTTCTCGAGACTGGGCCAGAATGAGCCAGTCATCGATAAAATTCAGTATGCGGATGCCCTGAAGTCTCAGAGGAGCAGGAGCTGCATCCATACATTTGGTGAATGTGCGGGAGAGAGTGCTAGGCCGAACGGAAGAACCCGATATTGGTAAGCTTCGCCCAAAGCTAACCTCAGGAACCTCCTGTGACATGGAAGGATGGGTACATGAAAATAGGCGTCTTTTAGATCTATCGTGACAAACCAGTCCTCGGATCTGATCTGACTCACGATGACAGGAATGGTAAGCATTTTGAACCTGAACCTCCTCAAAGGCCGGTTCAAAACTCTGAGATCTAAAATCGGCCTCAACCCCCCATCCTTTTTTTTTTTTTTTTTTGGAACTATAAAGTACCGGCTGTAAAGACCGGACTCCCTGTCTGAATGAGGAACACATTCTATGGCCTCCTTCAGCAGCAGAGATTGCACTTCTTGTTCCATCACCTGAGCCTGCTCCGAACCACTGTAGTCTGCACCACCCCAGAGAATTTGGGGGGTGGTGCCCGAACTGCAGTTTGTACCCTGATTTTATTATATGCAGGACCCATGCAGATATGTTGGGAAGATGATTCCATGCCTCTACAAAATCTACTACGGGAACCAGCCTCTCGAGGCTGGTCTCGGTGTTTTTCGAAGCACTGTTCTCGACTTCCTGAAGCGAGATACCGGCAGGATTTAGTCGATACAGTCCTTGTGACCACAATTGATGTGTGTTTTTTATTTTTTGACACTAACGCCACGGTGTGCGTCGCTGGAAATTGATGTGGCCCGAGCGCCAGAGACGGCGGAACCGACACCGATTTCCTGAGGACTCGCTGCGAGAGCAACCTCGGTTGCTCTGCAGCGGGGGACAGCCCTCCGAGGTTCTACCACCTCGGTAGGACCTCTTCCCGAAGCTTCCACTAAGGGAACCAGCCTCTCGAGGCTGGTCTCGGTGTTTTTCAAGCACTGTTCTCGACTTCCTGAAGCGAAAGACCGCAGGATTTAGTCGATACGGTTTCTGTGACCACCAATGATGCTTGTTTTTTATTTTTTGACACCGAACGGCATGGTGTGCGCTCACTGGAAATTGATGTGGCCCGAAGCGCCAGAGACGGCGGAACCGACACCTATTTCCTGAGGACTCCGCATGCAGAGCAACCTCGGTTGCTCTGCAGCGGGGGGGGGACAGCCCTCCGAGGTTCTACCACCTCGGTAGGACCTCTTTCCTGAAGCTTCAACTAAGGGAACCAGCCTCTCGCCATGTAAGCCCTACTTATTAAAGCAGATGTATCTCTGCAGGGCTTACTAGGCAGCGCCGGGGTTTTAGCCCATATACCGTGCCCCCAAAACATCATCTGTAATCAAACACTGGGGCTGGAGATACGGGATCTAATGCGGTTTACCCCACGATCTCGCTTTTAGATATCTTTGTGGAGATCGGGGATAAACGGCAAACCCCGGCGCTGAGTTTGTGATCTGTGCCGCAGGAAACGCACGTCTAATTGCTTTCAACTTGCGTTCCCTGCTCATTTTGTGGCCAGCTGATATTCAGGCACGCGTCACAACCTCAATCAGCTCCTCATAAGCTTGGCCAAAAACTGGCGTGCTTGGCTCACGGTCGTCCGCATCGATGCTGAGCATATCCACTTCCTCGGAAGCAGTGAGCTCAAGCAAGGGGACCTGATCATGGGCAGAAGAAGCCGCGACGCCGGCTTCTGCACCACTCACAGTAGGCTCGGGATCCTCAAACGAAGAATGAGAACGTGCCGCAGCAGTCTCATTCTCATCTGCAAAATCCGCTATGAACCCCGCGATTTCAATCGCCGCTGCCTCAACAGACGCTGGACCAAAACCGTGGGGAACGCGAGCCTGACCGTGCTCATCGAGCACGCCAACCGGAGCGCAGCACTCTCATGGGTAGTGCTTCACAACTTTCACAGGCAGATCCCTCGAGAGCTGCTCTGTGCGTGCTATGCTCCCAAACAGTTCACACATAAAGCGTGCGTGTCCCTACCCGTAATGAAACGAGGGCAGGAGTGCACGCACTTCTTGAACTGTTCGGTGGCCATAATATTTTTAAATCAGACAAACAACACCAAATAAGACAAACGATTTCAACATAGAGCTTTGCTGAAGAGCTGAAAGCTAATGTGTATGTGTACCGAGCGCCACTTTTATGCATCCGGTTATGCCGTCACATGTTACGCCATGACGCTAACACCAATCAAGATTGGAATAGTTTCATTCATAATTCAGAGGCGCACGCTAAGGAGCGTTCCCCAAAGAGTCGTTTTCAACGACGCAGTGCGAGTTCCCTCGGAAGGGAACTGTTGTGCTGTGAATTGTCCTGTTTCTTGCTCTTGAAACTAAAAATAAAGCTGGATTCTCAGAATCAAATGTTAAGGTCCTGTTTTCTGTGTTATGCAAATGTTCTTTATAAGTCGAGCGTGGCATCTTGTCTTGACACTGTCTATATTTAAAGCAGGTCACCTTAAACCCACCCCTGCTGCCTCATGACAGTGACATCTGGATGCACCGCACACACATACCTCTGCTGTTGCCGGCTGAATATCAGAGAGTGTTTACGCAGATGATATGTATGAAAAACACAGACTGTAATATGCCATCATTCCAGTACAGAAAACAGCAAGTCAGTCAGTCTCCATTCTGCAGTACATACTCTTTGCAAGATTTCAGCATGTTTACCATATTACATGGTAAAAATTTGGATTATGCATGCATATCAGTGCACCATGCAATGTATCTGTTTGGGGCTGTGTTTGTAAGAGTGGGAGGGGGAGAGAAAGAGAAAAATAGAGAAGAACTTGTGGTGTTTATGGGACAAGAAGACTGACCACAGCTTGCACCCTTCCCCCTCCTTCAGCAAGGCCGAATTTCAATATTTTTTTCAGTTAATTTGCCTCTCAGAAATGTCAGGAGCCTTTTTCCATCTCCTACTTACTTTCTCCCTTTCTCTCTCGCCTTGACCTAGATTCATGTGGGGAAAGTGACACGTCTGCCTGACCAAAGAGCGACCGGACGCGCTCTGCAACTCAAGTGCCTATAAAAAAATGACTCCCTGTCTCTGAATAAGAATAATGAAAACCAGTGGCATGACAGATTGGACATAGATGAGATTGCTGGTGTGACTATATGCATGCGTCGCTTTCCGGCTTTGCATCTGAAATGGAAAAAGGGTGGGTGGGTATCAGGCTGTCGTTTCTGACGTTAAAGGGACACAGTCCCTCAACCTTTCACTCAGAGCACGCACATCACACAAGATTGAACATTGCTTGGCCTCTGACCATATTTTCTATCCACACATGACTAGACCAAAGTCCTCTCTGCAAGCTACCTCTGTCAAATAAAACACACTCCCACACAGCATTAAAAGAGCTGAGTGGACGTTTAAAAGAGGGTGTGAGGTATATATAGGAAGTGTAGGAAGCTCTATAATCAAACTTGTTAAATATCTATAAAGCAGGCTGAATTCTGTCAGAGCACTTTGTAGAGATTAGTAAATCAATTAGAGGTGCTGAGATCCAGCCATGATAGATGGGAGGTTCAACAGCGGTAGCGGCCAAGATGGCGGGTGGTGTGGCATGATTCCAATAGGCATGTTACTGCCTCTGCATGTTTGAGTGAGTGTGGGGAAAAAATATTTCAGCACCAACAACTTGTAGTGTTTCCTGTTTGTCACTATACCCTGGTCCAGTTATGTAAATGAACCCAATTACTGTAAAAAAAAATAAATAAAAAAAATGCATGGAGCATTTCAATAACTACACAGAAAACGATTTTATTATACCAGTTATGGAATATAATCAATAAATAATTAAACATTTATAATAAATAAATATCAAATAAATTGAAAATGCAAATGCAAAACATCTATTTCCAATTCCAATTTTCCAATTTTTTTCAATTTCCATTTTATTGTTGGAATCTCTTCCAAAAATTGTCTCGCATCCCACAGCGTTTACTGGCTCACATTAATTCACATCAGTGCACATCCACGTCAAATTATAAACACAATACAATAATTACCACTTGATGCCAAACCCACAAATCAGTTTGTAATTGCACAACCAGCTGCAGTACATTGATTTAGTCCTTATATTTTTCAGAACCCTGAGGCCTACTTAGACCCCCAATTCTGATTTATTAATTTTACCGATTGATGAACAAAAGATTTCCATAATCTGTTCATTCTAGCATATGCTACTCTAAGTCTTCTGGTTGATGTCAAAAGCTGATATTCCTCATACAGAATATGAGAAGTGTCAGACATAATTTTACCTGTCAGTGACAACATTTTTGTCATGCACAACTCATGAAAACTTGGCTCAAGCATTTGGCCCACAATCTTAGAACAAATAGATATAAGACAATTGAGATTTTAGTTTAACAGAGAGACCGCTATACCACGCACATATTCCATATTGTATAACACTCTGAATTACAGATTGAAAGAACAATAACAAAATCCTTTTGTTTACTCCAAAGGATCTTAAGACTCCTAAGAAAATAAATACGTTGTTGGACCTTATGACAAACATATTCTATATGTGCACTCCATGATAAAGCAGTGTCCACATAGACACCCAAGCCTTTATACGACGACACTTCATCAAT
Organism: Xyrauchen texanus; assembly: GCF_025860055.1. Lineage (NCBI taxonomy): Eukaryota > Metazoa > Chordata > Actinopteri > Cypriniformes > Catostomidae > Xyrauchen > Xyrauchen texanus. The sequence goes on along the minus strand of NC_068295.1, from coordinate 20,768,779 downwards.
CTTTATATTATAGTCACTTGTGTTCGATTCATATGTTCTGGAAGACCCAAAATAACTTCCTTTGTCTTCTTCCCGTTTATAATAAGTAAATTCCTCTCGCACCACTCCACTAATCTATCCGCGCAACATTGATGCACACTGGAATCATCTTCAATCCCCAATAAAGATAACAGCACAGTATCATCTGAGAACTTATGTAAATACAATATTTATATGTATTTAAAATATCTGTTTTACAATCATCTGTATAAAGGGTAAATAGGAAAGGTGAGCTCACACATCCCTGTGGAGCTCCTGAATAAGTGACAATGGAAGCTGAATATTTCTGATTGACTCTAACTATCTGTGTTCTACCTGTCAAAAATGAGTAGTACCAAATAATCAGTTAAGGATTATCTTTCATTTTTGTCAATAGAAGCTCTGGTTGTATCATATTAAATGCATAGGTGAAGTCCAAAAAGAGGGCACGGGAAATAGTTTTAGGCTTATCCAGATATTTCAGGATCAGATGTAACAATGTTACCACTGCATTTTCAGTACTGTGATTTTGTTTATATGCAAACTGTATCTAATTTACCCTCTAATGACTTTAGAAGCTGTTTAACCACAATTATCTCTAAAGTTTTCATAACAATAGGACTTAATGCTATGGGCCAAAAATCCCCTAATTCTTGTGCCCCTACTTTCATTGGAAGAGGTACTACATACAAAGTCTTCCACATTTCAGGGATAATATGATTATCTAAGGAACTCTGAAAAATTACTACTGATAAAATAGCCTGTGGAGAAATATGAATGAAGGAAATACATAGTGTAGCCTAAGAAAAATTGCCTATAAACAGTCTCCTGCCATCATAAGTGTAGCTCACAGTTGTTTGAAACAGTCTTATGATGAGATGATGGCACATCAGATGCCATTGGATTTTTCACACCACACAACCGTTGACTGATGGGAGCTGATGTTGTTATGTTGAGCCATGGGCATCAGAAAGGGAAGAAAGGTCACTTGTGATTGCTTGTGACCCAATAAGGAGACTTTTCACCATCCAAAGACTTCACTGATGTGACATTTGGCAGATATGTCCAAACAGACATATGCACAAACACTTTGACAGCCTTTACAGTGACCCTTTAAGCTAGAATGGACATAATTAAGAACAGCCCTTGCCCATGTAAATAAAAAATAACACTGTTGTGGACAATATTCCCTACCTTCTGACTGGAAGTAACTTCAAGTGCAAATGAAATGGGAAACATGTTGAAAATCTGGGGGTGGGATCAGTAACTGAATAACTAATATATTTGCATTGTATCACAACACGTAAATTTAACTGTAAATTGAACAGAATGTTACCATACAGATATCCATTTTGTATAGACACTCATTATAAGCAAATAGCTGCATTAATACAATTAACATTTTAACTGCACAAAATCCAGAGCACTAACATATTCTAGCAAACATGTAAAGTGAAATAACAGTTTTTTTCAGTCATACACCATCCATATGTGAACATAAACAACCAGACATCTCTAAAGTAAATGAAATGGGAAATTAGTGTGGAAATTTCTATTTAGTTTTTTACAGGTAGATAAAAAGAAGATGGTTGAACTGGCTACTCCATCTCAACCAGTGCTTGATAGTAATGGATTACATGTATGTAATCACATTACAAAAAGTAATTTTAATTGAATTGCATTTTAAAATGTTTGTAATTAGATTACATGACTTCTTATGGATTACATGATTAATAAATTATTATTATTTTTATTTATTTTTTTAACAGTCAACGGCAATAACTAATATGCAACTGATTATGCTCCTAAATTTGTCTGAGCCAGAGCATGTGCAATAGGCCCACTACAGTACGTACATTCACTCAGCACGCCCTGGATTCTAACTCACGACTCCAGGGGTGGTGGTCAGAATCCTTACTCGCTGAGCTACCCAGGCAATTAAGTTAATAATCAGCACTAATTAATGAATTTCAAATTAAATTTCAAATTTTAAAATACATGCATGTTCAAATTTTCTTCCATTTTGGGTGGCATAATGTTAGTTTTTTTTTTTTGTCTCAGTGACTGACAAAATTTTATATTCAGTGATGTTTAATGAAAAAAGTGTAAATTGGTTCTTAATACACTTCAAATTAAATATTGGATGCAATTTGCAATCCAAAAATAATCAGATAACCAGTATTCTAAAAGATTTTTACTGTTTAGAATTTTGTTAATGTAGTTTATAATCACTACTGGATTACATTTCAGATGTAATATATCCATACCACCCAACATCTCAACCATATGTATTTTTTAAACAGACTGACTCTGAGCTTGATATTGAGAGATATATAGTTACTTTTTTGAAGGCTTGTCAGTTGATAATAAAATAAAAAAATAAAAAAAGTACTCCATGCAGCTATGCATGTGCCTTGATTCATCCACAATCCTCTGCTCAGGAGGGGGTGAGACCATTGTTGGGGGATGATGTGGACATGTTGGCACCAGAAGCATGTTGTGGTTAAGCAGAAATTAAGCTGACATGACCCTGCATAGAGCAGGTAAACAGAAAGCCTGCTTTGCCTGAGGTTACCATATGGCAGCAACACCAGCAAAGCGACCTGGTGGCTTTAGCTCTGTTGCAGGGGATGTTTTGCTACCTGCTGTCCTCTTTGTTCAGTTTTGCTTTCGGTGCCGTCTCTCAAACTGTGACAGGCCCTGGCTGAAAGCAATGGGATGTCAAGTTGGTAAAATAAACCAGGAAGAAAACAGCTACATGCTTTACACAAATATACACAGCTGAAACCAGATCAAGGAAAAGCAAGGAAAGGATTCAGAGGAAAGAGAGAGAGAGAGAGAGAGAGAGAGAGAGAGAGAGAGAGAGAGAGAGAGAGAGAGAGAGAGAGAGAAAGCATTCACAGTGTGTTGCCAGCCATATGGTGTTGCGTATGCAGGACTCCTTAAGTGAAATTTCTGGAATGACCCGAGGCGATGAGCAGAGCAGTCTCAACACAAGGAGACTGGTCTCACTCTAAAACCGTTTCTGCAAATTATTGATGAATTGATGTTTAAATGCCATGGCAGTGATACCTGCACCCACTCCTGATGGTGACCCAGTACAACATGTTTTTCCTCTCAACAGCATGTGCATTTGCATATGTTCGACAGATCTTCAGAGTATTTTTGACGTATTGTATTGAGTGACAATTTCCAAAAATGTAAACCTATTCTGTGTGCATTGATTTTTTTTTAAATTAACATGGATATTCACACACACACACACACACACACACACACACACACACACACACACACACACACACACACACACACACACATATATATATATATATATACCTCCCCCCCCAGCTTCCCTGAGTTCAAAAGGGGGTTGTTGTTGATGAGACATGTTTTGATGCCTCGAAGACATGCATAAATTATGAGACAGTGAAGGCCCCTAAATAAGAGAACATTTTAATTATCAAGATTGTCATCGCCTCCTTCTTTAAACCCCCACATTTCTTTTCTTTTCTCATCTGATTTTATTTTCTTTCTTCTTTTTTTTTTTTAATTAGCCTTATTACAATTTAATTGGTTGAGTTTTACCCATCTTAGTCTATGACAGCATTATGAAGCTATTAATACAGATCCTCAGTGGAGTGAAAAGTCTAATCAACCAATCACCTCTGATATCAGAGAAATGAGCCTTGGAATATTATCATTTTGATCCTTTGTCCTTTTAAATTGTGCTTACAGGTTTTATGATTATTTGAGGCCTGTGTGTTTGTTTAGATAAATATGTCTGTTTATTCCCTCACTTGTCTAAATGTAGTAATATTTAAAAGTGTGTGTGTGTGTGTGTATATATATATATATATATATGTATATCTATTTATATATATATATATATATATATAAAAGAAGAAAATAAAGATACAAACATTTTCAGATACTTTAATCAATTTACCATTAATTGCAGACATGTTTGTGAACTACGTTTTCTTTTATGGTAAACTGATGTGTAAACAAGACTGAATGAGAGATGTTATAGTAGTGGGAAGAGTCTGTAGTGTCTATTGGTTAAATCGGTATTGTTGTCTTTCTGACAGAATCCAGACCCAGAGCTGAATAAACACCCTGTTTAATCACTGTTAGAAATACTGACTAGAAAGGCAAACCAGACAATGTGCTAATTAGTACATTTGCATATGATCATGCAAATAAAAAAGCTGAACCCAAACCTGTGTTTGCATGTACCACAGTTGGGCTCTGTACTGGAGGCTTGCTGCAGAGTAAGGGATGATACCACTGCCATCAGCACATTGGCCAGTTTAGACAAAAAAAAAAAAAAAAAAATCGTACTTATTTCTGCTGTAACAATTAGATAAAATAAGGCATAATAGCTTAAATGGATAGTTCATCCAAAAAATGAAAATTCTTAATTTTGTCATTGTAAAGGGAGGACATGGGGATCCAGGTTTCTTCAACTCAGGTAAGCGGTTTAATGGAGTAACTTGGGTTTTTACAGGGGCACCACAACACTTCAGCTTCACACTTTCAAAATAACTTGTACTCTATAAATAAAAAATACTCTTTTAGCTTTACAATACTTTTTAACTTCACAATACTCTTTCAGCTTCACAACACTCTTTCAGCTTCACAGTGCGCTTCTAGACCCAGACCTGGGTCTCCTGGTCTGCTGGTGGTGTGACTCTTTTATGCTGTTCTCCCTGTGCTCAACAGGTAATCCGCATGTTGGTGTCTTTCATGCGGTGGAGCATTGGAGTGAGGCGTGATCCGAATAGAGGGTGAATGCCCCCCCCCCCCCAACAGGTAGTATCGGAGAGTGAGGACCGCCCACTTGATGGCAAAACATTCTTTTTCTATGGTGCTGTACTTAGTTTCCCTCAATGAGAGCTTGGGGCTAATGTACAGCATCGGGCACTCCTCCCCCTCCCCCACCTGCAAGAGTATGGCCCCCAGCCCTCTGTCTGAAGCCTCCGTCTGTAAAACAAAAGGGAGAGAGAAATCGGGTGAATGTAAAAGGGGCCCCCCGCAAACTGCGGCTTTAACCTGCGTGAACGCCTGCTATAACTGCTTCGTCCACTGGACCAGGTCTGGAGCTCCCTTTTTAGTGAGATCAATCAGCGGGCTGGTGACGTCTGATTGGGTATGAATCTTCTATAATAGCCAGCAAACCCCAGGAGCTGTCTCACCCCCCTTTTTGGTCTTGTGCCTCGGGCAGGTCACAATCACCACCGTCTTATCAACTTGGGGACGCACACACCTGCCCTTGGCCTAAGTGGAACCCCAGATACCGCACCTCCATCCACCCAAATGCGCACTACTTTGGGTTTGCTGTGAGATGCTGCATGTGCCACTGCCAATTATTGCTGTAAATGATGATTTAATCTAGATATCATGTTTTTAAAGGTTTTATTATATAGTTCCACCAGGCTATCTGTTTGTGGATGGTAAACACTGGTATGGATTGATTTCATGCCCAATAATTCGGTGCCCTGATCGGTGAGGATTTCTTTCGGTATCCCCACCCGGGAGATTATTTTGAAGAGTTCCTCCGCAACACTGCGTGCTGAGAGGATGCTCAGAGGCACTGCTTCCGGATATCACGTTGCATAGTCCACTAGGACAGATGCAAAGCGATGCCTGCGTGCTGACCGCTCTAATGGCCCGAAGAGGTCCATTCCAATTCTTACGAAGGGGACCTCTATCAATAGAAGGGGGCGCAACGGTGCTTTTAGGGTGGCCGTTGGGTTAACCATTTGACATTCGCGGCATGCCGCACACCACCTGCGGACATCGCCGCCAATGCCCAGCCAATAAAAATGGGCTATTAGATGGTTTCATGTTTTCTCCTAAGTGACCCGCCATGGGATTATAATGAGCCATCTGGAACACCATTTCCCGACGGCTCTGTGGTATCAAGAGCTGTGTTGAATTTTCTTTTGTTTGAGCATCCTGCGTCAATCTATACAACCGCAAATTTATAATTGCGGTTGTATCCATCAGAGCACTGATCCCGGAAGTTGTCTGGGGCAGGGAAAGGTGTCACCTCCCATGCCCGGGGAACTGATCTCGGTGGCGGAAATCCTCCTCGCCTGCGTGGGGCAGGAACTGGCTCTGGGGAGAGACCAGAACGAGAGGAAAAAGTGGAGGGGGATGAGACAGGGTAAAACACAGGGGGGAGAGAGGGGGCTTCTCCACCCTCAGGATGGCTGCTATATGGTCCTCCGCAAGCCGGACAGTTTCCTCCAGTGATGCCAGGCAGTGGCACTGGATCTACTCTGTCATCCCTCTTGGCAGGCAATGTTTAAGCAGTTCCAGTAGCACCTGGTTGATGATCCACTCGATGTCGCGGTCCCCCGCCAGCAGCCATCTCCGGCAGGTGTCCCGGAAACGTTGGGCAAGGCAAACAGGCGGTCAGACTTCTCCAGCTTCAGTATCCAGAAGTGTTGATGATTCTCTTCCGGACTCCAACCAACCCGTAACAAGATGGCCTCTTGAGGTCGACATAAGTCAGGAGGCTTGTTGCCGGCAGTTGTTGAGCTGCGAGCTGGACTTCCCCGGATAACAGAGGAATGAGCCAGGCCACCTATTTGCTGCGCGGCCAGCCCCAGATCTCGGTGGTGCGCTCGAAGAGGTCAAGGAATGCTTCTGGATCTTCCACCGCCCCCATCTTCTGTAACGCGGGCAGGGCCAAAGGGGTGCTAGTGTCCGGGGTCACGGCTGGGGCAGCCTCCGGATTGCATGCCGGTCCTCTGCTTGAGCCCGTAGGATCTCAATAAACTGACGATCTTGGTCTTGCCAGAGCTCAAGCAGGGTTTGTTGGTGGTTCTGATGCAGGGTAGCGAGGGACTGGAGGACGTCCGCCAACTGGGAGGACTCTATGGGGCGACTTCCTTCAATCTTCCAGGGTTCCCGGGTTTCGGCACCAGTGTAAAGGGAGGACACAGGGAACCAGGTTTCTTCAACTCAGGTAAGCGGTTTAATGGAGTAACTTGGGTTTTTACAGGGGTGCCACAACACGTCAGCTTCACACTTTCAAAATAACTTCACAATACTTTTTACCTTCACAAAACTCTTTCAGCTTCACAGTGCGCTTCTAGACCCAGGCTCTCTCTCCCGGTCTGCTGGCAGTGTGACTCTTTTATGCCGTTCTCACTATGCTCACTGTAATTAGAGACAGGTGTTAGACATAATTAAGGTCAGTGTCCTTACCGTTTTCTCTCTCTCCGGACAGACACTTGACCACGCCCCCGCTGCCACAGTCACCCACGTGTTAATTCAGAAAAATTTGACATTTTTTTTCATCCGTGGAACACACAAGATGATAGTAGGAAGATTGTTACCATTACCATTAATTTCAAATAAATAAAAAAAAGAGAGAGAGAGAGAATGGTGTCTCAGGCAGGCATTCTGACTGACATCTTCTTTAAAATAATGCTAGAATTTATTATTATTATTTTAGTGAACTGCCCTTCTAAAAATTGTCTGTATGAGGATGGACCAGAAATAGCCATGGCAGAGATACAGTACACTATCTGAGAAATCTTGGTTTGTTATAAAATAGCACGGAATGCTCAATGTCTGTAGAAAGCAGAGGGCACATTCTGTATGGGTCAGTTCTCACCGGAGGATCAGTATATGTTCAGTTCATTCTGCACCATAAGTATAAATGTAATTCACTCAATTTTCCAGTAACAATTTAGCATGGACTAACATTCTCCTCCATTAAAACATTTCACAACAAATCACTAAACAGCAGAAACAGATTAAAGTGAAGTTGTGCAGACTGTAAATTATATATATATATATATATATATATATATATATATATATATATATATATATATATATATTTTTTTTTTTTTTTTTTTTATTCAAAAGTAATGCAGCAGAATTAGCTTTGAATTAAATTATATTTGCATGGCATTACTGGACTCATCTCAGTAAATGGTTTGAAATCCCTGAGGAAACATGGCTCAAACTGAATAAAAGCACTCTCTTCTGAACATCAATCTGAAAATCTCTAAAGGTTAACTCCTCCTGGACAAGATGCATATGAAAAGACCTTAGAGCAAAAATCTACAATCCACCAAAGTGTGACCATGGAACATATGTGTCTGTAATGCTTCAGAGCATGAGGGAAGAGCTCCAATGCTGGAAACATAGAACTACATTTTTTAACTTTTTAACTAGCACATTTCTAAAGGATAAGAGGTAGGTGCTCAATTCTGCCCACTAACAAATGTGACACTTAACAGGGCCAAGTAAGTGACATAACCTAGCGCCTTATAGTTAAAGTCAGGATTTTTGTCTTAAAAGCCACACATTATTCCTTATAAGTCCAGCATTTCTATAATGTCTGCAAAAGCTATTGAATATGTGTTTTATGAATTATCTACAAATAGGAGGACTAAAGTGCGCATTTTTCCACTAACGTACCATAAATAACATATTAATAAATAATTAATAATTAGTCATTTTAAAAGCACTTAAACATGCATGTAATTTTCTCTGATGAAGGGATAGCTCACCCAAAAATGAAAATTCTGTCATCATTCACTCACCCTCAGGTCATTCCAAACCTATAAGACTTACAGTATTTTCTTCCATGGAACACAAAAAGAGATGCTAGGCAGAATGACAGCATCAGTCATTCAATTACAGTGTATTCAGAGAAAAAAAAGTTGAAGGCTTAGAAAATGATCTCATCATGTACTCACCATCATGCATCACAGGTGTATATGCCCTTCTTTCTTCAGCAGAACATATTTGAAGAAAAATATCTTAGCAGGTTCTTTTGAGTCATGGCCTGGCGAGACAGGGTGTGGAGCATGAGACAAGGATGGAGCTGGTGGTGGGTTTGGTGGAGGCTCCAGGAAGGGAGCAGGGTCCAGCGGTTTGGGGGGTGACCACAGGGCAGGGACAGAGTCAGGAGGCCTGGGATTCGGCCAGAGGGCAGGGACAGGAGGCCTGGGAGGTGGCCACGGGGCAGAGGGTACAGATTTCTGGGCTGCGGCTGCTGGACATTTTTCAGGAGGGAGCGGCTCAGAGGGCAGAGCCGTGGAAGTCCTCTGTGGTCGTGAGCACTGGCATTGATGGGGGAACATCTTTTGTGGCTGTGAGTACAGGAGGGGACAGGGAAATGACCTCAGTGGTCGTGAGCACTGGCGGCGTCTGGGGAACGACCTCAGTGGTCGTGAGCACTGGCGGCGTCTGGGGAAGGACCTCAGTGGTTGTGAGCACTGGTGGCGACTGGGGAATGCCCTCAGTGGTCGTGAGCACTGGTGGCAACTGGGGAATGACCTCAGTGGTCGTGAGCACTGGCAGCAACTGGGGAACGACCTCAGTGGTGAGACAGGGCGTGGAGCAGGAGACCAGGGCAGAGTCAGTGGTGGGTTTGGTGGGGGCTCCAGGAAGGGGTCCAGTGGTTTGGAGGGGTGACAACAGGGCAGGGATAGGGTCAGGAGGCCTGGGAGGTGGCCACAGGGCAGAGGCAGGAGGTCTGGGAGGCAGCCACAGGGCAGAGGGGACAGAGTTCACACTTGGAGTAGGAGCCCTTCTCTTCCACTTCCGCATGGCCGTGAGCACAGCTGTGGGAGGCTCGATGAAGGAAGTCTCCAGGCAGAGGAGAACGTGGTCTCCATTGAAGGGAGCTCAGAGACCCCTGGAGCCATAGTGGCCCCCCAGAAAATTCCTCTAGGGTTTGGCGGCCATGACGGGGAACTCTGGTATGGCAGCCACATTAGGAGTTGGCATCCTTTTCCGCCACTCCCACAGTAAACAGTGAACCACTAAGACACAGGGCAAAATCAATTTACTGTTCCAGAGTACAAGAAATTCCCCCTCCTAGTGGCATGGAATATAAAGTCTAATTTACGCCTGCATGGAAAAAGTCCTTCAGAGTCACATTTGAATTAAAATTCACCTTGCTGGCCAGAACACAGAAGTCTTCCACATATTCCGCTATTGAACAGTTTCCCTGGCTTAACCGCATTAGGCAAACTGCTGGGTTCATGTTGTGGTAGAGTATTCTGTAATGTGTAGGCAGGCAGGACAGGCAGACAGGAACAAGCAAGGATGAGACAATGAAGTTAACATGACAATAAACCAATGAGAACAAGACACATGAACAAGAGGAAAACAAGATAACCACATGACTAGACAAGGAAGTGAACTAATTTCTAAATAAAGACCTGAAAACATGAACTGTATTTGTATCTGTATGTTTACTCACAATGGTCAGTATGTGTTGTCATATTGGATGTCTCAACTGAGAAAAAAAAGCAAGAGTATATCCAAACATGCCAACACAAATATATCACATTAAAGACCGGCTTGTGAATGCGTAAAATGCTGCTGACCGTAAACGATTGATTTATAGTTGAAAAGTACTTAAATTTTGATATTTTTCACACTAAAAGTGATAATTTCAGGAAGACATTGAGTAAATTATAATTTTCATTTTTGAGTGAACTGTCCCTTTAATGTGAACAGTAATTGAAGCTAATATCCTGCTTTTCTTCTACTTTTGTGTTCCATGTTAGGTATAAAGTCATAAAGGTTTGGATTTTGGAATATTATTGGTGATAAATGATCACAAAATTATAATTTTGGGTGAATTATCCCTTTAACAATTGAGAGACCATCTTAAATTGTCCTGTACATAACATTATAACAAACATATGGCTATGGAGATAAAACAATAGGTCTAAATGAACCACACACATACTCAGACACAAACCATGATCAGCACATTATACCATAAGTTTCTGTTTTAATTGTTAGTATTTGATCCAGCTCTGATGTGTTCAAGCTGTGCAGCTTTTTCAGATAATAATAATAATTAAAAAAAAATTGTGTGCGACCCTGACTGGGCAAGATAACTGGAGACTTTATGTAGTGCTCTCAGCTTTAGGACATGGAGGACACAGACAGGGCATTATTGTGATATTAACTTTACTTTAGCTTCTCTTCACACCAACTGCAAACTGAAGGCAGAGTTTGTGCCACAGATGAAGGATGTTCAAAGTCAACTGCATGCTTGCAGCAAGCTGATGGCCTCCAATTGATTGCAAATGCAGGCATATTGAATAAAGAAAAACCTCTGATCGATATTATCTTTATAAAAGAGCGGATAATCAGCTGCTCTGAGCTCAGCCATTACTGAACTCTTTTTGTTTTACTATTCAGCACAAATCAACCCCAGCCTCTCGTCTGACAGCTCCCATTTTATGTTCCCTCTCTTTTGATTTTGTTTTCCTTAAGAACATACACTGATCAGCCACAAAATTAAAACCACCTGCCTAATATTGTGTAGGTCCTCCTCGTGCCACCAAAACAGTGCCAACCCACATCTCAGAATAGCATTCTGAGATTTTATTCTTCTCACCACAATTGTACAGGGTGGTTATCTGAGTAATGGTAGACTTTGTCAGTTCAAACCAGTCTGGCCATTCTCTACTGACCTCTCTCATCAACAAAAATACTCAAACCAGCCCATCAGGCACCAACAATCATACCACAGTCCAAATCACTGAGATCAAATGTTTTCCCCATTCTGATGGTTGATGTGAACATTAACTGAAGCTCTTGACCCGTATCTGAATGATTTCATGCACTGAAGTGCTGCCACACAACAGGATGATTAGATAATTGCATGGATGATTGTTGGTGCCAGACGGGCTGGTTTGAGTATTTCTGTATCTGCTGATCTCCTGGGATTTTTGCACACAACTGTCTCAAGAATTTACTCTGAATGGTGCCAAAAACAAAAACAAAACATCCAGTGAGGGGCAGTTTTGTGGACAGAAATGCCTTGTTGATGAGAGAGGTCAACAGAGAATAGAAAGATTGGTTTTAACTGACAAAGTCTACCGTAAATCAGATAACCACTCTGTACAATCGTGGTGAGAAGTCGCTGAACTCAACTGATAGAGCATTGTACCTGCAAAACAAAGGACATCGGCATGAGTTCTGCAGAGCATGTGATTTAAAAGTGTCATTAGAGCACCACAAAAATATGTGGTTGCTTGTGGTTAAATTAACAAAACAGTATTATTCAAATTTCCACCTGTTCTGTTTAGAATCTGCTGATTATGCATTTGTTATGGTGTAATGAACAAAGCATATATCTCAAGTGACAAACATACTAGGTATACTGCACACTGTAAAAGACAGACAGATATAGACATTCCTGTACATGATGTGTATGTGTGTTTTCTCTCAGGATAGAAACAGTGTAACATCTCTGAGTCATGAACTGCTTTCTGCACTGCATGGCCGTGCAACCACTGTTCATTTTTGGTGGCTATTCATCTGGTTTGTACACACTCACACATGCATTCGCTCACTCTCACACACATCAGGGGAGGAGGAAGTGCTACAAGAGCACCTCATCGCCTGCAAGAATTCTCAAGATCCCTCCCCTTTTAGATGCCAAATGTTTAATGTATATTTAATAGGCTTCCAGATAAAAAAAAAATACAAAAATAAAAATAAAAAGTCCACTGGCTCGATAATGCAATGTTTTACTTTTTCGGTTTTCTTCCTTTTTTATGTGTTCCTCACTCGCTCTGCACCTACCCATTTTTTGTCCTTTTTGTGTTGTTGTTTTTTTTTTTTTTTTATCTGTGGTGAAAAACTGCATGGCTGCTTAAGATGTGTCAGAGATGGAATACAAATTACTCCTCACACTCCCCTGTTTTAAAGCAGTGGCCCCATGCATAAATAATAAAACTATACAAAAGGAGTTGTGTATGGAGGAAGCTGTCTATGGTGCCACATTAAAAACATATGCAGACAAAGGGGACTCATGCATGCTACACAGAAGAAAAAAAAAAGCTTTGCCCAAATAACACAAAGGATTACTTTATGGATTTTTTTTCTCAATCCATAATGATGACATATATTTCTGTGACATGACTTGTCTGATCTGATTGAGAGCATGGCAAGAGCTGTAGGTGCAGGTTGAAGCTTATGTTCTAACACATTTAGATCAGGGTTAGGCAAACTTTAGAGTTTAAGAATTGGCTCCCTTTTCATATAATAAGTTGGAATTTGAAAAGAAATCTACACGCCCCACTGGATGCTGAACTGGAATTTTAATTGAAAACAATAAGAGCCATAAAGTACCACTAAATAAATATTGACGTCACAATTTTAGTCTATTGACTATATAATATATTGAGTAAATCAGAGCATTATGTGAAATTCTGGGAAGTGTTCTTCTCACTATAGTTCATAACATGAAAATTAATGTATTAAATGTAATGACAAATATAAATTATAAATACATTGATTATTATATATATATTTTTAAATTCTTTGAATTTCTAAATCTTCTTTCAAACAAATCAAATGTAAATGACAAATCTGCATCCTATTTCAGGAATTCAGTTTTAATTTAAAAGGCATTCTCCATTCAATTCTGAATGACACATCCAAGATTAAGATGACCCATGGTCAGAGTGCTTGAGATATTGCTATGTGGTGGCACAAGTTGACATCTTGCTTTTCTCATTCTCTCAGTGCTACTGTACTGTATGTGTGGTGTAAACAGCACTCCTCAGCTGCTGGCTTTCAGCAACAAGCCCAACACATAACCTCTGACCGCTAAACCGCTAAGCATCAACAATTTATCTCTCTCACTCTCACAGAACCCTGTGATGGCAAGAGATCATTTCATATACGATTTTTTTTTTTTTTTTTTTCATTTTAATAGTGTTGGCTTTATAGCCATAAATTACACATTGTCATTGTGAAATAATGCAACTCTGAAATAATTCTAAGCATGTCACCACAGCTTTTGATACTGTCAGTCAAGGCACTCACTGAACAAGAACTTTAACACAGAAAACATGAGTCGCTATTTATCATTTCTGTTCCTTCCCTGCCACCATTCGTCCTTCCTCATCATTGCATTTTGTTATGAACTCTGCATGCGTATTAAGAGGGATTTTGTAGTCCCTAGACACCAATTTACATAAAGTGCAAGCCATCATTGGTTCAAGAGAAGCAAATTACTTCCCTGACAAGATCACCCCCCACCCCTTTTTATTATTTATTAATTTTGAACCTAGCATGAGCTGAGGTTGTTAAGAGCACTTAACCAGATATGCAAAATATCACATTTTCATGACCATGATCAATGAGGAAAGGAGTGGAAAGGCAAAAGAGAGAGAGAGAGAGAGAGAGAAAGTGCTAAGTGATTGAATTAAATGCTGGGCCAATCATTTAACAATTCCCTGAGGTGCATTGTGTGAGAAGACTCTTTCTTAAGCCTTTGCTGTTGTGAACCTTAGATAATCATGCAAAAACTGCACTCCTACACTACTGCACTGATGCTACCTAGATATAGCTAGTCGTATACAGAGGTATGTTCAAGACTCTCAACAGGTGAACTGTAAGTCTGTTGTGTCACAAACAACTGAAAAAAAAAATAAAACTTATAAATGCAAATAATTAAATGCAATTGTACATATTTATAACAAAAAATAAAAAGCTCTTTAAAATAGAAAAAAACATATATTTTGTTGACTTCAAAAGCTGTGTACAATCAAACTCAAAAAAAGAAAATATATCTATTTCATATTAACATGCCTTTTCAAAGTATTTGCAGCTTCGAACCAGGTGAGAGTGTGAGTGCCATTTAGGACACAAAATTACAGGAGAGAGAGAGAGGAGAGTGTGTAATGGAGTTGCTATATGCAAATCGACAAGCAATTAAACAAGCACAAGTAAACTAAAGTACAATTAAAACATGAGAGGCCCATACTCTATCATAGTTAGAAATTTAGATATCGACAGATTTGTGACCTAGAGTTGAACACTAGAAACTAATAATAAAGAGAAAAATAACTTGGGGGAGATCATTCGTTTTCTCATATTCGCTTTTTGATGAAGCACTCGATGAAGCTGAAATGTTCTTTTCATGTCTTGTCTGACACCATGTGTAATATATTTTTTGGGAATGAATGCAACTCAGTAAGATCCAGGGCCTGTTGTATTTCAAATGGTATTCTTCTTCTTTGTAATTTCTATGAGCAATTTTCTATCATTTTGGTTGCCTCTAATAAGAAGTGCTTTGATGAAAAATGGTGGTCTAATTAATTTCTTCATTATGGAGCAGTGATTTCACATGACTGCACTCTAATTCAGACACCAGCTTCAAATATATACAGTTTACATAGCCCTTGGAACATGTCTATAGTTTGAAAAAAAAAATAATACAATGAATAAGAATGCATTTTATTTTTTAAGTACTGCCCTAACTAATTTGTAGCCTTTTGAGATAATTTTTTCTAGACAGTGAAGCTGCCCACTGTTCTTGACTGAAGCCTCCAGATACTGTTAAAGGGATTGTTCACCCAAAAATGAAAATTCAATCTACATTTACCCACCCCTGTGTGTTATATACACATATGACTTTCTTTCTTTTTCTTAACACAAAGGGAGACATTTAAAAAAGAAATGCTGTGATCAGTGATGTCATAAAATGACATACAAAGTTTATGGTGTCCACTCTTCAAGCTTCAAAAAAGGATGCAAGTATAATTCACAAGTCTTAAAAAGTGTCTTCTGTTCTCCCCAAAAAAAGAATGAAATCATTCGGCTGGTGGCAATATATATGGTCGAAGCTGGGGGGTGTCCCTCCAAAGAGGAGGACACTGTGGAGACCACAGCCAGGGGGATTTTCACATGGAATACAACACATGGTCTTACCTGGTAGGAGCGGAAGCACATCGTGCGGAGCGGCGCCGTGGTAGATCCTACCCGAGGGGGGGGAGGAGTTACTACAAACCTGGCGACTAAGGACAGATGCGGTTTACTGGCAGAGAAAACATTTAGCAGATTATACATCACACAGGGTTGACTAGGGAGACAACCAGCACATGTGGAGCACTTACCTCAGTACAGGGACCTGGGTGACACCTGTACTGGGGCGGTAGCGAGCCTCTCCGAAGACTCGTCGGCCGCTAGGCTAGGGAGGAAGAACGTCCAGGGATCACACTTCTTGCAAACGCAACTGGGGAAAGAGTGCACATCTTCGCCTCAAGGGAGGGGAAAGGCGCCATGGCCCGAGTGATTGTGTCTACCAGCGCGGGTGGTAGGCCACTTAAGTCTTCCATGTCCCGTCCAAGGGCCAGACTTGGAGATTCCAGAGGTCCGGTCACGGGTGCCAGATTGTGCCACGTCCCTGAGGAAGAAGGTCCTTCCTCGGGATGAATTCGCCGGGGGGCTGTCACAAGGAGCATAAGGTCCGAGATCCAAATCCGGGAGGGCCAATTAGGGGCCACTAAGAGGCTCTGCTCCTCGTCCTCCCTGACCTTGCACAACGTCTGTGCAAGTAGGCTTACTGGGGGGAACGCATACTTGCGCAGCCCCAGGGTCCAGCTGTGTGCCAGGGCATCTGTGCTGAGGGGAGCCTCGGTCAGAGAGTACCAAAGTGGGCAGTGGGAGGATTCTGGGGAAGCAAACAGGTCTACCTGTGCTTGGCCGAATCAACTCCAGATCAGCTGGACCACCTGAGGGTGGAGTCTCCACTCTCTCCTGAGCATAATCTTTCCCGACAGCTGGTCCGTTGTGCTGCTGAGGTGGCCCGAGATGTGGGTGGTTCGCAGCAACTTGAGCCGCTGCGGACTCCAAAGGACCCGTTCTTTCTTGGGTTCATTGCGACCGGCCATGAGACGGGTGGCGTCTGCTTTCTGCGGGTGGCTTGACGCCAGGCCCAGCCTATTGGGGCGGGCTGTGGCAGAGCCAGTGTTGCTGCCGCAGTGGGACGCCCTTGGCGATACACAGATAGGGGTGCGAGACATTGCGTCGTGCCGGGGCAGGATGTGTTGAATGGTCCCTGTCTACCTTTTAACCACTGAGGATTGCTGGGCGAAATCCTCTACAGTGCCGCCAAATAGGCCAAACTGGTTCAACCAAGTTGGGCCAAAGGTGGTGCTCCTGGTCCACTAAGGTGGACATCGCCTGCCTGAGAGACCACGCCATGACCATCATCGCTCGGAGGGCGAGACCAGTCACTAAACACTGCTTCTGTATACATTTCGGGTCAGAACTACCCTCACGCAGTTCTTTGAGCGCCACGGCTTGGTGCACTTGCAGAAGAGCCGTGGCGTGCAGGGCTTAGGGGACCTGTCCAGTGGCACTGTAGGCTCAGTCGTGAGTGACGACATAAACCCAAAGGCCCTGGACGGGAGACTCGGACGGCTCCGCCAGGTGGCGGCGTTCTGCAGGCACAAGTGCACCGCCTGGCAAACTGTCGAGGGTAGTGAGAGAGGATGAGCCCGCGAACCGGGTCCGGGCAGTAAAAGGTGCCTGCCGCAATCACGTAAGCTCATCATGCACTTCCGGGAAGAAAGGTACGGGGCGTGGCTCAACCGTAAGCGGCGCTCAGAGCCCAGGGACCGATCACCGGGCCACGAGGGTTCAGGGGGGAGCGAAGGATTCCACTCCATCCTGACACTCGCAGCCACCTGGGCAAGCATGGCCATCAGCTGTGCATGGCAACAGACTGAACCAACCCACTCTCCGATGCTGTAATAAAAAGCTCATCCACATCACGAGCCGCGAACACAACCATGAACTCGCACTGAGACAAGCCGGTGGTCACATCACGATCTCGCTGGGGCAAATGATCGTGCTGGGGAATGGGAGATCCGTGGGGGGTTTCCCAGCAGAGAAGCTCCCATTGAAATCCCAAATCACCCCAGTGACCGAGTCGGACACTCTTACGAGAGAAAGCCGCGACCGCAACGTTGCCAGAATCATGCCCTCACAGTGAAAGCAAGATCCATCCACAAGAGCTGTCCCTGCGTGGCCAACACGAGATGCAGCGATAGTGGCTGTGGGAAGCGGAGAGTTAACGACCGCAACCAGGAAAGATACACAAACGAAAAGGCATCTTGAAAAAGAGGACATTTTAGAGGAATAGATGTAATGACACTAAGGGTCGCACTTGG
The DNA here is from genome assembly GCF_025860055.1 of Xyrauchen texanus. Taxonomy (NCBI): domain Eukaryota; kingdom Metazoa; phylum Chordata; class Actinopteri; order Cypriniformes; family Catostomidae; genus Xyrauchen; species Xyrauchen texanus. Next base: position 20,750,786 of record NC_068295.1, on the reverse strand, counting down.
GAGCCCCAAACACCTCTGATCTTTGAAAGAAAGCCAATGAAAATTGGCGAGTGGAATTTTCATGCCACTCCCCCAGACATACGGGTATAAAAGGAGCTGACTCGCAACCAATCATTCAGGCTTTGTGCTGAGGAGCCGAGATAGGGTCCCGGACATTTCAGCGGGTAGTACAGCATTGTGGCAAGAGGGACACAACGTCTCGTTCCCTCTATAAGGGAACTGAGTTCACAACAGTAACCGAGATGTTCCCCTTCTGTCACTCACCAGACATTGTGTCGATGTAGTGACACTAGGGGTCCCTATACGAAAGGCCACAACTGCTGAACTGTGTTATATGGACTGCCGATGCAGGTGCAAGCAAGCAGCGGCGTGTGTAATAGCAGGTGCACCAGTCAGAGAGTAGCCTCCCCCATCACCCCAAAAGACAGAATGTAGTTCCCCACATCCCTGGGGGTCCACCAGCCGCAGTCTTTACACTCTCTGTTTTTACCCTCCACAGAGAATTAGATTCAGCTGGGACCAACTAACGCAATTATTCGCGCCTGGGAAGGTGTTCTTTTAGTTTCCAATTCTTTCAGGGGAAAAGACACTGCAGAGACCACATCCTGCTCGAAGGGGATGTTAACATGTGGCAAGCATGTCATATGGGCTCACCAGCCACATAAGGGAGAGGCATGGTGGTAGGTCCTGCCCGAAGGGGAGGTGAGTGCAGTCAGGAGGGCTGTCTTCAAGGAGAGGGCTTTCAGCTCAACTGATTCTTGCAGCTGAAACGGGGCTTTCCAAAGGGAGACAGGGGAGGAGGGACTTTTTGACCTTTCTCGTAGCTCGTCACAACCGCCTGGCCGTGGATGTGAGTGTGGTGTGGTCGGGCGCACAGAAGGCAGGGGGCCCGAGTTCGCAGAGTCCAAGTAGCAGGTGCTCTGTGTCCGGTTGGCGTGATAATGATGGTCGTAAACATGGGCCGTGTGGCCCAAGGAATGGCCAAAGGAGTGTGGAAACCCCCCTTTTTTATTTTGGGTACCACAGCCCATTTGTAGTGCGGCAAACATGAAACAAAAGGGAACACAACATTTACCTCCTGGTCCTCCACCGGGGATGGAGTGGTCTGTCTCCCTCCTTGGGTTGTCCATCTCAGTGGTGCTTAGGAACATTCCTCAGGATCTTATTGCCAGGTCGCAAGACGGGGGGCATCCGCTTCCTGTGGGGGGCTCTACACTGGGGCTTAGGACTGGGCTTGGGTGGAACTGCCCGGGCCTTCTCCGCCACAGGAGGATGCCATCGGTGAGCAGACAGAGTACATGATCTTGAGCCGCGCCAGGGCAAGATGTGCTGTATCTTCTTCATCTGCTTCTTCACTGCCAAGAACTGCTGGGCAAAGTCCTCGACTGTGTTGCCAAATGGGCCGATCTGGGAGATGGCCGCGTTGAGAAAGCGAACTTTGTCGCTGTCCCTCATCACGACCATATTGTGGTGTGAGTGGTGCCAAGAACCCAGGAACCAATCATCCAGCCACAAGAGCTCAGGGTAGGGTGGAGGTTTCCACTCAAGCCTGACACTCACGGCGACCCGGGCAAGCATGGAGGTCAGCTCTGCGTCGGTCTCACACTGGGCAGGCAGATTTGAAGGTGGCAGCCCAGTCGAGTCCTCAGCATCCGACATCGCCAGCGCGTTCTCCGATGCAGCGATCGAGAATTCATGCTGCTCGCAAGCTCTGAAAGAGATGTTATGCTGGCCGTGAGGCGAGCAGATCTAACTTGGAACTCGACGGGGGCAAATGAGCATGATGGGGAAAGGGAGGTCCACAGGGATTTACCCGACGTGGCTGCGCCCATTGGGGTCCACAAATCACCTCCAGCGCCAGCTAGCCCAGCCTTGTACCCGTAGGTAGAAGGCCCAAAACGGGGGGAGGGGGCGGCTGGAGTGGCTTTCCCCCAGAATAAGGAAAGCCATGACCACAACGTTGCCATGAACCATCCACAAACTCTGCTTCAGTGTGATCATGGCCCAGACACATGAGGCAGCGCCCATGGCCTTCGGAGGTGGAGAAATAACAACCACATCCAGGAATTATACAAAGACGGAAAGGCATCTTTAAAAAGATCACATCGATGTGTTTTGCTCTAATAGAGGAAATATACTCTTTTGCAGGAATATATACTCTCTTAGTGCTGTTGAAGCGCCCAGGGGTGTACTCTACACTGATTGTGCAGAAAGAGAGAAAGCCACTGAAATGTGCCGTATATCCAACAGCATACTTTTCTTATTTAGAGGTGAATGGACTGGCAGTGGAATTCAGCTCGCTGACACACAACCGCTCGGCTCCGAAGAAAAAATCTGAATGAGTGGATGTGAGCCAGTGCCTTTTATACCCGTATGTCCGTGGGAGTGGCATGCAAATTCCACTCGACAATTCTCATTGGCCTTTTCTCAAAGATCAGAGGTGTTCGGGGCTCCCAAGTGTGACCCCTAGTGTCACTACATCAACACAACATCGAGTGAGTGACAGAAGGGGAAGTCTAATTTTGCAATTGCATGATTGCATGCAATTGATTCGATCCTCAGAAGAAAAAAAAAACAGTGCAGAGATCTGGTTTTTATAATAACAAACTCTCCCAACATGATGGCATCTTATGCTGCTTTCATCATGTGTGTGAGTATGGAAGCCAAGTCTGGATGGGGCGTTAAATACCACTTCAAAAGTTTTCCTATAAATTTACACCCAAGCACCAAACTAGTGCAACATACCAATTCAACATTATTAAAGCTAAGCCCCCTATTCCAGATCATTCTTCCCCATGGACATCCAGGAAAGCTCTCTAAATAAGCACATTTCTTGTCAGTTTTGACACTGATGTCTCGTTTTCAGAGGCCAAGCGAGGAGGAGGAGAAGCCCCATGAATTGTCAGCATTTGCCTCAAGCTTTCATGAATACATCTTTCAATGGTTACCTTGTGTTATTAGCAGCGTATGGGTGTTTAGTAACAGCTTGCCAGTGCTTGTGGGCATATCTTGACAGTGTGTTCCCATAACCACCACAGAGCTTAAAACACAGTACTGGAATGTTTTTTAAATGATGCATAAATTATAGAAGCCTGTAAAGACATTTGTAAATGTTTATGTCTGGGTACTGTACTGTAGTGTTTACATGCCCACATCTTTACAAGGGAATTCAGAGGAATATGTGAATTAAATAAAGAACTATCACATCTGAGTATCATTAATAATAAAGTGACTTCTGAATATCCCAAGAACAATGGCATTGTGCATGGAAGTGAAGACAGATTCTTCTGCACCTCTATCTATTAATAATATTCACATCTAATTTTCCACTCTGCTAATGTGATTTTTAATCAAGGACTGCAGCTAAGAAATGCAGTCTTGAAAATTATTAAACAGATTTTTATTGCTGTGACCTAAAGTCCCTTGATCTGACTCAATTGCACAAAAAAATGTTGTTATAACAAAGATAAAAATCAAGAGCAAGTTCTTAGCAAGTTTTAGTTACTTTATTTTATCCCAATTATTGTTGAAATTTATATTGTATTGCTCAAAGTCTTATGAAAACAGATTGAAAGTTTTTTTCACAAGATATAAGCATTTCCTTTTTTTATCCTAATGAATTAAGCATAAAAGATCAATCATGCCTGATAATATTTGAAAATGCATAATTCTCTAACTTGCCTAAGATAAGGCCTTAACGATGGGCTCATATATTTTATTCAGCTTTGAATCTGGGAGGTCTTGAAGTATCCATTTTAATGAATAACATGGTATCCTCTCAGTCACTATGCACAAATCAGTATCCAAAAACAGAGCCAAAAGGGAGACAGTTTGGACCTTTGGTCTTCGTCAGTGCCTGATTTTTCCCAGGACTTGCTTACGATAGTGGCTCTAGTGAGTCATCATTGGGAATGATGATCAAAGACAAATTTAGTCTGACTTTTATGCAAAATGTAAAATGTATGCCTCCAGCAATGTCTTCGCTATTGATTTCTTTTTTCTTTCTCTCTCTATTTTTATCCAAGCACAATACAGAGTGTGAAATTTGAAGAATAGGGTTTTCTCTGTGAAAAAGATTGGGGCACCGGAGGACTGAATGTTTGCATTTAAAGTCAATTTCAAATATTAATGTTCATGCTTTAAAATAAAGTATGATGTTTTACATCTAGATTTGGCATTCAAAATTAGAGATGGCAAAATGTGTCATGAAACAAATTGTCAGGGATGGAAAGAGTACTGAAAAATAATACTAGCAGTACTGTTACTTCTTTAAAAAAACGTAGTTTGAGTAAAATTGCCTGTTCTAAAAACTACTCAAGTGTAAAAGAGCACCTCATTTAAAAGTACTCATGAGTAGTGAGTATTGAGTAATGAGTTGTGAAAGCTATGCCCCTTTATAATAAAACTTGATTCTGCAATTTAAAAATGTAGCACACATACTGTAATTTACATTCCCTTTTATGGCTGTTTGCCAGAAAGAATAAAAAATCTAGGTATTTTATAGGTGTTTGTGATCGAAAACTTTTAAAATACATCACTTATCTATGATACTGTAAACACTACATGAATCTGATTTAAAAAAATAAATAAAAGGCTATTTTCAATATCATAAATTATGAAACAATTAAATTATGTGTAGGGTCTACATTTTCCTTAATGCCAACAGAGAGAGTTTTTGTTGTGCCTAAAACATGTTCAAAACAATGCAAGGAATGCAAAAAAATCAAACAAACACAAAAAGCAGGGTCACTTGGCCCATCATGTCCCGCAAAATAGAGGCAGTAGAGCAGTTGTTTCGTACAGGGGCCGCATTTAAAGGAATAATTCACACAAAAATTAAAATGTTCTCATCATTTAGTCACTCTTATGCCATCCCGGATGTATATGACTTTCTTTCTTCAGCAGAGCACAAATTAAGATTTTTAAAAGAATCTCTCAGCTCTTTTGGTCCATACAATGCAAATGAATGGGTGCCAAAATTTTGAAGCTCCAAAAATCACATAATTCAGCATAAAAGTAGCCTAATGATGTGACTCCAGTGGTTAAATCAATGTATTCAGAAGAGATATGATAGGCTGTGTGAGAAAGTGATCAATATTTAAGTAAATATTTACATATTTAAGTTATTTAATAATAAATTCTCCTCTCTGCTCAGTCAATCTCCACTTTAACTTTAACTTTCTTCTTCTTTTGTTTTTGCTTATTCACATTATTCATGCATATCACCATCTACTGGGCAGGGAGAAGCATTTCTAGCAAAAATGGATTTAAATATTGATCGGTTTCTCACCCACACCTATCATACAACTTCTGAAGTCATGGATTTAACCACTAGAGTCATATGGATTACTTTTTTGCTGCAATTATGTGCTTTTTGGAGCATACAAATGTTGGGATCAATTCACTATTGTATTCAACACATGTATTGTATGGACCTACAGAGTATAAATATTCTTCTAAAAATCTTAATTTGTGTTCTGCTGAAGAAAGAAAGTCTGAGGGTTAGGATGGCATGAGGGTGAGTAAATGATAAGAGAATTTAAATTTTTTAGTGAACTATTTCTTTAAGTTGCACATGGGGGGGTCACACTGTACTCCTTTTGAGATACAATGTTCCACAATTATTAATTATTGTATCTTTTAAGCCTAGAAATAGTTCTCATTTTAATGCATGATGCACAATTTTCAGAAGTTTGTCACTTTGGTGGATTGTTCTGCCTGAAATATTGCTCAACAAATGTTGATACTATTCTATCAGGCATTAGAAAAAAATTGATAAAGGCTAAGCATAATTATAAAATATTTTATCATCTCTACATCCCTGGTCATTTATTCTACGAATTAACACACACTCACTACATCAGGGGTCGGTATTATTAAAAAACTAACAATATTATAAAAAAATATTATTATTAAAAATGTCACTGTTTGATTCTGTTACATGAATACTTTTAAAGCTTCTCAAGTTATTTAGCCAAACGTAGTGAGTGGTTTTCTCATTTCCTTGAATAGTTGTTTGGTTAATAGCTTTATGACATAGCTTACTAGACAGTGCTCAATTTGGTTACATGTACAATTCAAGTCCACCATTTTGATGCAAATATGCTTTTTGTCCCACTGTTTACATTCACTTTAGACCAAACCGACTGCTTTTACATTAATGCCTCACAAAGACAGGCATTGGTGGAATTATGAAGTGCATTTGACAATTTAGATGGGTATCCGGATTAGCACACAAACATTAGCAGCCTGTCAATCAAACAACACGCAGCTACAGACATCAGGAAATAAAAAAAATACATAATTTATATTTTATCTAGATCAACCAGCCAGTGGTTGTCTTGATATTACGATCGATGTACTGAACACCCCTGTTCTAGATGTAGAACATAAGCCAAGTACAGAAAATTACTCAAAAGTTTATCATCGATATCGAGGACATCTCTCTTTTTTTATTTTCAGGAAAACATCAAGATTGTTTTATCACCAGCCCTATTGATAACATTGCCTTAATCTCTCACATCAACCCAATAATCTCAGTGATAGAAAGCAAAATTACAGGCTACATTATAGACACAGAATCTAGTAAGCAGAAATATAAAATTTACCTTGATATGTTTCTTAAAATTAGAGGCATGATTAATGCTGATATCTGGTTTGAGCAAGCTAAACTCACATGACACAATCAAGCAATTGGCCTTTTTCACTGCGAAAAGCCCTTTCAGGTGCAGCTGTGATGTTCAGGTGTTTAAAATGTGTTTGAGGCATCCTCCACATCCGTAAAGTGTGGTGCCAATCTACAGCTGCCGTTCAAGTTTTTTTATGCGTGATTTGATTTGACGGGAGTCACGAGACACTCCTTAGCCAATCATGTATATAGACAAAAAATAAAATCAGGACAGGAAAGTAGTGAACATGGATGGTGGGAAAATAGCATATAAAATGTATAGTTACAGCAGTAAATGTGTACAATTTTTAAACTACTTACAAAGTACAATTCCTGGGAAAAACTACTTACAGTAACATGAGTATTTGTAATTCATTACTTTACACCCCTGCAAGTTGTGTTTCACAAAGACATAAACCCATCTCATATTACTAGTAGAAGTAATGACACATTTGTAAAGCTCCTCATTTTGTGTCATAATAATATTGAAATCCGATTCTACGTTGAATTAAATAATTTCCCCATGCTGTAAACTATACCCCAAGAGACAATGTTTTCCTTATGCTGAGCTAAATACACTAGTACTGATGTTACCAATAATAAGAATATAAACGAATAAAGAGTGAAAACATATTTGGTCCGAACTGGCTCTCACTTGTTTTTGATTAGTGTTGTTTATTTCTTGTATTGTTTTCCGTACAACAAAACTAGTGAATAGGTCTAGCTCATACTCATAAATAAAACACATCAATTCAGCAACCAACTAAATCATACAGTGTGCAAAAATTGCCTTTCTTGACAGGAAATAACACTCCAAGAACCATGTAATTCAATAGACAACTCAAATGCAACTCTATGAGTGGCTCAGAGCTGTTTATTTGCAATAAAACAGCAAGTGTAATAACCCCAAATAAGTCAGAGTAACAGTAAAAGCTCATCTCCGATGCTGCATTTTCATAGGCTCAGTGATCTGGGGGCAAACAATTTATCTTGCGGACCTGTGCAAAGAGTGCTTTACTGCTGATCCAAACAGGCACACCTGGATCCTAAACAATACCTCAGCACCTGCCCACTCAGCCTGTGCATGTGACCTCTTTTCTCTGTGTGAACTGTGTGCCAAAACTCCCCCACTGTGAATGCAATAGAAACCCCTCTTCTGTTTCCGCTCAGTAATATTTTTACGGCTAAAATTCCAATCTTAAATGAAATATTGGACAGTATTGATTGATTTCTGCTGTTACTGAATGATGACAAACTGATATGGTTATATATTAAAATCAGGGTTGTTTTCTCCAAGGAGACAAAAAAAATCAGTTGAGAAAATAATCAACAGCACAAAAATACAACAAAAAAAACATTACGAAATGTGAGATCAAATAGTTTGTAATGCACATTTTTTTTCTAAAGTAACACTGTACAGCAGATACCAGTGGATAGTTTCAGATGGAAGCAGTGTCTACTGTATATTGTCTCAAAGTTTGCTGCATTACAAAGTTTCACTAGCATAAGAATAGTGGTATCCAAGACAGATTAGAGTGAAACAAGAATATTTAAAAATATATAGTACAAGTTCATGGTTAAGTGCTCATGGAAAATATGTGTTTTTAGCAGTTTTTTGAAGACAAAAAACATTGGTTATCCATGGTTACCTCTAAATTTCTGACTGTTTTAGAAGGTGTTGAAGTTGAACCCAGCTGAACGGTGATGTTGTGTTCAACAGCAAGGTTGGCTGGAAAGATGAGGAGCTCAGTCTTCACTGGGTTAAGTTGCCAGAGGTGTTCCTTCATCCAGGCCGAGATGTCTGCCAAACAGGCTGAGATTCGAGCAGTCACCATGGTGTCGTTGGGCTGCAAAGACAAGTAGAGCTGTGTGTCATCAGCAAGGTTGGGGAGTAACGGAATACATGTATTGGAATTACGTATTTAAAATACAAAATATTCGTAACTGTATTCCACTAAAGATACAAACTAAATCATTGGTAATTAGAATAGAGTTATGTTCAAAAGGTTTTATATTACAAAAATATTTTTGTAATGATGCTGCTGGCATTAATTTATTATTTAGTCATTTCAGATTGAAATCCTTTATACATATAAATGATGCCATCCGAAGTGCATTTAAACAGCGATGAAACACTTTCTTATGATGTGTTACATTCATACGAGCAGACAGAGAAGTAAGTTTGGAGCAGAAATAAACCTTGTGTAAATTGTCAGCTTTATGTTCAGCAAAAATGCTATTTCTAGCCATTTTACATGCACGTTACCAGGCACGATCATATTTTTTTATCAAGAAAATTCAAGTTGGAAAATTATTTCTTTTTTTCTAGTAAGACCTTTGATATAAGGCAAAAATCATATTCTTGATAATTTTAGTATTTGTTTCCTATAAAAATATCTAAAAATCCTTAAAACAAGATAAATTTGATTTATCATGTTTTATAAAGAACACTGTATAAGATATTTGGATTTTTCAGAGAATTTATTTTTAACATATGTATTTTGTCTTACTGTACTGACAGAGTTTTTATAGTCAAAACAAGTGAAAAAAAATCTACCACTGCTGAAGAAGTAATCCAAAGTATTGAGAATACATTACTGAACTTGAGTAATTGGAATACATTACAAATGACATTTTACAGCATGTATTCTGTAATCTGTAGTGGAATACATTTCAAAAGCAACCCTCCCAACCCTGGTCATCAGCATAGCAGTGTGCTTGAATGATGTAAGTAGCTGATGTCACTTGGACACCTCACCTCTCCAAACTACCTTGAAGGACCTACCTTAATGACAGGACTTAAACCAGCAAAGCACATTTTCTGTGATGCCCAGAGTAGAGAGGGTGGACAGTAGGATCTGATGGTTTACTGTGTCAAAGGCTGCAGAAAGGTCCAGTAGAATCAGGACAGATGATCTGGATCCTGCTCTCATCTGTCAGTGATTCAGTGACAGACAGCAGGGCAGTCTCTGTGGAATGTCCACTTTTGAAACCTGAGTGATTGTCATCCAGCAGCTTGTTCTGCAAGAGATCTGATTTAAAACTGCCCTTTAAAGTGTTTTCGCCATGAATGGGATGAGCGACTGGTCTGCATTGTTCTTCTTGTGTTGTGTTAATTATGTGTGTGAGTGCAATTAGAATAGACGGTAGGGCTGCACAATTAATCGAAAAATGAATCGCAATTAAGATTACGGCTGACATGATTATGTAATCGTGAAAACGGACAATTACATAAATTTAAGTCTGCTTCTGTTGCGTCAATGGTTTCTATTTACAACGTGTTTTTGCAGCGGTTGCATATTCTAACCAATCACTACCATGTCCGTTGAGCAATGAATCGGCAATGGCCAATCAGAGCCACTTAGATTAGTCCTCCGTCGTATCTGTAATGACAACTGATCCTAATGCGCAAGTTTTAAATTGTCTGAATGCCCAAATGCTTGCTTTATATTCTAGCTCTGTTCGCACAGCACACAAAAATTAATACAGAAGGAACATCTTCTGACACTTGAAAAGAAGCTGTAGATCAAGAACGAAAAGCACTTTGTAATTGTTTTGGATTCATTGCATATTGCACTGCTCGCTATGAACGTAGATGTTAAATACACTGCAAATGAGCAACACGACAAAACTAAAATGATCCCGTTCTAATCAAGGCACAGACGCGGTGTAAATAATTGAGTTGTTATGCTGATTAGACAGCTTTGTTTTTAATGAGAGCATTCGTGAGAGTGCAGAACATTGTGCGGAGAGACACTGCGCTCGCGTCGAAATGCAGGTCTCAATCAGTGTAAACCTGCAGTGAGTGACAGCAGTCATTGTAATGGGAGAGTTTGTTGCGTTGCTCAATTTCTGTGTACAATTTATTAAAAATGTAATAACAGTTTTGTTTTGTCATGTTAATAAGTAGGCCAATGTTAAATTGATTTGTACAAAATAGCAATAAAATAATTCAGCTTAACTGTTCTAAGTGTGTTTTGGAGGTGTAGCAACATAAAGAATATGGCATGAATAGCATATTTCAGGAATCACCGTCATTGTTATTGCGTCTGCTCTAATAAGAACCATTTGCCACGCAGCTAGTATTGGTACAGTAGATTTAACCTTTTCACGAATAGCACAAACTCCGATCGCAAATGGCTGTTTTTAATTTCTAAAGTGCAGCCACTGAGGCCAAAAATTATCAGACGATGATCTTACATGAACAAGATCACCATTGAAGATCTAATGGGATGAATGGACCCTGTCTAGCCACCTAAGGGTTTACTGAACGCAGTAACTTGGGCGATTTAAATCAGCTGTTAATAAGTTTGAATATTGAATATGCCATATTATTTACTGTATGTGGACTAATAATTTAAGCAGTAATTTAGCAATAATTACATTTATTCTATACCATAGATATCAATTTACAATCATTTTCATTTGCCTTACCTTAACAAACATTATTACAGTATAAAATACAATACAATCTAATGCTTAAAAGAAACTGGAGCGCAGCTCATATCCACCATTGAAATCTGCTACTCTGAAGAACCACACGGTTGCTTAATTTGTGACGTCACAGTAATTAAAGATTTTAACCAACATTAATAATCGCGATTACAATATCAAGAGCAATAATCGACCATTATGATTTTTGCTATAATCGTGCAGCCCTAATGGATGGTGAGATAGTTTGGAGAAGGTGGGAAGGAATAGGGTCAAGGAGACAGGTGGTGGGGTGGTTGGAGAGGAGGAGTTAAGAGACCTCAGTGATAGAAGAGCTACAGTACATGCAAGATGTGGGTGTTTGAGAGGGTGTGGTGCTGAGAATGTATTGCTAATGGCTGTAACCTTTTTAGTAAAAAATGTGGTGAAGACATCTGCTGTCAGTGAGGTGTCAGGCGGTGGAGGGGGAGGACAGAGGAGTGTGTTGCATGTTCTAAATAGGCTGCAAGTGTCTGTGGTGCTGTTGATGTTGTCCTGATAATAGGCAGATTTAATGTTATCTGAAAAAAGTTTCAAGCAATGACTGATACTTACTCAAATCTGCTGGATCTTTAGAATTCCGCCATCTCCTCTCAGCAGCCCGACGTTCACGAAGAACGTCAGAGAGCCAGGGGCTGGGCGGTGTCCTCCGTGCTTGCCTAGTGGAGAGAGGACAGCTTTGTTCACAGCTTATTGGCAGTTCCAGAATCCAACCGAAAATGAGAGTGGAGCAGCTGCTGATGTGCAAAGTAGCCGTAGGTTATGAGGGTTGCGATGCGTCCTACATCAGTATTGTGTAAACTGTCTGTAACAGATAACAGGGATGTGCTTGAGAGCATGTGTTACACGTGGAGTAGTATGAAGGCATTTCAATGCCATTAATCGCAAGCGCGATAGATTAAACCCACGCGAGGAAAAAGGAAGAACTTATTATTGGCACAGTAGTTCATTGCCACACGAGGAAACGGGAAGATCCCGCGCGCATGTCGTCTCCTGCGCGCGCAATACAATTCCCCTAAATCTACTGCTCTATCTAATATCATCTGCTGCTTTTGCTTGCTCAAACAGTGACTCACATGCAGCGGTTCCGTTGGTGAAGCCATGTCTAAAGGTGAAATTGAGCTTGTTATGAATCCTCTTATAACAGGCATCCAGTCACAATAGACTTCCGGAAATGGGCAACGTATCTGGCGTTAATTTGGATGGGAATCAATTTATTGTCAGTCAGTTTACTGATAACACTACTCTTAAAATACTTGGATGAATACTTGGCTGCAGAGAGACAACGATATTCAGAAGAATTCTATTGGTGAAAGTATAGAGTCTTCTAGATTAATGTATGTGTTTCTCACTAGCAGCTTCTGCTAAAAAAAGATAAAATAAATAAATAAATAGAATTTTGATTTTATATGGAAAAGGAAAAATCATTATATACGTAAATGTGATATGATTAAAGATTATGAAGACGGAGGTCTTAAGACGATTGACTTTGACATTATAAATGGGGCTATCAAGCTTAAATGGTTACAGTCGTTTTTTTTTTAATAATGAGTCCTCATTCTGTTTCTAGATTCCTAGAAGTTTTCTGTTACAGTGTGACTTTGAAATTTCTAAACTCACTGTAAATCTTTCTGCTTTTCACCAACAAGTACTATTATATTGGAAATTAATTTTCAAACATAGTTTTATCCCACATAACGTCAATCTGGAATAACAAATGTATAACAGTGAGCAGAAAATCTTTGTTTTTTGATGAGTGTTGGCAAAAAGGCATATGGTCAGTGACACATGTTATGGATAACTTTGGGAATATAATGAGTCTCAATCATTTTTGTGTTAAATACAACATAAGTTGCTCACCTAAAGTGTATGATAAAGTTATTAAAAGTATCTCATTATCGATTATTAAATTAGTTAAGGAACAATTAAAATATTCAGTGGTAAAACCTAAATTGCATGATAGAAAATGTAAACTTTGCAGATAAAAAAATGCTCCAACCGATTTTTGAGAGATGGTTTACTACAACAATGTTTTTCAGGTCCTTTAAAGAGATCTTACATTTTTCATAATTTGTACAAGTATGAAGTGAGTGAAATTAGAACCAATTTCTTTTAATCTCCCATTGTCCCTTAATGTAATGAGGTGCTTTTTAAAATTATGTATAATATTTGTCCAACTAAAGAATTTTTAAGAATAAGATTTAATGTTGGGGACTCAAATCTGTGTCAAATATACAAGTCAGAGATAGAAGCAGCTGAACCCTTGTTTTTTCAATGTAATTGGTGTATTCATTCTGGAAGGATGCATTTAGCTGGATGCAACATAAATTACTTGCGAAACTGATAATTTCATGGGAAATTGTTAAATTTGGTTTATTAATTAAGGATAAAAATGTATCTTATGTTATTAATAATTTATTGCTTTTGTTGAAACTTCAAAATTCCTCCCTGATTACTTTCTTTTAAAGAGGAATTTTCAATGTGTTTAGAGACACTGAGTGGGATGAAAAGTCCCAAAGTAAAATATGTGTATTCTTTGTTGAAGGATTGGTTTTGTAATGTAAAAATATCCTACTCCCCTAATTTATTTTTATTTTAGTTTATTTTACTCATTTACTTATTTTTTGTAATTTATTGTTTGGTATGTTGTGGAAAATGTGATGTGTAAATTGAATTGTAATCTCAGTCTTTGTTTGTAAATCTTTCAGGTATGACTGCCTTTCTGTTGATGTTCATACAAGAATAATAAAAAAAAAAAATAATAATAAAAAAAAACAGACTTCCAGAAAAGGGTAAGTAACCGATGACATTTTAGTTTACAATCAAAAGAGCAAAGCCTACCCCACGACTACCAAAAATAAAAGGTGTTTGAGCGAGCAAAAGCAGCAGATGAGATTAGATTGAGGGCAGACTTTGGGGAATTGTCTTGCGCGTGCTGTCAGGCATGTCCTCGCGTGCAAGATCTTGTATTGCACGCGCAGGAGATGTCATGGGCGCGCAGGATCTTCCTTTTTCCTCGCGTGGCTTTAATAACGTGCATGGATTAATTGCGCTGAAATGCCTTCATAGAGTAGACGTATGGAAATGTATAAGGAAAACAGTAAAAAAAAAAAAAGATACTTAAATGCTATGGCAAGTTGTCCTTGCTTGGTGGACTTGCACTGTTAGACTTGTCTTTACACAAGTATGTCTTCACACGAGGAGGGCTTCACACGAGGGCTGCCACTTCCGCTGCCGCTTCTGCGTCAGCATTCATGTCAAATATATACAAGCTGCTATTGCATCGGTGAGTGAAAAAAGATGGACACGCCTTAATGTTGCTTAGCACAACAAAGCTAGTCACATAGGTAACCTAAACTAAGGGTCACACAAGATGACAAATGCGGGAATTCAGTACACCATAAAGAAACAATGCTAAACATAGCAATAAATAATACTCTAAAACAAGTGAAGCACATTTAAGAAACACACTAAAAGTTGTTTCACACAGTAAACAAACAACTCTAAAACTAGCAATAAATACCCTAGGACAAGTCAAAACAATGTAGCTCACACACACATGCTGAAGCGACACGAGTTCAACACTGCACACAACACAAGTCTAGCAATGAATACTACTCTAAAACAAAGTGAAACAATGATACAAACACACACTTACACAAAACTACAGACTCCTGTAAATAGATCACTTCTCCTGAAATTACTAAAGATCCCGCAGTTGAAATATCATACCGGTGCTGGACATGCCTTTATGACGCAACTGCAGAAACATTTTATTAAAATATGCAAAAACCTTTCAGTCGAGAGATGTAAATACATTTTACAATTAAATATTGTGCATGCAGAATATATTTTAAATTGTTATGTAGCTGGATTGTGTTTTTTGTAAAAAGGCTGATTACGACTAGTTTGTTTACTTTATATGCTTTAGACACATCAACGTTGTACATCATTGTCTGTATTGTGTGTTTAGGTGCAAAATATTAATATAGGAAACTTATATTGTTACCTAATTATCTAATCTAATCAGTATTCATCAGTTGTATTCGAGATGCAGGATCACTGACTGAAACACTGATTAAAATAAACAGCCTTATAGTTGAATTATGACTTATAACTTGAATAAAATGTAATAATCAGCAATATAAGATTACATTTGTTTTTATTTTAATGTGTTTAAGTGTGTATTCCACGACACCGGGTTGATATCATTACATACTAGTGGCATAAAATAACTGTTGAAACAGTTTTTAATAAAGGTTCATTGTAACAAACTGTCTGAAAAAACAAAACAAAACAAAAATAGTTTGCAGAAAAGAATCGGACTTTCCATCACTAGTGCTGTGAGTGTGAGGGGGTACTAACAGGGGGAAAAAAAATCACATGAGAGGAGGAAGTGCCTCCTTACAGCACTATGATTGGCTGATTACCCTGTGAATGTGATAATACCAAGATATAATGTTCAAAATCACCCTGCAAATCAGCATGAATGGTTACAAATTTTGGAAATGGATGAACTAATTACAAAGTAAATGTTTCACCTTTTGTAGTCTCCAGTACTACCTACGATCCTACATAGGACAAGTGGCTATAGAAGATGGATGAATGGATATTTCACATTTTTGTCATGTCCAAATGCAAATAAATGACTGACCGAAAAGAAGGTGACTTCTTTACAAATAATAAAATAGTAGCCAAACAACTAATAGATAAACAAAATGCCAATTACTGTATTATTAGTTATTCTTTATGAAATAATAATAATACAAATCTTTAAAAAGGTACAGAGAATTTCTCATTAAATTTTTTGTTAGATATTAATAAAATAGCATTATTGAGCCAGTACATAAAACAAACAAGCAAAAAAAAAACATCTGTGTTCAAAACAGTGTTGTTGCCTTACCCCAAATCACTATGGTATGGCAACCATAAAGATTTAGAGCTGTCGGGTTAAATTTGGTGGGAAAATTCAGACTTTTGAGATTTGTCTTTGCATGCTCATATTATGTCCATACAAAAAAAGAATAAGGGCCGGCTACTGTCACGGTTCCATCTGACCCTCCGCCACTTACACTCAACCCTCTCTCTCCCCTAAAAACTGATCACCCACTCCTGCATCCAATCACCGCATCAATCAGCTCCTCTATTTAAACCTCATTCTCCATTCATTCAGTGTCTGGTCTCAACTTTGAATACAGACTCACATACCTGTGTCTCCATACGTCTTTTCCACGATTCCTCTCCACCTCCACTCCAGCAATCCCTGTTATTCTTCTCCTCAAAGTAAGCGCCTTAGTTGTGTATTCACCACCTAAAGTATAATCACCTCCATAGTCAGCACCTGCCATCATCACGCTATTGATCTTCATGTCAGCCCCAAACTGTGTTATGACAACTCACCTGCTTGTCTTTGTTTGTGTTTGTGTTTTGTCTCAATAAACACCAGCTATTGGGTTCAACTCCATCATCGAGTCTGGGTATACGTAACAGAAGACCAGATCAACAAAAGCCATTAACCCAGTAGGTCCGGATCCCATTCAGGAGCTGGTTGACACTCTGGCGAGCACTCACGCTATCTGCTAACCCCTCAGCATCTCCAACCTCGCACGCAATTTCTATTTCGCCAGTCCCATGGTCAATCCAGCGCCCTACTCTGGATAGGTGGAGTGCGGTATCTTTCTGCTCCAATGTTCTTTCGCCCTTGAGATGCAGCCGCATCGATTCCCCACAGAGCAGGCAAAGGTTGCCTACATCATCTCCCTGCTGGCTGGATGAGCGCTTCAATGGGCCCATTCACTTTGGGATCAGAATAGCCGGTAACATAATCACTGGATATCTTCACCCATCATTTTAAGGATTTTTTGGATGCCCTGAGGGTGATACTTCAGCTACAGAACTGCTTCATAATCTTCGTCAGGGTCAGAGATCCATCATTGACTATGCCCTTAAGTTCTGCACTCTGGCAGCTTCTAGTGGTTGGAATGAACCTGCTCTGCTTACCACCTATCGCATAGGACTTGAGCCGAAGCTGCGGCTGCATCTCTTATCCTACCACGACACCATGGGGGTGGAGTGCTTCATCCAACTCTCCATCCGAA
This sequence comes from Xyrauchen texanus, assembly GCF_025860055.1. Classification (NCBI taxonomy): domain Eukaryota; kingdom Metazoa; phylum Chordata; class Actinopteri; order Cypriniformes; family Catostomidae; genus Xyrauchen; species Xyrauchen texanus. Next base: position 20,733,551 of record NC_068295.1, on the reverse strand, counting down.
TAGCCAACCACGTGAAGAACTGCCTCAATGAGTTGCCCGCCTTGCAGTCTCACTTCACAAAGGTCCCCTTACCACTCTCCAGAACCAAACAGCGAGCCCAGCCAGATAGATGAATTTTGACTGACTTCAGCAGAGTACCAACGTCGGCTGAACCAAGGCCTGTGTCTGTACTGTGGTGGAAAGGGACACGTAATCTCTGCGTGTCCCACTTGACCTCCCTGTCCACTGGTCACATAAACATTACAAGGGTCTGTACCTCTCATTGGTTAACCAGTGGTATGCTTATTGCTCATGGATTTTCTCTGTCAGTACCCACACTCCTCGACTCTGGCTCAGCCAGCAACTTCATCTCAGACATGCTCTGCAACCAACTCCAAAGGTGACCTTGTGACCCAAAGCTCCGAATTCACTCCATAATTGGCAAGCCCTTAGGAAAAGGCATCATACATCTCTGTGTGGGACCAGTGAAATTCTAAGTGGTATGGTTGCACAATGTGGAAATTACCCTACTGGTTTGGGAGAATTCCACCTCAGACATCAAACTGGGATGTCCGTGTCTCATACAACATTACCCTGTCATCTCCTGGTCTACTGGTGACATCCTGAAGTGGGGGTCTCTCAATCTCAACACAAACAGCATTGAGAGCCCTGCCAGTTCTATCCCTGTGGAGATCCTTTCCTGGTATTTACCACTTCCAGGACATCATTTTCCCCTTGTGGACCTCTCAGCTACCTCCTCATCAACCATGGGACTGCACAATAGACCTCATCCCTGGTGAGCCAGTGCCCGGTGGAAAAATGTACCCTATTTCCATTCCTGAGCAGAAGGCTTATCGACGAAGGCTTATTGACCAGTCCCAAACATTCAAGGGTACATCCGGCCTTCCACTTCCCCTGCTGCTTTGAGTTTCTTCTTCATGGCTAAGAAGGATGGAGGCTTACGGTCCTGTATCACTCAGAAACAGAATCATAGTCAATTTCCGGTATATGCTTCCCCTCGTCCCAGCTGCCTTGGAACTGCTGAGAGGAGAAACTATTTTCACCAAGCTGGACCTTCGCAGCACGTACAACCTAATTTAAATTCGGCGAGGAAACTAATGGAAGACCACCTTCGTAACTCCCAACGGCCACCATGAGTACTAGGTGATGCCAAATGAGGTGTTCTGAGAGTATCTCCATAGGTTTGTCCTCGTCCACATCGATGACATTCTGGTTTACTCCCAGAATGAGACTGACCATCGGCAGCACGTCGTGCTTGTGTCGAAAAAGCTGAGGGAATACTACCTATACCTCAAGGCTGAGAAGTATTCCTACCATCAGAATTCCATCCAGATCCTAGGTTACAACGTCAGTCCAGTATGCATTCGGATGGATGAGGGTAAGGTGACAGCTGTGCGATCCTGGCTCCCTCCTACCACCATCAAAGAACTCCAGCACTTCCTAGGTTTCACCAACTTCTATCATCATCTCATAAAGAACAACAGTACCCTGACATCTCCACTGACCTCCCTTCTCATATCTATGCCCAAATCTCTTTCATGGACCTCACGCCTTCCAACTCCTAAAGGATGCCTTCACCTCATCTCCACTCCTTGTACACCCGGATCCTAGCAATCCATTAATAGTAGAGGTAGACATCTCCACCAACATCATAGGAGCTGTCCTATATCAACAGCAGGGGAAGCCATCACTACTTCACCCATGTACCCTTTTCTCCAGGGAACTCTCCCCTGCGGAGCAAAATTATGACATTGGAAACCGGAAGCTTTTGGATATCAAATTGTCCCTTGAAAAAAGCAGCATTGGCTAGAGGGAGCTCAACATCCCTTCCTGGTACTGACAGACCACAAGAACCTCAAGTACCTGGATTGAGATGTCAGAAGGTTTATCCAGGGATGTCCGGAGTGTGCTATATCCCGAACACCATGACAGCTACCGGTCGGCAAACTCCTTCTGCTGCCCGTCCCGTGCCGATCCTGGTCACATCTTGGGGTCGATTTTATTACAGATCTGCCTCCCTCAGAGGGCTTCACCTGCATTTTTGTAACCATGGACTATTTCTCCAAAGCCTGCAAACAGATTCGTCTCAAGGGTCTTCCCACCGTTCTGGAGACTGCAGAAGCCCTCTTTTACCACATGAGCTGAAATTATGGGATCCCTGAAGACAGTACCCTCTGACTGAGGCCCACAATTCATCTCAGAGTCTGGAGGGCTTTCTTCTCTCTTTTGGGAGTGACCATCAGCCTCTCTTCCGGATACCACCCGCAGAGTAAGAGCAGACAGAGAGGAAGATCAAGGAGATAAGCCATTTCCTCAGAACCTTCTTTCATCACCGCCGGAACAGTTGGAGTCGCTTCCTGTCCTGGGACGAGTATGTACTGAACTCCCTAGGTCAACCCTCCACCAATCTCACACCATTCCAGTGCATACTCTGCTACCAACCTCCTCTCTTCTCCTGGTCCAGCAAACCATCAGACAACCCAACTGTTGATCATTGGTTCAGAGAAAGCAAGAGGGTCTGGGACTCGGCTCACAACCACCTGCAACGGGGAGTGTGCCACCAGAAGGTCCATGCTGATGCCCGGAGATCTTCACCTCCTATTTACCAGACTGGGCAGATGGTGTGGCTCTCCATGAGGGACATCAGGCTGCGCCTCCCATGCAAAAAGCTAAGTCCCCATTACATTGGTCCCTTTACTATTCACCAGACAAATCAACCCTGTCACTTACCTACTCCAACTCCCCCCCAATATCGTATTCACCCTACTTTCCACATCACCCTTCTAAAACCTTACCTCTCATCTCTCTCATCACCTCCAGAGTCATCACCTGCCATCATCATGCTATTGATCTTCACATCAGCCCTGAACTGTTAAATTACAACTCACCTGCTTGACTTTATTTGTGTTTTTTGTCTCAATAAACACCTGCTATTGGGTTCAACTCCATCATCTTGTCTGGGTATTCTTAACAGCACTACATGGCACTATAATTAAATTACTTGGTCAGACATAATATTTTTCTGATATACTATACGTCTTGTAGAACTTTGTTCTTAATATCAGTGATTCTTGGTGTACTGTAGCTAGTAAGATAAGCTCTGATATGGTAATCACAGGCAACCATGGGTGTACCGAAAAATCTGATTAATCTGCACTGAAGAGCAGTACTGAAGCACATTTGATGTAAAAAAATGTCTAATGTACGAGTGGTGGTGGCGTAGTGGCTAAAGCACAGGGCTGTTAATCAGATGGTCGCTGGTTCAAACCCCATGGCCACCACCATTGTGCCCTTGAGCAAGGCACTTAACTCTAGGTTGCTCCAGGGGGATTGTCCCTGTAATAATTGCACTGTAAGTCGCTTTGGATAAAAGTGTCTGCCAAATGCATAAATGTAATGTAAATGTAAAAAAACAAAAAACAATTCTCCTCTGCACGTAACTTGCAATTTTATGTTTCAACCACATATAAATGAATAAAAGACCTCAATAGAGGGCCTCTAATTCTATGGTGTGCCTTAAAAACACCATAAACTATGTATTATTTAATAAATAGTATGTTACTATAAACATGCAAAAATATGTGATTGGTTGCTTGTTGTTAGTACCAAGTGTAAGGTAAATGGTGTTCCATTAGCCTTTAAACCAGAAGCCATGTAAAAAAACAAAAGGAACTGGAACATGAATTTACATTGAAAAAACAACACAATCATAGGATTTGCCTCCTCATCTCAGAAGTCCACCACAAGCCACTGATTAATATCACATCTGGGTACAGAGTAATGGTTTTGGGGGTTTGCATAGGCTTTGCACTTGTAGTATTGCTGCACTTCTTTGAACTACTGTAAATCACTGCCTGCATCCATACACATTCTGAATGAAAAGTCCTTTTATATTCTCAAAAGCACTTCCATTTTCAAAGAGCTCCATTCTATTGGCTCTGTGCATGGATGATGGTGACAAACCTTTAATTTCCCTCGACAAGCTGTCGGCAGCCTCCTTATGGAAGACAGGTGACTTTTCAGAAGGTTATTCGTGTAATTGTTTATTTATCATCATCTCTTTGCTAAGAAATCCCTCACTCTTTTTTTCTAGTTCTCTGCTGCTTCCTGTCTCTACTTCTCTTTTTCTATGTTCCTACTTATATCTACAGTAGGAAGGACTTTAACTAACATTGGCTTTTAAAGAAAGTCCTTCGCTTTGGAAACTGAAATAGCCCAGCTAAGGCAGTCAATAAGAATAAAACAGTGCACGCTTGATGTTGACAGATGTTGATTAGAGGACAGAGGGACACATATTTCTCTGATTTTAAAATGCCCTCTAATCTGCCACAGTGAAAAAGAGAGACATTTCTATGCTCTGCATCTGTTTATGTGTGTGCGTGTGTATGTGTGTGTTTATGAAGCTGGTACAGAAAATCATCTTTGTCGGAAAGGATGCTGACAGCTTTTTATGCAGTGAAAGTCTGAGCCCGTGTAGAAGCCATTTTGTTGCTTGCCATCCTGTAGCCCACATGCATAATGCGTTTAATGTGATTTGCCCAGGTTTATCTTGCACTGGGCTGGGTCTGATTGCTGCTTGCGTTCCAGCATACTCTTAAGGATGTCTCTTTAGAACTGTCCAGACAAACCCAGTCTGTTTCATAAGTCCGTCTTTGCATCTCCACCAACCACCTTGAGTACTTTGAAGAGTCTTAGAGTGCACATCACACATTTCCACACAGGGAGCATATCAACTGTCAAAAATTAAGCATTCCCTTTCTTTATCCTGTTTTTTCCCCCTCTTCCACCCAAAGCCTTTCCAACTTCGCACCAGGTTTTGCTAATATGTTTCTTAAAACATGTTTTCCTTAAGATTCATCACAAGAACTTTCACGAATCAGCACTCCATTAAACTAAAAGTTTGAAGGCAATGCTTGTCTGGCTGTTTTTTAAGGGTATGAGAAGTGAGGTTTGGGCTGTACGCAGGGTAAAATCATACAGACATTTGCTTCAATGCAAACTGCCTCGACCACTTCATTTAAAAAAATACCGTACATATCAGCAAAACAGCAACACAGCCCTGTGCGCACACCATTGTATGTGTACATAGTGTATGTCTGTGATCATCTAAGGAAGCTATTTGCTGAGCTTTTCATTTATGCACAACTTTCCTGCTCTTCAGAATGCCACTGGGTCTCTCCAACCCCCCCCCCCCAGTTTGTCCTCTAGTTTTTAATTCTTCTTTCCTTTTGTTTCAACTTCTCCCTTTCCTTTGTTCACACATGGAAGAGCATCATCTTTGCACATATATGACTTGGTGTGATGAGGGAATCAAGTAATACAACTATCTGCTCAGGGTTTTTGTGTTCAAAAGATTCAATTAAAAAATAATTACCAAAAGATTAGTAGAAGTCGAACATGACTGTACTGTTTGAATTGATGTTTCTTTTCATCTGGTTTCATAATAGAATGCTTTCTTAATTAAGAAAAAAGGGCCGCTGCAGTACACCCTGTCTGAATAAAAGTTTGTTTGATGTATTGAAAAATGTAATATTTTTTAGATCTAACAAATTACTTTTCCCCCCCTTTTTCCCCTTTTCAGCAGCATGAGATAAAGACAATTTAATTTAGCTATAAATGGTTAGAACAAACCATTCACTGAGCTTTGGTCAACGAACAAGCTATAAAACCAAACTCAGAACAATTACAAGCCATGGTGTTCATCTAAAGCACAGGGTTAGGTGTGCGAGAACGTGATAGAGCATATAAGACTGGTAATGACACCAGGAGGGAGAAGCCACCAGAAATTTAACTTCTCAGTGGTGTCCTACACCGTGCGGCTAATGCACAGCTTACAAATCCTACGCGTTTATGCAAACACAAATGGAAACTCCCGCACTGCCATAATTATTCCACCATTTTAATCTCAGATGGCCTTATGTGAGATTACACACACTGAAGCATGTATCAATGTTCTGACTCAGGCTGAGTGGGCTGAAACTGAACATGTTCATGCAGATGGACTGGTCCCTCTCTCCATGCAGGATTATTATAGTTTCAAATTTGTCATTTAGTTTTTTATTTATATTGCATTTTTATTTGTCCTTTCAATTAAAGTTGAAGTGTGTAATTTCTATGCCAATAGAGTCACCAAATGGCATTGCAATATACATATATACTGTGTGTATATACAGTATATATACAGTATCTCACAAAAGAGAGTATTGTCACATGAAAAGATATAATCAAATATTTACAAAAATGTGAGGGGTGTACTCTATTTTTCACTAGGTGATACTATATACACACAGTACATACGTATATTGCAATGCCATTTGGCCATTATATATATATATATATACACAGGTATATATATATATGAGCTATATATAGAGAGAGAGAGAGAGAGAGAGAGAGAGAGATTTCTGCAAATTTAATTCCATAAATAGTTTTCATTTATCAATTAATGCCATACAACGTCCAGTAAACACAAAAATCAAAATATATATTTGTAATTATCACCTTTGCCTTCAAAACAGTACCAATTCTTCTAGGTACAACTGGACACAGTTTTTCCTGGCTGTTGGCATATTGTGTGTTCCAAGCTACTTGGAGAATTCTCCACAGTTCTTCTATCTATTTAGGCTGTCTCAATTGTTTCCGTTACTTCATGTAATCTCAGACTGACTCGAAGTTCAGTGGGGGGCTCTTTGGGGATTATGCAATCTGTTGTAGGGATCCCTGTTCTTCTATTCTATTCTATTCTGTTCTGTTTGCAAAAGGAATGTTTGGGAGACTAAAATGTATATTTCCTTTTGACACACTAAAGTAGAATATATAAATATCCATATTAAGACAAATGTTTTTGTGAAACATCTTATGTGTATAAGACTTTTGTACAGTACTACATATATATATATATATATAAATCACAAAAATCTAACCTTTAATTGAAGTAAAACAATTGAATTATTAAATAAATATTTTTCTCAAAAATGCATTAGCCATAATTATTGGCACCATTGTATTCAACCCTTTAATTTTAGCAAGATAACAGCTCTGAGTCTTCTATTATAATACCTAATGATATTACAGAACACCTGGCAAGGGACTTGGGACCATTCCTCCTTACATAATCTCTCCAGATCCTTCAAATTCAGAGGTCTGTATTGGTGGACTCTCATCTTCAGTTCACCCCACAGGTTTTCTATGTATTTCAGGTCAGGGGACTGGGATGGCCATGACAGAACCTTGATTTTGTGCTGGTGAACAATTTTTGTGTTTGATTTTGTTTTGGATCATTGTCCTGCCGGAAGATCCAACCAGGGCCCATTATACACTTTCTGGAAGAGGCAAACAGGTTTTGATTTTTTTTTTCTGTTGGTATTTGATAGAGTCCATGATGCCATGTATCTGAACAAGATGTCCAGGACCTCTGGCATAAAAATAGCCCCACAACATTAAAGATCCAGCACCACATTTAACCGTGGGTATTGGGTACTTCATCTCTGTGTGTGCCAAACACATCTATGGTGTTTGCTGACAAAAAGCTATTTTTTTGTTTCATTTTTTGTTCCACAGAACAAAGCTGAAGTTCCAGTAGTGTCTGTCAATCTGAAGATGCTTGAGTTTGTTGTTGGATGAGAATAGAGGCTTTTTTCTTGAAACCCTCCCATACAACTTGTTGTGATGTAGGTGATGTCTGGTATTTTTTTTAGACTTTGTGAAATCAAGACCCAACTTATTTCTGCAATTCTCCAGCTGTGATCCTTGGAGATTATTTGGCCACTTGGGCCATCCTCTTCACTATATACTTAGACAATATAGACACACATCCTTTCCAGGCAGATTCTTAAGCTATCCAGTTGATTGGAACTTGTTAATTATTGCCCTGATGGTGGAAATGAGCATTTTTAATGCTTTGGTTATTTTCTTAGAGCCACTTCCCATTTTGTGAAGCTCAACAACCTTTTGCAGCACATCAGAACTATATTCTTTAGTCTAACCCACTGTGATTGATGATTAAGGGAATTTGGCCTGTGTGTTTCCTCATATTTACTAGTCACCCAGGTGCACTAAAATATGTAAAATATGGATGAAAATATACTTCAGATATAGTTCCCTCATAAGAATGTCTTGGGGATCAAATAATTGTGGCCAACATGTTTTGGAGAAAAATATTTATTTAATAATGAGATATTTCCCCACATTCAATTATTTTACCTCAATTAAAGGTTAGATTGTTGTGAATGTTTTAAATGAAAGATCAAAAGGATAAACTATGCAGATTTTTTTTCTTTTTCTTTTCTTTGCTCATATTTACCAAGCGTGCCAATATTTTTGGCCACCACTGTATATGTATATTGTTTACAAGCAGCTTTCCTTAACACTCCTGACATCTCCTATTGGTCACATAAAGATAGTCCTGCCCTAAACTCCCGCCATTGGTTCAGTCAGTTGGTTGAGACAGGCAATATTTTATAGCACCTCAAGAGTCACAGTTTTTATTCTTTTCAGAGAAATCAACTTCCAAATGGTTTGGGATTGAGTATATTGCATATTAAGCAATATAGGACAAAGTATTTTATCATTCAAAAAATGACACACACCAACTTTAAGATAAGCCTCATTAGTTTACACTGTATGGCTTTTTGTTTTTCAGTGTTTTGTAGTTTTAGTTTAGTTCAAGTTTTTCATTATAGGTATTTAGAGTTTATTATTGTATTTTATTTTGTTTATTTATTTAGTATTTCATGAAAACCGAAGGTATTGCATTATCCGAAATTATTTAAATATGTTTAACCCTGTTAAATTTTGTGTTTAACTCTTTTGGACCCCAATTATGTTCCAGAGACAAACAAAAAAATACCATACTTTTTCAAATCTTCCCTGCTGAAAAGACCAGCTTATGTTGTGATTTGGGTGCTGTTCTCCCAAAAGTCTTTTAAACTAGATCAACAAGCTTCATCAGCTTTATGTTGGTCAATCAGCTTCAACGACTAGAACATCACCAAACCAGCACTAGCCAGCATAAATCAGCGTAGGCCAACATGGGAATTTCATGCTGGTTAAGCTATTCTTTGCAGCAGCTATAAATAATGATCAATCAAAAATAATTCAGTTTATTGTAATGTTTCAATAGCTATTTCTAGTGTCCATTATAAAGGACAATGTTTGTGAATAATGCTTTTTTTTTTTTGCATTGTGTCACATGCAGACATACATTAAGTAATATTACGCCGGTTTCACACTGCACGCGTTAGCAGCGCGTAAGCAGCGCATATTTTTTCGGCGACAATGTTAACAGATTAGAGCATTCACATCGCACGCAGAGGCGGCGCGGCAGCGCGTAGCAGGAGCAGGAGCAGAGCAGGAGCAGCAGTGCCACGATCGTTTCGGCGTCCTGTCTATTTTTGCCACGCGGCTTACGCTGAATTAAAGTGACAATGCATTGATCATGGCAAAAATACACAGCAGTTACCAAAAGCGCATTGATGATATCTATTGTGTTTTAAACAGTCAATCAAATGACCTTCATCAATTTAAAAAGAAAACAAATGTCCAAAAACAAACTTGTTGCCCAAACTACAAAAACAAGTTTAAATAATTTATACTGCCAGTTTCGTTTAAGTTAGATTAATTTAATGTATAAATGTATATACACATAACTAATATATATATATATATATATATATATATATATATATATATATATATATATATATATATATATATATATATATTGTTATAAGGATGCCATGCTGATATCATGCTGACAATCATAAACAAAAGCACGTGGTGTCACAGCCGGCATAGTCGAGTCGGAGTTCGGCGACAAGATGGTAATATGCACCATATTCTCTCCTTCGTCAGTTCATGGAGTGAACCCAAAGTCTGCGTCTTTTCCGTAGTCTTCGTAATAGCAAATACAGCGCAATGGCCTTCCTTCTATCAATAACTCGCACTACACGGTCAACAAAAACAAAGATGAACCAAAAGTTATATAATATTATATTAATATTATTATAATAATACAATATAACTCACAGCCGGCATGGTCGAGTCGGAGTTCGCGACAAGATGGTAATATGCACCATATTCTCTCCTTCGTCAGTTCATGGAGTGAACCCAAAGTCTGCGTCTTTTCCGTAGTCTTCGTAATAGCAAATACAGCGCAATGGCCTTCCTTCTATCAATAACTCGCACTACACGGTCAACAAAAACAAAGATGAACCAAAAGTTATATAATATTATATTAATATTATTATAATAATACAATATAACTCACAGCCGGCATGGTCGAGTCGGAGTTCGGCGACAAGATGGTAATATGCACCATATTCTCTCCTTCGTCAGTTCATGGAGTGAACCCAAAGTCTGCGTCTTTTCCGTAGTCTTCGTAATAGCAAATACAGCGCAATGGCTTTCCTTCTATCAACAACTCACACTACACGGTCAACAAAAACAAAGATGAACCAAAAGTTATATAATATTATATTAATATTATTATAATAATATAATATAAATGTATTTGAAAACAAAATAAAGCAATGCCAACTTACCCATAGCCTACTTTGTCTGTAAACACGCCGCGCGCATCAAACGCTGCCAGTATGAAAGCAAAACGCGCGTGTCCTGCTTCCGCTCACCGTACGCACTGCTCCTGCGCTGCTTACGCTCTGCTAACGCGTGCAGTGTGAAACCGGTGTTATAATTATTTGTGCTATGGCAACAAATGAAGAAAATCTTTTAAAACACCAGAGACATCAGAGAAAAGTAATGTCCTTTGGAATGGATTTATGGTCTAAAAGGGTGGTTAGTTGTAAAAGTTGTATAAATTGTATAAAATACTGTGGAAAATAAAAAATTATTTGTTGTCATTTTTATTTCATTTTTATGGAAACATGAATTTTCCCCCAATAATGTTTATTTTCTTTTAATTTTTCTTCCACCTGGTTGTCTAAGAGGCCTTCAAGCCACAGTGTCTCACACCCACTGTGAAATTTGGTGGAGGATCGATGATGATCTGGGAGTGTTTCCGCAAGGCTGGAATCATGTAGGTTCGTCTTTGCGAAGGACACATGAATCAAGCCATGTACAAGGTTATCATGGAAGAAAACTTGCTTCTGCTCTGACAATATTCCCCAACTCCGCATTTATGACGCAGAGCAGATTTCTTGAATGTTGTGTAGTACGGGGTCAGGATTGGTTTTGTCGTGAAACAGCCAATGCCTTAGCTATGCCTTAGCTATCTTGAAATGTCCTTGGGGGTGGGGTCAGGCTACACTGAATGCATAACACTGGTTATGGTCCTATTCTTCCAGTGTTTGGCAGTACTGTGGTTTCTTGGGGCACTGTGAGATATGGGGTTGTGATGAGGAGGAGGGCATGTCCAGGCCGTGAGGGTGCACGCGGCCAGCGTTGAATCACCTAATCACATGGGAGAGTGATGAAGACAAGCCGGGGGTGCCAATTTGAGAGAGACACTCGGCCATTGTGTGTGAGTGTCTATGTGTTTTATGTTATGTTTCAGTTCTTTATGTCATTAAAGTTATGTTTACTGTTCTGCCATTTCCCACCTCCTCCTTGCCCATCCTGAAGTTGTTAAATTGGTGCTGAAACCCAGGACGGAGGAGGGATGCGCTTTCGTGGAGTCCTCACCGGTGCTGTCCGCCAGGGGATGGAGGAGTCGCAGCCGGTTACCGGGAGTCAAAGGAACCACTGCCATTCGCCAGGAAGGGGAGAAGCCATTCCTTTCACCAGGGGTCAGACTATTTGCTGCCATCCGCCAGAGGAGTGGCTGAGGACCAGGCAACAGCATGTCAGGGGACTGGCGAGCAAGTTTTTCATTCTCTCTCCTCTCTCTATTTCCCTCTTCCGTCTCCCTCTCCCTCTCCCTCCCCTCGTCTCTCCCAGGGCTCCAGAGAGGCCGGGAAGACCTGCCGGCAGAAGGACGGCTGGAAGGGCAATACCTCCCCTCCAGGAAGGGAGGGGATTATGTCATGCCGGAGGTTTCCCCAGCCTGAATAGGACTGTGGAGGTGTGTGACAAGTAGGAGGGCATGGCCGGACCATGAGGGAGCACAGCCGGTGCCGAGTCCCCTAATCAGCCAGGAGAGGGATAAAGACAAGCCGGCGGCACCAGTTTGAGAGAGAGAAACAAACACGTGGCCACTGTGTGTGCACGTCTATGAGTTCTATGTTATGTTTCAATTATTTTATGTCATTAAAGTTATGTTGACTGTTCTGCTGGTTCCCGCCTCCTCCTTGCCCATCCTGAACCATTACAGGGGTCAAGATTGGTTTTGGCACCAAGCAGCTAATGCTTTAGCTAAATTTGCTGTTCCAAGAAGTGTTCTACAGGATTGGAATATGATTATATTTATTGTGTTTGGTTGGTTTATGCATCAAAGAACAAGTAATTTTAGAAACAGGATTGGAATATTGAATTGTTGGCTTTTGTGTCTGAAGTCCTTCAAGTTTACTTTTTAGGTTGGTGCCTAAATGTTTTATTGCTCTGCAGTGTTGAAACAGCCATTGTAGACCTTGGAATTAAGTGCGTGTTTGGTTTGATTAAATGATCATCGGTGCGATGACCCAAAAGTGAGGGATAGATTGTAGTGGGACAGACCATTGTCTATCTCTGCATGCTTCTCTCAGAGTGATGTGTTTCATTATACCACTCCCCTCTAGAATTAGGTGAGCCTGGTAGCCAATCAGGATGTACCCATGGGGTTTATTAGGGCAGTTTTGTGCCACATGGAAATTAATCACTGTCTAATCACCGCCCCTTTCCAGCTTTAATAGCTTTCACTCTGAAGGTATGTGCTTGTTGATTTTATGCTAATAGGCTAGCTTTGATATTTAGAGCTAAAGTTAGTTTCTTTTTGTGTGATCGTGTGTACTCATGTATGAATCGAGCATTTCCTCATGCATGACTTGTAGCGAGTGCCACTGGCTGCCTGATGCCTTCCCAAGTATGTCACTGTTTAGTTTGTGTTTTTGATCTGTGTTTGTGCAGCATGTGAGGCCATGCTGTATTGTGTTTTAGTTTGTTCATCAGAATTCCTGGTATGTGAACTCTTAAGAAATTTGAAACATGTAGTGCCTTTTAATATTAATTTTTTTTTTTAACTGTTTGTTCTATTTTTAGGCAATATAATCTGCACAACATAATGCTTTTATCCGCATTAAAGGGTAACTAAACACCTGCTCAGAGTCTGACTCCACCCACTAGAAATATTTGAAAATGCAGGAAAAGTGGGCAGACCCCGGCGGGGATAAAGGGAACGAACCGAGTGCGGGGCTGAGTGGGGGGGGCACCTGAGACTCGTAGTGACGGATTAATTGACAGCTGCTGTCAGACTCTATGTTATTATTATTCCTCACACGGTCGCAAGACGACATGTACATGAATCTGGTGTGGTGAGCTGGAACCTGCTTACGTCAGCTGTCACCGCTTATGTCACGAAGTACCGCAACAGCCAATAGGAAAATTCAACTGCAGTAGCCACCGTTCAACCTGAAGAGGGCAGCACTCAGACGTTTTACACCATATATTGTAGAATTAATACACTTTATACACAAATGTCAAAAAAATTACTTGAATCACTGACCAGTACTAATAAAGCCCCATGCTTACAGATCATTAACTAAAAAAAGTTGGTTTAGGGTTTAGTTACCCTTTAAGATGGCAGAGCTGAATCCCGACACTGCTGTTTTGTGTTGCTATTTTAGTTTTTTGTTTTTTTGTTTTGTTGATTTTCCTCAAATCATGTGACTGGCTCTGAAAACATAAAATTATTTTTAAAAATAATTTTAAAAATAAATTATTACTAAATATGGACGCTTGGAGCCAGTGAGATCGTCCTGGGTTTGGAAGTGGTGTTATTTTGTGTTGTGAATTCTTTAATTTAAATTATTCCTTGTTTTTGGCATCAGCCTACCTCGCCTCTGCTTTTCTCACAATAATATTTTGTTCATTTTTTTTTTAGTTATATCAGCTCTGTGTCTTCTTTGGTGGTCAGAGTTTTGTGTTCTTTAGTTTCTTATAGGATTTTTATTTGTTGTAATTTCTTGTGTTTCTTTTAGGCTTTAGGCCAAGCGTAGGAGGCTAGCTGTTCTGTGTTTATGGTCGTGGGGTCCCAGTCACGGTGTGCTGTGCATTTACACTTGATTCACCGGTGTGTGTTGTTTGTGAGTGAGTGTTTACCTGAGAATTAAGTGTCTTTATAGGTTGATCACTGAGTTTGGCTAGCCTACCTGCTCCAGGTAAGCCTCTGCCTTCTGTGTGGTGCAGCAACTACACCTGTATTGTCGCCATTTAAAAAGTGTTCATAGACTATTGTGAATCACTCATTTTAATTCAATTTGAAATGATGGACTAACTGTCTAGTACCTTTTTTTTATTATTACTTTTTATTCTATGTATGTATCTTGTAAGTTTGTATACACGTCTCTTGACCCATTTATGTTGGAATGGTCGAACCTGTGTGCCCTTTATAATTATTGTGTTAGTATTTCCCTGTTTATAAAAACAAAACAGGGTGGCATGGTCTGCTCTCCTATTCTGCGTTTTATCAAAGATTTTGTACTAGTAGTGCCACCTCAGGACTTTGCCACACTAAAGTTAAAGCATTTTTATTGTGGTGTTTATTTAATAAACCACAACAAAAAAAAATTAATATTAACTTATTTTCTTTGCATTATTCGAGGTCTGAAAACACTATCTTTTTTGACCAGTTGTCAATGAGAATATTTTTATTTGGGAGAAATGTTGTCAGAACTTTATAGAATAAAACAAATGTTCATTTTACTTGTACACATACCTGTAAATCCAGAGAAACTGATCAATTTGCAGTTTTTTTTTTTTTTTTTTTTTCCTCAGAGCTGCAGATCTATATCAGGACTGTCAATTTGACGCATTAGTTCAGTGTGATTTAATTTGACGAGAAATAGTGCGTTAATTATTTTAACGCAATTAATTGCACTGCCCCTGGACCATAATGGGGAAGATTCCTGAGAAATGCAAGCTTGTAGTACCACCTAGGTCAGTAAGTGAAATTTCAGCTGTATGAGCGCAGTTTATACAGTGAAGAAAACGACATTCAGCAGACACGCAAACATGCGTTGCGTTCAAAATACTTGAAGGAGCGGAAATGCAAACTAAGGGATCTCAAGATGTGTTTAAAGATTGAGTATTACACTATATTTAACTTGACCAGGTGACCTAAACATTTTATTTTAAAGACACAACATACCCGAGACTCTACACAAGCATGTCTGATGCAGGTGTAAATTTTTTTTTTTGTATTGTCTTATTTAATTTAATGAACTCTTCTGCCATAAGAATGTAATGCATTTTAATTATCTGAATATTTTTTTTTTATATAAATCATTTTTAAATATTTAGAGATAATTATATATTAATATGTATAACCTTTATATATTTAATTATTGTTACATGAGGGGCTTTCTCAGCAAATCTTTGTATATGCGATTAATTAATCGGGACAGCATGTCATTAATTCGATTATAATTCTGAATCGATTGACAGCACAAATATATATTATGTTTTTTTTTTTATTTTTTTTTAAATCAGTCAAGCAAAATTACAACTAAAGTTGACAACCAGTGAAGACAGATGCATTTTCTTTATATGGGACAAAAGCAGCTTTGGCTTCTTATAACAACATCTTTAGTCTTAGACTGGGAAAAAAAAATAGTGAAAAATAGAGTTTCAGACAACATGAGGGTGGGTAGATGATGACCAAATTTAAAGGGGAAAAAGAGTTTAAAGCAAATGTTTTGCGATTAAATTTAGACACAATTTTACCTACAATTATGCAGAAGTTATATATTTACACGCCATAGTATGCATAATTATTGCATAATAATAGTGTGCATAATGGATATTAATAGTGTGCATAATGGATTTTAATGCAACATCCAGAAAACACACACTTATTTTTTTTTTCCTGTTGCATTAATCCATTTAGCTCCAGAATCTGAGGGGCACAGGGGGACATGCCCTCTCAATTTGAATGGGCAAGACACTACTGCTTCATGTAGCTCAATTTCTACCATACAACTGCATATACATATCCATCCATCCATCCATTGTCAACCGCTTATCCTGTGTACAGGGTCGCGGGGGCTGGAGCCTATCCCAGCTAACATTGGGCGAAAGGCGGGGGACACCCTGGACAGGTCGCCAGTCCATCGCAGGCATATACATATTATTATTTTTATTTATTTTTTAATTTATAGCAATGCTCTATATAGGTATTAATAGATGGTTTACTTGCATTTAATTAAGGAAATTACGCTTGAGTTTTTTGACCTTGTTCATAACAGCAGTTTAAGGTTCAAGGTGACCCAAATTGTTCTTTGTTAGCCATATTTTACAGTAACCAAGAAATTGCGCTGAATCTTAATTATGCCTGACAAATCTCATTAAAAACATAAAAGAAACAAGTTTATCCTTTTTTTTTTAACGATTGCATAAAATGTTCTTGCCATCCTTTTTATCTTTGAATTGTCTGCCTTTTTATACTTTGTCCCTGAATATTCAAGAAATGAATGTTGGCAGAGAGAAGAAAAGATATTAATTAAGAGTAGATTCTGCATTGATTCAGACATGTACATAAGACAAAAGGTTAAGTAAATGCCAGGGCTGCTATGTCACCTCAAACAATGAGTATTAGCTTTGGAATCATTAATGTCTTCTGAGAAAACACAGTCAAATTGGAGTCTTGATTGCCAGAAAATGTGAGGCCAGGGCTGTTCCATTTCAATCTATAGTTAAATTAGCCTCCGACAGCGGGTTGAAAACACACAATTAACTGAGCTAGGTGGGGCATAGGGGAACAGCACCTCTAATGCACAGCTAGATTGAGATTGAGTTGGGTTTCCAAATAAGAAACATCTCATCGGCTTTACAAATCAAAGCAGGGACTCCCAGCCATCTAACCCTGCTGAAATCCGTCGGTATGAACTAATTGTCAAAGGCTGACTCTCATGCTTGAAGGAGATAATTTTTATTTATTTTTTTTTTTTAGGAAAACTGGTCAAAACGGGCATTTTTATTTTATTATTTCTAAGCATAATGACTCATCTTCTATGCATCTGGGCCCTCAGCTTCGGTTGATAAACTCAAATTACCATTTGTTGCCGTATTTTTTTTTGCAATCAAAAGAACAATTTCAAACATTAGAAAGCACTACCATTGCAAAACTGATGAACACGGCGGGAAAACAGAGTGAATAAATAAATGAGCAGGGTGAAAATATATAAATAAATGGATGAGGTGCTCTGAAGCTTTCCTCAATACACTGATACAAATTGCAGAGGCATTTGAGCAGGTCCTGGATAGCGTATCCAAGCATATGGTGTTTTAATTCCTGTTTGTCTCATCTGGATAACTCCGGACAGGCAAATCTCCGACTCCATCCAGGGAAATATCTGAAACAATGAATGCTTAAGAACAAAGGGCTTCAATTTCCTCTGTAATGGGGGTTTCATTCCCAATGTTTTCCACAGAATTGTGTTCACTTTCTCATTTATTTCCAGCTATCATTTCTGCCTCTCCTTCTCTTTGCTGTAATATTAACATAGAGACTCCTATCCAAACCTCTCCATCAATAAAGCACACAAATAACCAAACATCTTACCCATGACACCAAACACGAGACATTCCTGAACATGTGCAGGTTGTTCATTTGTAATCATGAGTTGCTGTTGTAGTGAAATATGACTAATAATAGCGGTGCTGTTGTTTTCCCACTGAGGTGAAATGGTCTCTCCAGACACAAAGCCCTGCAGATCATAATAAATGTATTTGCGTGATGGCTAATAATCTCACTGTTTCACTTTGGTGGCAATCATGGCTACTACAATGCGTCATGATTCACCAGTTAGGAGGCCATATATCTTCAGGCATCCAGATTTAATGAACAGCATCGGTGGAGTCCGTAGATGCTAAAGTGATCTTAGTGACTCACTCACTTTAGCTTTTGATAAACATAATTCATGTAATATTTATACATGTAGGGTGACCGGGGATAGTTGACACTTGAGGAAGTTTTCACAAGGTCTAGGTCTCAGTAACTATAATGTTTCTAATCAAAAGTCCAACCATACAAATGGATGGTTTCTCTGGCAGTGGTTTTGGATGTTGGTTTCGAACACCCAGTTAAATTTTATTTCGACAATAATCATTATCAACATATTTTTGATATAGCTGTAGGGTAAAAAAAAATTATAAAACAAAACAAAGAAGCACATAGTGTAATGGCGTACATTCAGACACGGTTAAAGTATACAACAGTGGTAGATTTTAACCAAAAGTTTAAACAGTGGTCTCAGTACATTTCACAAACATCATGTCAGGGCAAGTTGTCACATGTGTTTTAAATGTCATACATTTATACACTTTATTGATTACAGTACTTGTTGGCCAAAACAATGGTTTGATATTTTGATATTTTTTTTATATAATTTTACTGTTTAACCCTTACATTTTTAAGAACTACAAACATTTAAAAGGCTGGGGAGAGAAGGAATGATTGAGTCAGAAAAGAGGGTCTTTGTAAATACTTTGTAAATAATAATTTTGTCATACTTTATGACTGCTTATAAACTGTGACATCAATGTGCAATTTTTATCTAAGTAACGTGACAGCATTTTATTGATAAGGCAGCTGATCTCAAGGCAAATGTTCCCATCTTCTCATACATGCATACATACTAGGGCTTTCGATTTAACGTGATAACTCAGTGCAATTCATTTTATTAAAAAATTAAAAATCGCATTAAAAAATTTACGCAATTAATCGCAATGCCCCCGGACCGTTTGTGTCAGCATAACACAAACATGCGTTACATTCTTGCATTCAAAACACTAGTTGAAGCGCAAATTTGAACTAAGGGATCTCAAGATGTGTTCTAAGTATTAAACTATATTTAACTTGCCACAGTGACCTAAACATGTTATGTTTATGATGCAATGCACCCAAGACACCACACAAGCATCTGTCTGATGCAGGTGTACATTGACGGATCCTTAAATTCCTCATAATAAATCTCGAATTGATTGACAAATTCACTTGCAAAATGGATTGCTGTGAACTGTATGCTAATGATTGACTCATGGTCAATAATATGGTAGTAAACAATACATTGTATTCCAAGGCCACTTTTTGTATTGTCTTATCAATGATTAACTATTCTGCCACAAGATTGTAATGTGCCACAATATATATATATAGAATAAGGTACGGCCATTACCACGTGGCAAGGGGGACACAACGTCTTGTTCCCTCCATCAGGGAACGGAGGATACAACAGTAACCATGACATTCCTCTTCTGTCACTCACTCAAATTTGTGTCGAATGTAGTGACACAAGGTGTCCCATTTAAAAGCTCCATGCACTAGACTGTGTTATGTGAACTGCTGACACAGGTGCAAGCAAGCTGCAGCGTGCTAGAAGCAACAGTATCGGCTGCACATAACCCTCCCCAACACCCCCAGAAAAAGGTGTCATATACAGACCTTAGGTTCCCAGCACCCCTAAGGGGGGAACAGATGACATGACTATCATGGATGATCCAAGTGTTCCAAGATGGCAGCACGGTAGCACGCAGCGGCCACTCCAAATCCAAAATGGTGCTATTTTTGTACTTAGCCCGACTTTTTATGTCACATGGACATCAGAGCAACCGGTGTTTGTGTTTAGCATCGCCATACACTGCTAAAATATAAGACTCATGCAACAACCAAGCTGCATGATGATCTGCAGGAGAAGCTACGCGACCTCGGCTTGCAGAGGAGACCAGGCCTCCAGACCTCGGCATCGCCTGATGTCGGTGGCCAGGGGAGAGGACGTCTTAAGCGGTGTGCAAGGAAGTGGAAGCGCGGCAAGAGGGCGGGGGTCAATGATAGGCTAAAAACAAACCCTAGCCGGCCGGCTCTCCCGTCTATCCTGCACTAAAATGTTCACTCCCTGGACAATAAACTGGATTACATCCAACTCCAGCAGACTAAGCAGCATGAGTTTAGAGACTGCTGCGTCTTTTTTTCATGGCGACGTGGCTCAGCGGCAGTGTTCCGGATGCCGCCATTCAGCTAGACGGGCTCGCCTCGTTTCATGCTGACAGAAATGCAACTCTGTGCGGTAAGACTCGTGGTGGTGGCTTGGGTGTTTACATCAACATGGAATGGTGCAAGAACTCTATGCTAGTTTCTAGCTACTGCTCATCTCTGGTGAAGCTTGTTACTGTTAGATGCAGACCTTATTTACCATGAAAATTCACCACTGTCATTATAACCGGAGTTTACATTCCCCCCCCCATTGCTAATGAAGCGCTCTGTGAACTGTATGGGGCTATTAGTGAACTGCAGAACGCTCACCCAGACGGACTATTTATTGACAGTGCTCCCTAAATTACATCAGCATGTGGACTTTGCAATGAGAGGGGCAAACACACTTGATCTTGTTTACACAAACAACCTACGGCCGTTTGCACTTCAAAACCTGCTCCGCTCTCGTTCTCAGTGGGACTCTAGAACTGCCAGTCTGCTGTGAACAAAGCTGCCTTCATTCCAGCTTCCGCCACACAGTCCACCCTCTGCATTCTGGCACTGATGGAGACATGGATACGTCCTGAGGATACAGCAAGACCTGCTGCTCTCTCCAACAACTTCTCCTTCTCCCACACCCCTCGACATACTGGTAGGGGTGGGGGAACCGGTTTGCTCATTCATAATAACTTTTTCACCACAGGCTTCACTATGTAACAATACATCTTTTGAATTCCATGCCATTACTACAATGCAACCCACAAAAATAAATGTTGTTGTCATCTATCAGGTCAGCTGACAAGCTTTGAGGAGTTGGATGTCCTGCTGTCCTCCTTCCCAGAAGATGGCAGGCCACTTGGCGATTTCAACATACACCAAGACAAGCCCCAGGCCACTGAACTGAATACTCTTCTGGCCTCATTTGACTTGGAAAGGCTACACACCACAGCAACTCACAGATCGGGCAACCAGCTTGACCTCATTTTTACACGTAACTGTACCACCTCAAATATTCTTGTTACACCTTTACATGTCTCTGATCACTACTTTGTTCAATTCAACATGATTCTCCCATCCATAGTAAAACCAACTCCACCTTTGGTTTCCTTTCGCCGTAACCTCCGTTCCCTCTCTCCCTCTCTGATGTCTCTGCCTCTCTTCCCACAATAAATGTATTTTCCATGCTTGATGTAAACACTGCCACAGACACAATTTGCTCTACTTTAACAACCTGTATAGACAACATCTGTCCTCTCTCCTCTAGACCAGCACGTACTACACCACCCAGCTCCTGGCTGTCTGACATCCTTCGCGAACATCGGACTGATCTCAGGGCAGCTGAGAGGAGATGGCGTAAATCTAAAGATCCGCCCGATCTAGGTAAATATCAGCTTCTGCTTGCAACTTTTTCAGATAACGTTAAAGCTGCAAAAACTTAATATTACCAGACCAAGATACATTTTTACTAATAAGGTTACAGCCATCAGCAATACAGCCACAGCACCACACCCTGTCAAACACCCACTTCCTGTATGCAACTCTTTGTTGTTCTCTCCTTTAACTGATACTGAGGTCTCTAAACTCCTCCTCTCCAACCACCCCACCACCTGTTACCTTGACCCCATTCCTTCACAACTTCTCCAGGCCATCTCTCTGTCCATCCTAACTGCACTTACACACATAAATAACACATCTCTTCTAGCAGGCACTTTTCCCACTACATTTAAGCAGGCTCGAGTAACCCCGCTGCTGAAAAAACCTGCACTTAACCCCACACAAACAGAACACTACAGACCAGTCTCTCTCATCCCATTCATGGCAAAAACACTTGAAAGGGCAGTTTTCAATCAGATCTCTCACAGCACAAGCTGCTGGATGACAATCAGTCAGGCTTCAAAAGTGGACACTCCACTGAGACTGCCCTGGTGTCTGTCACTGAGACAGGCAAAAGCTGAATCCAGATCATCCATTATGATTTTGCTGGACCTTTCTGCTGCCTTTAACACAGTAAAACATCAGATCCTAATCTCCACCCTCTCTAAACTGGGCATCACCGGAACTGTGCTTGGCTGGTTCAACTCCTATGTCTCAGGTAGCCTGTAGAGGGGTGGTATCCAAGCCACATCAGTTACTTACTGGGGTACCTCAGGGATCCGTGCTTGGGCCACTTCTATTCTCCATATACACAATGTCATTAGGACCCATCATCCAGTCACATGGTTTCTCTTACCACTGCTACGCTGATGACATGCAACTCTACTGCTGTTGAACACAACATCACCGTGCAGCTGGGTCAAACAACAGTGTCACCTTCCAAAACGGTCAGAAATCTAGGGGTAACCATTGATAATGAGCTAAATTTCACAGACCACATCTCAAAGACTGCAAGATCATGTAGATTTACACTCTACAATATCAGGAAGATAAGACCTTTCCTCTCTGTACATGCCACACAACTTCTCGTTAAGTCACTAGTCATAACTAGACTGGACTACTGTAACGCTCTCATTGCAGGCCTTCCTGCATGTGCCATTAGACCTCTGCAAATGATCCCGAATGCAACAGCACGTCTGGTTTTTAATGAACCAAAGAGAGCACATGTTACACCACTCTTTGTCTCTCTCCACTGGCTGCCGGTTCATGCACGTACTAAATTCAAGGCCCTGATGCTGGCATACAAAACGGTCACTGGGTCTGCTCCAGCATACCTAAAAACATTTATGCAGAGCTACGTTCCCACCAGAAGCCTGCGGTCGGCTAAGGAACGTCGCCTTGTCGTACCAAAACAAAGAGGCACCAAAACACTTTCAGTTTCATCATACCACGTTGGTGGAATGACCTGCCCAACTCAATCCGTGAAGCTGACTCACTTGCTATCTTCAAAAAATGGCTAAAAACACATATTTTCCAAGAGCACTTAACCAGTCACAATTTTTTTTTTTTTAATCTGTTTTGTATACTATTCTGATGATAGTGAAACTTTGTAGTATGGCACTTTTCGTACCACTGCCAAGTTCTCTCTTGGCTCTCAACGAAGGCGGTCGCATTTTCTCACCCTCTCCCTACCCTTATCTTCCCTGCTTTGCTCCTCTCGTCATATCTAGTCTACTGTCTTGTACTTGAGAGACTCTCTCAGCACTGCTCTTCAAACTAAGTCATCATGGATTTGATCAACTGGTCTCTCAACGCAATTGACACCATCTTCTCGACGAGAAGCTTGGGTTCGGGGGAACCTGTCTGCCCTGACGGAACGTTCGCAGCTGGCTACACGATGGACGCGTGGGAGAGGTGGCGGGTCGTGTGTCTGGCGGCTCTTTCCGTGGAGGACGTTGAAGATATCTACCTATTCGGTACCATGATAACAGGTCTTCTGCTGATTGGATTAGGCATTGCCCTGGTTTATCGAGGAGTTAAGAAGACGGTGACAGCTGTCCAAAGCCTCACAAGGCTGCCCGTCATGATTGAAACAGTGGGCAGAGCTGTCTGCACTCAGACTGGGTCTATGAACCAAAATACGGATAACATCATGGAGAAGCTCACAGCTTTGCAAAGGCAAATGGATCGTTTCAGAGACCAAAATGGACCAGGAGAATAGCCGTGTAAATTAGAATGCGGCTACTCTCCTTAAGACCAAACAATCCCAATCTTATCTGTTTCGGCCACCCTCAACCAGCACTGGCCTTGGCCAAGGCCGCTGTTGGAACAACAACTCCCCGGAAGAGCACTGCAGTGAGCCACTCTCGCGTTCCTTCCCCGACTCCCCAGACACCTGGTGATTGTTGACTATGTCTGGGACCTGATCAAGGTTGTCTCCATGGCAACTTGCTGTGTATCGCTATGACAACCCTGCGGACTGAGGCACCTAGATTAGATGCTGGCATAGCGACTCTCCAGGCCTACACACACATGAACTCTTACACATATATACAGATATGCAATCATCCGCCCGATACCCTATCCCTCGCCTTAGCCGCTTTGTACCCCCAGTCTGACAGGCGGGTCTGTGACCAGCGCCGAACATGGCTGCAGGTCCGGATGGCTGCTTGCCTGTGCTGGGCCACCTCCACCCCCCAATCCCTCCCCTGTTGCAAGTCTTGTTCATGTTGTAGAGTGTACTGATTATGTGCTAATGTTGCTGAGGTGTTTTTTTCCCTGTTCCCACACTGTACTTCTTAAGGAGCATAGTCTGGGGGCTGCCTTTTTTTTCTCCTCTCCTCTCCTCATGTCATGCTGTATTTCTTCTAATTCCCTGTCTTCCTGTCCTGTCTATCCCCTTGTCATATGTATGTTTGTATGGACAGGTCGATGGCCAATTTCACTGGTTTACTATGTGACAATAAAGGACTACTACTACTACTACTACTACTAAACATCCCAGGCGCGTACCGGGTGGAGCCCCGCCCCCACCTCAGCTACTCAGACCACATCTCTGTTATGTTAATCCCAGCATACAGACCACTCATCAGGCCCACAAAACTGCTTCAGAAGCAGGTGAAAAGAAAATAAGCAGGAGCCATCTCTGCTCTTTAGGACTGTTTTGAGTGTACTGACTGGCACATGTTCAGGGAGGCTGCAACATATGGCGGCTCTACCAACTTGGAGGAATACACAGCATCAGTGATCTGCTACATCAGCAAGTGCATTGATGTTGACACTTTTTCCAAGACCATCACCACATGCCCCAACCAGAAGCTGTGGATGACTGTGGAGGTGCATGCACTGTTGAGGACCTGAGACTCCTAATCAGAGCAGGCAACAAGGTGGCCCTGAGAACAGCGAGGGCCAAATTGTCCCGGGCCATCATGGAGGCAAAGTGCGCACACGCCTAGAGAATCCACAGTTACTTCCAGGACAGCGGCAACATGTGGCGCATGTGGCAGGGAATCCAGGTGATCACCAACTACAGAACAACATCAGTTGCCTGTGAGAAAGATGCCTCCCTTCCAGATGCGCTGAACGACTTCTACGCTCTGTTTGAGGCGCAGAACGACGTGGTGGCGAGGAAGACCACTCCTCTTCCCAACGACCAGGTGCTCTATCTTACCACGGCTGATGTGAGGAAAACTCTATGTAGAGTCAACCCATTGTAGGCAGCTTGACCAGACAACATTCCTGGAAGAGTGCTCAGAGGATGTGCAGACCAGCTGGCAGATTTTCTTACCGACATCCTCAACATCTCTCTGAGCAGCGCCGTCATACCAACGTGCTACAAGGCCACCACCATTGTCCCCATGCAAAAAAGAAGTCTTCAGTGTCCTGCCTCAACGACTACCGTCCCATCACACTCACACACATCATCATGAAGTGCTTTGAGAGGCTCGTCATGAGGCACATTAAGACCCTGCGGCTGGACCCACTGCAGTTCATGTATCGTCCAAACCATTCAACAGACGACGCCATCGCCACCACCCTCCATCTCGCTCTCACCCACCTAGATAAAAGGACTCATACGTTCGAATATCATTCATAGACTTCAGCTCAGCATTCAACAAAATAATTCCTCAGCACCTGATTGGAAAGCTGAACCTACTGGGCCTAGACAACTCCCTCTACAACTGGATCCTTGACTTCCTGACTGGGAGACCTCAGTCAGTCCGGATCAGGAAAAGCACTTCCACCACCCCAACACTGAGCACTGAGGTCCCCCACTCTGCTGACTCATGACTGTGCTGCAATACACAGCTTGAACCACATCATCAAGTTCACTGATGACACGACCGTGGTGGGTCTCATCAGCAAGAACGATGAGTCAGCATACAGAGAGGAGGTGCAGCGGCAAACAGACTGGGGTAGAGCCAACAACCTGTCTCTGAATGTGGACAAAACAAAAGAGATGGTTGTTGACTTTAGGAGAGCACAGATTGACCACTCTCCACTGAACATCGACGGCTCCTCTGTGGAGATCGCCAAGAGCACCAAATTCCTTGGGGTTCACCTGGCGGAGAAACTCACCTGCTCCCTCAACACTAGCTCTATTACCAAGAAATCTACTTTCTTCGAAGGTTGAGTAAAGCCTGGTTTGGGACTTGCACCGTTTCGGACCGCAAAGCCCTGCAGAGGATTGTGAGGACAGCTGAGAAGATCATCAGGGTCTCTCTTCCCTCCATAAAAGACATTTACACAAAGCTCTGCATCCGCAAAGCAACCAGCATTGTGGATGACCCCACACACCCCTCACACAAACTCGTCACCCTCCTGCTGTCTGGTAAGAGGTACCAAAGCATTCAGGGCTTCACGGCCAGACTGTGTAACATCTTCTTCCCCCAAGCCATCAGACTCCTCAATACTCAGAGACTGGACTGACACACACACACACACACACACACACACACACACACACACACACACACACACACACACACGTTGTGTTTCCATGTTTTATGGGGACTTTCCATAGACATAATGGTTTTTATACTGTACAAACTTTATATTCTATCCCCGAAACCTAACCCTACCCCTAAACCTAACCCTCACAGAAAACTTTCTGCATTTTTACGTTTTCAAAAAACATAATTTAGTATGATTTATAAGCTGTTTTCCTCATGGGGACCGACAAAATGTCCCCACAAGGTCAAAAATTTCGGGTTTTACTATCCTTATGGGGACATTTGGTCCCCACAAAGTGATAAATACACGCTCACACACACACACACACACACACACACACACACATGTTGTGTTTCCATGTTTTATGGGGACTTTCCATAGACATAATGGTTTTTATACTGTACAAACTTTATATTCTATCCCCTAAACCTAACCCTACCCCTAAACCTAACCCTCACAGAAAACTTTCTGCATTTTTACATTTTCAAAAACATAATTTAGTATGATTTATAAGCTGTTTTCCTCATGGGGACCGACAAAATGTCCCCACAAGGTCAAAAATTTCGGGTTTTACTATCCTTATGGGGACATTTGGTCCCCACAAAGTGATAAATACACGCTCACACACACACACACACACACACACACACACACCGTGTACACATCCAACTTTTGCACATGTCCAGAGTTGCACTTTAATTCATTGTCACTTTTGTACCTGGCTGCTACCTCAATAACTGCTATGTCCATAGAACACTATTTCATAGTATGTTATGTTGACACTTTCTAAAAATGTCAAATGTAATCTTTTTGCACTATTCAATACAAATGTGTACTGGTCGGCGCTGCACTGTCTTCTACTGTGTCCATTGTCCTTTTAGTAATTTATTGTACTGTCCTGTACTTTTTTGCACATATATACACATGCATTTTATGTAGAAATATTATGTAGAAATATTATTTAGTCTGTGTAGTCTCATGTGGTCATATGTTGTTTTATGTAGGTCCTGGAGGAACTTTGTCTCATTTTGCTCTGTACTGTACTAACTGTATATGGTTGAATGACAAGAAAAACCACTTGACTGTAATGGGAGCAAGCCAGCCAGCCGCAGACTTTGTGTCTGGGGCTATCTCTATGAAATGCTATGAAAATTAGTCAGGGAAGGTGATCTTTCCTGATCCTATTCTTTCAGGGGGAAAAGACTAGGAAGAGACCATATTTTGCCCAGGCTAGTGGGAGGTGACATGTGGCCAATACACCACATGGGTTGTCAGGCCACACGTGGGAGTGGCGCGGTGGTAGGTTCTACCTAATGAGGGAGGAGCTCTACAAACACAGAGACCAGGGCAGAAGGACTGCCCAAGGGAGACGCGGGTCCACCGACAGGGGGACCGTACCACGGAAAATGCTTCACAGGGAGTTGCCTGAAGAGGGAATTAGGCCTGTCCTAATAGCACATAGTGGGTCTGGTCGCAAATTCCTGCACTGAATTCGCAGGACAGAAGGCTAGGGAGGAAGAACATCCAGGAAGCGAGAGCTTAGTGGTTAACCTGGGAGAGAGAGTGCACTGGATCACTTTGGTGAAGGGTGCTACATGCAAGCAGAACACCCGATCGGCTGTTCCACATTACCAAATTCTACCAGCTTGGAGCTGACAAAACAAGGGATGAGACCGACTCAAACCTGAGATTGTAGAATCTCGATGCTCTGCAGATGTCTGCTAGGGAGGTGCCGTTGTCCAATGCCCAAGAGGATTCCACACTTCTCACTTCCCACACTTCTTGAGTGTGCTCAAACCCGCAAGGGGTAGCGTCAACGACCCAGTGAGCTAACCTATGTTTGGAGAAAGCTTTCCCTTTCTGCCGTCCTCCGAAGCAGACAAAGAGTTGCTCAGAACATCTAAAGCTCTGCGTGCAGTCCAAATATGTACGCAAAACACATACCAGACACCACAATGAAAAGGCTGGGTCTGCCTCCTCCCGGGGCAGCGCTTGCAGGTTCACGACCCGATCCATGAAGGGCGTTGTAGGAACCTTGGGCACGTAGCCCGGTCGCGGTCTTAGGATGAATCAAAACAATTGATTTAGTTTTTCAGTCAGTCTGATATCAGGGTTTGATATAATCAGTGAATCAATCCTGAAGAAAGGACTAGGTCTCATTCACACAGCCAATCAGATGAGAAGCTATTGTAGTAAATTTGGTAGTATAAATGTACAGCATACAGATTAAAGTGCCGACGTACCCCCACCATTATATGTAGGAAACGGTAAGAGTGAACTAGGAATTAACTGAAACTGTCCTTATTCTACATCATTATGTAAGGAAATTTATAATGGAATTAATCATGTTTGACAACCGTTATAAATTATATCTAGACTATTTGTCTGAATAAAGTTCTCCATCATTAAATTTGTAATACAACAAATCGTTGTATCCGCTCACAATTTCTATTGTAAGGAATTAGTTTTAATGAGGGAATTATGATTAATTCACTTATTTGAGTTATATTATTCTCATGGCCTATTGAAAATAATATTCCACATATTTAGGTACAGCTTTGAAGTGAGATCTTTTAAAAACAGGGATGAGGTTATTTATCAAAATACAACACAGTGAAATTATCTTTGAATACAGACAAACTTTATTGCTATTCTAAACATTAACTAATCTAAAACATACAACATGAAACAGGTTGGTGAGTAGTGACAGAATGTGAAGTAAATGATCAATACAGAAAAAATAAACTTTATGGAGACTGTTGACAATGCCTTAAAAAACATTTATCCTTCTTTGAATCTAAATCGATTTGCAGTCGGATTAACCAAAGCATTTAACTAATAAACCAGCACTTTGAGCAAAAGTCTTGAAGATGTACTTGTGTCTCATCACGTTTCCTTGCGTTGCGAACTTTGTGTTGCTTGGTTCTTTGGCTCTTTGCCGAAAGGACGTTCCGTCAATGTCTTGGACTCTGTTAAAGGTCCATTCTAAACACTTCCGGTGCTGGGAAAGTGGAAGGGGCTAGGTTTTTAGAATTGTCTATGCTTCCATGATAAACTCATTACCATCTCGCATTGCATGTAAACAATATGGCAGTGCGCATAGCCGGCAAGCGTGATCACATATTATCTGTCATAATCAATCATTATAAATATATAAAAACCACATTATATGTATGAAAGATATGTAGTCTAACCTTCAGTGCACCTGCTGTGATATAATCTGTCCTTCAGTTCATCTGCTGAACTGTCTTTTTTTTATATTTATTAAAGAACTCACGCTGGGGGGGTCCGTCAGTACAGGAGAAACTCACGTACGAAAAGGTTAAAGTGCAAAATGCTGTGATTTTAATTATAGAAATATATAGTCTGCAGGCGCAGCTGCGTCACATCGAATGAGCACTCTCTTCTGTCATCTACAACACTAAGCACAGCATGTGAATCTTATACAATGTGGTATTAGATCAGTTTGTGTTTTCAGCATATGAGCAGCTTAACACATTCACTTTGCAGCACGCAGCAAATGCAGACTGTATATTTAATGAAATCGCATCCATTTGTGGTTTAATAATCACACTAGGACATATCACAATTTTAATTTTATTAACTGAACATTTATTTGTAAAAGGAGTATCAGAACATGCACGTAAATGAGCATGTGAGCATTTGTAAGCAGCCATCTATCAGTCAGACTGAATTGAGACGGTACTCGGAACTACTGGTACTGTAGAAACATTGGTATTGTTACATCTTTTTTATTTTAGTATCAACTTGGTACAGAAGTACCGTTACTTTTGATATATATATATATAATTTGTAGTAGGAGTGGCCAAGCAGGTACTGTGTCATTGCTACATGGGGCCCTTGTTTGGCACAATCACCCCCTCCTCCCATGCTGACATGCTCCACCAATAAATGCTGAAATGCAATATGACACTAACCTTCTGCTATAGTTTAGAGGCCTGCAGAGAGAGGGACAGAGTGTCAGTGTAAGACAATGAGAGCTGCATATGTGGGCAGTGCCAACACAGCTATAGCATCAATGCTAAACAACAGACACGAGCTGTGCTTCATTAAAAAAAAATAAAAAAAATAAAAAAACTGTCCGCTGTTGTGGGAAATAACTCTGCTAGTTATCTTGTGGGAAAACTCACTACTGTTTAACAGCCTAGGAAAACAAACAAAAGCAAGACTATCGTTTATACTGTCTGCGCTCGTATTACATCACGGCTTCAATTACAGTATTTTGGTTATTACTGCCAGCGCTGTCTTCCTCTAATGTGACAGCTGTTCCCAGTTTTACTTAAATGTTTGTAGGTTAAATACTGTGTTTTGGGTAATGAGAACAATAGTAGAGAGAAAAGCCCCAGGGGCCCTGCACACTGCAGGGCACTCTCAGGGTCTGGCCTGTAAATCATGCTGCAGGAAGACAAGATACAAAGCATGGGAATCAAAATAAATAAATAATGGAGAAAAATTGGACAGAGAACCGTCGATCCTTGCTCCCCTCGGAACATGTGTGCTCTGATCTGCCTTGTATTTCAAGAAAAAGCAAGGTCTTGAACCCCAATCCTTAGACACATAACAAAGCACACTTTGCAGCTGCCATGCACAACTACGAGCTCAGAGGCCTGAGTGAGTCCCAAGACAATGCCCTCTCTATCAGCCCCAGGACAAATATATAGCAGCAATATTTTTAGCTTCAACATTTGCACTGCTTGTTATTATGAGTGTGAGAACAGCGCAAATTAGAATTTATTTTAATAAATGATATACACCTAAACAAACAAACAAATAAACAGATGGGCACATACCAATCAGGATACTTCTTAGGCATTCATGTATACATTTTTTAGATTAAAGTTTTAGGAAATATAATCTCATTACTTCCTGCATATTTTGATTAAAATCTATTTGTAAGTGTATTAAGTACCAATTTAATCTACACACTTTTAATAAAGCACTTTTAATAAAGCAGTTCAATGGAAAGGAGGACGCGAGAACCGGCCTGGCAATATAAACAATATTTTAATGATTAACTTAAACAAAAGTCACAATTAATAAAAATGAAATAAAAAAACAACTGCTATTTACCTGTCCCTGAGCCTTCCCATACACAAGTGAGCTTGTGGCAGTGTAGGTTGTATTAGGATGCAGGCCAAACGCAGGATGTGTGTTAATGAGAGTGGGGGTCTAAGGGTTTGAGTGCTGGCATAGAAGCAGAGATGCCACCTTGCCCAGTGTCGGCCCCTGGCTCTGGACTAACTACCTATCCATCACTTGCACGCACGCCTGCAGTGGTGTTCTGCAAATGGAATAGAGAATGCACTTCCTGTCAGCAGGCCAGCTCAGCAATTACACTGATCCAAAGGTATAAGAGGACAAAGCCCTGCTGCAGGCCTCACCCTGACCGTCTGCCCTCGTCAGCCCCTTAACAAAACTCATACAGAACTTTATTTATTTACACTGAGCTCATTTGTGTAAACAAAAACTTCCATGCCATTAATAACATCTCAGACTTGAGATAAATTAGATTTAATTCAATTTAACAGCAAGCTTTTATCGCTGGCTTAGTGTTTATTTGAGTTTCTACTTAATTTCTTAAACTATTGCTCTGTGGACTGATTGAAGGTTCCCTGGGGAGTGATGCCTCCGATGAACAAACTGTTTTGATACATCAGAAAACAAAACATCAGTCAGATGTTGTGTTTTTGTGAGTTACCTCCTCTTAAAACATTGCAGCTTGCAGATAGCTGTTGGTTTGGGTAGGGAGCAGAGCAATTTGGAGACCATATGGCAGAAGACACAAGATTCAGCATTCCCCATCGCTGTAGCCCTCCACTACCGGAGCACAGAGTCACATCACTGCTCTCATTTTCTTGCTCTCGCTTGCTCACTCAGATGCTCTGCTAATTGCATTCTGTATTTGTAAATCAAAATCTATTTTCCTTTTCCCTTTTCTTTTGCCTTTTACCACCTTCTATTAATTCCCTTGTTGCTCAGAAGCTCTTTGTCACTCTTAGCATGTATGAAGAGGGGCATTTTGTTGAAATGAATTCAATAGGAATTTAATTGCTTTGCAAATGTTGGCTGGGCAACTTCAGAACCCCTTGGAATTCTACACAACACTGTTTAAACGTGAGGGGTTTTGTTGTCACCCAATCCACACATTTAATTTCTATGAGCGAATCACACAGGATAAACCAAATTTGGCATTGGAGCAGGGTTGTGTTAAAGTCACTCTTCCACTCAAAGCTATTAAAAAAATTCAAAACAAATTATTGATGCATTATAGAGATGATGGAATTTGTAGAATTAAAACAACTCCCTGTTGAACAATCCTCAAATCTGGTGAATTTGTCCCTGGCCTGACGTACATCCCCCTTTTTCCCTGGGGGAGGCGCTTCTGGCCTTCTGCGCTGACTGCCGGCAGGTCATCCCCATCTACCTGGATGAGGGAGGGGACACGGGGAGGTAAACATAAATAATTAAAATGGGGGGTACTTCCTGTAACAGTGTAGTACCCCCCAAAAACTGTAACATTTAAAAAGAGGGAAAAGGCCAACGCAGAGCGACAGTGAGAGAGAGAGAGGAGAGAGAGATGAAAAAAAAATACGCCGCAGCTTGTTCCTCGGCCACTCCTCCACCCTCTATCGGACGACAGCCGCGCCTCTCCGGGCGGATCCGAGGCAGTCCTCCAGCCCCTGGCGGACGGAACACCCCGCCGCGTTCTCGGGGAACAGAAGGGGTCTCCCCCGCCCCTGGCAGCGGTTCTCTCGTTCCAGGCGGTCAGCAGTGAGCCCCTCCCCGCTCGCGGTCGGCAGTCTTAAACCCTGCCGCGTTTCAGCGGCCAGTAGGCGACTCCTCCACCCCTGGCAGCGGCCCTGACCTCTCCAGGCGGTCGGCTAGGAGCCCCTTCTCCCCTCGCGGTCGTCCTCGTTCAGGCGGCTGGGCTCCTCGTCCCCTGGCAGATGGCCGCGGATGCTCCGTAGGGGTGGACGGTAGTAGCGAGAACTCTAGGCACCAGTGTAAAGGGATTCAATGGAAAGGAGGAGGCGAGAACCGGCTTTACAATATAAATAATAGTTTTAATGATCAACTTAAAAGACAACATAAACACACACATGACGGACATGTCCGCTAACGATCTCTCTCTCCCGCACGATACTCTGCAGTCAGCCTTTAAACCTCAGAGGCTTGATTAGCCTAATATGGGACCGGGTGTGTATGATCACGACCCGGCCCCGCCCTCCGCCCTGCCACAACATGTTAATTTGCAACTATATCCATCAACCATTCATCAGCCACAAATTAAAATGTGGAGATGTTTATCTTGCTGTTTGCATAACTGCATTTGTGTCTCTTTAAATATATGTCCAGTACTTAAATATTAAAATATCATAGTCTGAAACTACATAGCTATCTACACAATGTTAGACAAGTCTGATCTCACTGGAAATTCAATCCAGGTCCAATTTCTTTGCTACATAAACCGGTCTATGATTTTCGAATTACTCCCTAGTGGCTAAAGCTGTGACTGTAGTTTATTGCATGCACACCTTTGTACAACATATTGTGCAAGACAAAAGCAAACATTATCTGATCAAAATATTTAGGCAGCAGAAACTACTAACTTAACCCATGTTTCCATCCTTGTGCACAAAATCGAAAAATTATGAAACGCAATTTGTGAATATAAAAAAATAGTAATTTCTAGGGAAATTTGTGCACAACAGAATTGAAAACTGAAGATAAAGCCATCGTGGCTCTTTAATTAAATTAAATTATTTACTTGGAGTTTATAGTGCTTCATGTTTGCCAGCATTTAGCAGCAGATGCCTTATGTCAGGAAGCGAAAGCATTTCAGACAGTTTTGGGAGGTAATAGTAACCAATCATTTTGAAGTCTGCCTTTGTGACTGGCATTTCTTAATAACCAGAGCAACATTCCAGACACTATGTGATTATATTGATGATATTTTCTGAGCATATTATATATTCACATGGCTTACTGAAGCAAAGTGAGTCTATGCAGCATACATTTTGGGCATGAATATTCACTGCATGGTTACGCCAGACTTTTGGCAAAACAGTGCAGAATTTCTGAGCAGATTTCCAAGGAGATTAGGTTGATAAACATTTTAGGAAATATATATACTGTAGAAATTAAAGGACAAACTACTTAAAACAATACCAATAAAAAAGAAAATGCAAGTTGTGACCCATAAAGGTGTATCAGAAGTTGAGTTAATTACCTAAGAATAAAGATAATAATGTCTCTCAGCACACCTAAACTAGCACCCCGGTAATGGGAATAAATACATTTTGGCATCTTCAGAATCACCAATTTAAATACAGCACTAGAAATCCAGCATGTGGATCCTTATCTGAAAGGTCAGAATGTAATACTCCCACACTCCAGGACAGAGCTAACAAAGCATGTGCTTTAATTACTGCCCATAGGACGTGGATTAATGGATTAAGAGACTAAATGAAAATGTCATAAAAACGTTGAAGAGAAATCGGTGTTATCGCTGCTTTAACTCTGCTGTAATCCTAATCACTTTCATTGTTCAGGGTTGTGCATCAAGGTCCTTTGCTATTCAGCGGTAGTGTAGACATTCAAATATCTGCATTTTTGTCATCTTTATATTTGTGATTGACCTGATGTGTTTTTTTTTGTGCTACAGCAATTTGAGCAATTACTAATTGATTTAATCATGTGGATGTTTAAATTAAAAGATCACTGGGCCAAATGGGCATACGGGTCAACCTCTCTATTTCATTTTCCATGAAATATGGAAACACTGACCCATTGCTGTCTAGTAAGTACCTTTATTCATATAAATGAAATTCTAAATACAGTAAAACAAAAACATGATTATAAATAGAGATGGTAAACAGTAGCCTATGTCAATTGTACACGTATCATGTACAAAAACATTTCTCTCTCTTTTTTTTTATGTTATTGGCCTTTTTGCCAGTTTTATTGATAAGGAAATGTTGCAAGCTAAACTCAAACCTACATTTCCCACATGAGCACCACAGCTTAACCTGTCAGAAAACATGTGCTAATCACAATGCCATAACTCCAAATAAAATCAGTCTGTTTTCTGTTTAGATGTGACCATTACATATTTCCTTAAATTGTCCTGAATGTTACAGCTTTAGTGTGGCTAAGTGACATTTAGACTGACACATATAGCCAAGCTGATCCCAGGTCAGTGATGATTTGCCAGGTAGTAGTGGTTTTTAAGAGAGGCTATACAGTAACTGTCATTGGTAGGTAAGTTAACGGAAGAGACCAGACAGAAATTTCTCCTCCCTGCTGCTGAGAATTGGGCAGGTAATATGCACTGGCAGCCTCTGTCAGCTCAGCCTGCACACCTCTCACAAATTAGGACCTATTTATTCAGAGCACCCTGCACTCAATGGAAATGATTACCAAGACGGTCAAACCCTATTTGCACAGTATGTCTTCATTAAAGCAGAAAAAAGGAAAATGACATATTCTATTTAAAGCTCTGTTTGAAATGAGGAGGTAGGAAAGTGGAGCTGAATGTGTGTTACATGTCAGTTCTACAAACAAATACAAAATTTGAAAAATGTACAGTATATTCAATAGCACATACTGTTTGGGTTTCTTTACATGTGCATGTAGACACTGCATTAACATTTGAATGTGGTGCCATAAGTAGAAAGATAATGCATTGTTAAAAGAAACTTCAAGGGATTTTATTTTCTTTTTTATTCTTCTCTAAATGATATCAAAAGAAGAGTTGAAACCATTTAAAACTTAAACACCTACTGGGAAATAATAAAAAAAGGCAAACAACAATAATGAAATGAATAGATAAGTCAACAAACGAGTAAGCAAATAAAAGTACAAACAACTGGAAACTTGAACGATCCTGAGAGAATCTTCACTTGAGTTTGTTTCTTTGTAATTGTTTCTTTCTTTTAGCTTATGAGGGCAGAATTATAGAAGCTCTCCACTGGTCCAGTGTGGGGGATGGAGGATCTAATTAGTTGAAAAGAATGAATAATTATCTAATTTCTATTGTAATTATCTCAATCTATTTGCATGTGATACCAATCAGTAAGACTATGTTTTCCATCACTGTGACCTTGTCTTATGCATCTTGCAAATACATACAAAGTGGGAAATATGGGTCAGCCAACCACTGACCTTGCCCTACAGTCAAAAGTAATTAGAAGATGTCCCTGTCAGAGAGATGTAGAACAGTACATGTGTCTCGAGATTTCAAGTTCTTCATCAGACACTCCGCAAGATCAGTCTGGATTAAACCAGTCACTCTGTAACTATTAATCAAACAAGCAACAGCTTGAATGTTACATGGCTTTCATGCTAAAAGTAAATATAGATTGAATAAAGATAAATTAAGCAGGTCAAGCAGGTATTATAATATACAGGTGTTGTTGTAAGTGCCTTGAAAATTTCAGCCACAGTACATCAGATATCAGCTATTTTATCTATGCTACTGTACGTGCTCTCCCTTGTGAATAAAAGAGATCCAAGGCAAATTTTCTCACTCTTTTAAGATAACCAAAATAGAACTACATTTAATTAATCTCTTAGTCTAAATTGACTAAATTCTTCTTTCTTAACATTTTAAAATTGATAGAATTTAAATGTGTTTAATTAAAAAATATAAAGGAAAGCAAGCCAGTAAGCAAGACAGCAAGAAAGAATGAAAGAAAGAAAGATCAGTGCCTTAGACTTGTGTTTCTTACATTCACTTGAAGGGTTTGTTGAGAAAAGAAGAGCAGGTTCAAGCCGAGAACATTTCAGGTCAACAAGGAATCAATATCAGTGGGTGAGTCTACACAGAGGAGATGAAAGACAATATATAGGGCCTTGGCCTGGGTCATTGTTTGCCAGGTTAGGCCATAGAGGAGGAGAGATGTTCAGGTTATTCTACGATGCTTCATGGCAAACTGCAAATGAAGGAACAGCTTTAGCTATTAAATAAGAAATAAATATACCTGGGGCTGGTGATACACATTTAACTAGCATATATTATTTTAACTTAATGGAATCATACAGCCCGCGGACGGGCCTGTAAATGTAAAAAATAAAACTATGCGATGCACAAAACTGCTGTGTGCACATTGGTACACATGCCACATATCTTTGGAAAGCTACATTTCTTGATTTTCTATTGATGTAAACAATTTTTGAGATACAATCATAACAGCAGGTACAATCTATATATTTGTCAGACCTATAACATATAAACAAACAATAACAAAATTTAGGCAACTCACCTATGAAGCCTCATAGTAGTCCACTGATCCATAACTTCCCGACAAAAACGGTGTTGTTACATTGCCAAATGTCCAAACGATCAAATCAAGTAAGATTTTTAGTCCAAATCACATTATTACATCAATAAATACCCACGGACTCTTGCTGCATCATTTCAAAGCACCTGGCAGCTGTGCCTAATCTTTCACATATTATCGGTAATAACTTCAGTTCAGATGTAAACATTTCCTATATCCGGAATCAAAATGGATGCTGCACTCTGACCTTTCGATTGACACCTCATTTGACCCAACAGGAGCTTCCATGTCCTGTCCATAGCCTTCAATAGCCAACCACAGTATGTGTCGCATGTAAGTGCCACCCCCCCATTCCTTTGTCTAAAGATCAAGCCAATTACAGCCAAGTGTGAAGTTGACATGCACATCGTATAGCCAATGAAATTCTGAAAACATTGATATGCTGCATTAGTGGGAAGTTTCAAAAATGTTTCTATAAAGCATGTGCGTAAAGTTTGCTTGCCATTACCACATTATTTTTGCGTCTGTGCGCAAAAGCTGAAGAGTGCTATTTTGGAGCTGTTTACAGATTTGCAGATTGAACAATGGCGAAACGCACGAGGAAAACAAGATTTTCGCTCCAGGATGTGTTGGAAGAATGCACTCGTCGTGATAGTGATGAGTCTGGAGATGAAATTTCTGAGAAAAATACGGATGATTTGTCATATGTTGATTCCGAAGCGGAGAAAATGTTTCTGGAGGGAGGAGACATTACTCTGGACAAGTAAGTGTTTTCTTGTATTTTATAACATGTATATTCCGCATAAATAAGCTTTAGTTTGAATAATGAGTACACATTTGTAGTTAACTTTTGTCGCGTGTTTCCCCAGTGAGTGTCTTGAACTGTTTGAGGGAGTTGTATTGCTTTGTGTGTGTGTGAGGCTTTAGTTCGTTGTTTGATGCAGATCTAGCTATTTTAGCGTGGTATATAGATGTTTTCATTGCCAAAGCATACAGTATTTACAGTAAATATACATACACAAATATATATTTACATACTTGAAAAGAAAAACGATATATACACGTTGAATATGAGATTGTGATTGTGCGCGTGTGTGTGTGTTTTTTTTTTATTATGCCTTTGTTTCATTGTTTGATGCAGATCTAGCTATTTTAGCGTGGTATATAGATGTTTTCATTGCCAAAGCATAGAGTATTTACAGTAAATATACATACACAAATATATATTTACACACTCGAAAACAAATCATCCCATCATCACCCCTGCCTGCCGCCAAACTTTCACCCCTGGACAGATCTCTGTTTTCTGCGGACAGGAGTCCTCCTACAGCAGGTGTCCCGACGTGTTCTGGTCACCACAGACAACTACAAACAGGGTTGGGGCGCATGGATGGGCCTCAGCTGGGTTGGCACATCAACTGCCTAGAGTTACTGGCTGTAATCCTTGCCCTGCGGAGGCCATCTCCTCATTTGGAGCCAGCAGCAACTCAGGTCATTGTGCACTACTCATATCCCGGGCAACCTCAACACGGCAGTGGACGTACTGTCGTGACAGGGCACGCTCAGTGGAGAGTGGCGGCTCAGGTGGTCCAGCTGATTTGGGAGCGGTTTGGCATAGCACAAGTAGACCTGTTCACTTCCCAAGAGACCTCCCACTGCCCGCTCTGGTACTCCCTAGCAGAGGCTCACTTCGGGACAGACACGCTGGCTCCGGGGGCTGCGCAAGTACGCATTTCCCCAGTGAGCCTACTTGCACAGGTGCTGTGCAAGGTCAAGTAAGATGAGGAATAAGTCACTCTGGTGGCCCCCTAATGGCCCACACAGATTTGGTTCTTGGATCTCACGCTCCTAGTGACAGCCCCTCCCTGGTGAATTCCCGTGAGGAAGGACCTTCTTTCTCAGGGACGGGTCACCCTCTGGCATCTGCGCCCAGACCTCTGGAACCTCCATGTCTGGCCCCTGGACGGGATGCAGAAGATCTAATTGGCCTACCACCTGCTATCATACAAACGATCAACCAAGCCAGAGCTCCCTCTACCAGGCAACTTTATGCCCCGAAGTGGCGCTTGTTCACAAATTGGTGTTCTTCCCGATCTGAAGACCAGGTGGGTGCGAGCACACTCGACAAGAAGTGTGCCATCCTCGTGGGCACTGGCCAAAAGCACATCCCTAGCAGACATTTCCAGAGCAGCTGGCTGGGCAACATCCAATACCTTTACAAGATTTAACAATCTCAGGTTTGAGTCGGTCACATCCCTTGTTCTCTCAGGTCCAAGACGTAGAACTCAGGAATGTGGGACGTCTGACTGGGTGTTCCTCTTGCACATAGCGCCTTTCCCCTCCACTGAGGTGATCATGTGCGCTCTTTTCCCATAGGAGAGTGCACTAGATTCGCTCTCCCTGGATGTTCTTACTCCCTAGCCCTCTGGTCTGCGAATTCAGTGGAGGAATTCCCCGACCAGACCCACTATGGGTACTAAAATTACTCTGTACTGGAATAGGTGCTCCACAGGATGGGCCTTTGCAGATTAATCCCCCTGTGTGTATTTTCTGCTGAACGGTCCCCCTACTGGCGAACCCGCGTCTCCCTTGGGAAGTCCCCGCTGTCCCCCGGTCGCTGTGTTTCTAGCAACTCCTCCCTCATATTATGTAGGATCTACCACCATGCCATTTCCACTTGTGACCTGAAACCCCATGTGAGGTATTTTGCCACTTTTTACCTCCCCCATCCTGTGCAGGTGGTGGTATCCGCAGCAAAAAGAAAATTTTTTTTTTATAAATTTGCAAAGATTTAAAACAAACTTCTTTCACGTTGTCATTACGGGTATTGTTTGTAGAATTTTGAGGAAAATTATTAATTTAATCCATTTTGAAATAAGGCTGTAACATAACAAAATGTAGAAAAAGTGAAGCACTGTGAATAATTTCCGGATGCACTGTATACAGTAACTGAACACTGCTATAAAGTAACCCATTTTTAAACAGAGCCTTAAAAAAATAATTAACTGCCCACAGTCTGAACTGATGCCGTTTAATATTTCAGTGCCGAATCCTATGCTTAGCAATCAATCAATCACAAATTCAGGAATTCCCTCAATCCTGGGTGTTTTCTCTCTCTTTTTTGGCTGTTCATAATGGACTGCTATTGATCTGACCCTCTCATCACCTGCTGTAATTGCTTTGGTGATTGGTTTAATTTCACAGTCAGTCTGTGAATGCATGTATTATCTTTTTTCAATCAGGGGAAAAAATAGCAGAACTAAAAGAGAGAAATGGTTCCTTCCAATTGAAAAAAAATAAAATACTGTACTTGCTGTGGTACCTCAGACTCTT
The DNA here is from genome assembly GCF_025860055.1 of Xyrauchen texanus. Taxonomy (NCBI): domain Eukaryota; kingdom Metazoa; phylum Chordata; class Actinopteri; order Cypriniformes; family Catostomidae; genus Xyrauchen; species Xyrauchen texanus. The sequence continues at coordinate 20,692,529 of NC_068295.1, read as the reverse complement.
CTTTCATGAATAGTGGCAGGGGGTGAATGAAATTGACCAATTAAGCAAATACGGATATCAATTAGGTGGTATAATTGAGATTTTTGATATATTAAACACGTGTCCCTGGGTACTTATGTAATAAGCTCCATTGTAAGGAATAGGAGTTGATGTTATTACTGTAGAGCTCTCTCTCTCTCTCTCTCTCGGTCTCTCTCTCTCTCTCTCTCTCTCTCTCTCTGTGGTATATAAATAAGTGCCATACACAAGTACAGGGCTGGTATCTCTGACAAGGTGAAACAAAAAATATCCAGGCCTGCATGGCAAGGATAGACACTGTCGACAGCATGCAATTTTATCTTGAGCTTGACCAACACCCTGCTCTGCATAGATCGGTTCCTACTCTATGTTGACAAACAGTGTCACTGTGCAACAGCACACAAAATCACAGCTCTCTAACTATGTAACTTTGTAAGCAGCATTTCTGGAAAAAAGATAGATAGAGAATTTGATTCTATTGTAACCAGATTTTTAATGTTTCATACCAGGACACATAGGAGGTGGAAGGAATCCCTGTAAAAAAAAAAATATGTTTTTTGTTGTTGTTGGAGGTGACCACCACCATTGTATGAAAAAAAAAGGAATAAGAGTAGTTCCAAAAGATTTAGTTAATATCATCGAAATGAGGAAAAAAAATCTTACAGAGTAGTTTGTGCATAACATAAATAACTTTAGTATGTGTGTTTGAACCCAATTCCTGGGCAACTTTCTATTGTTTTTTTCTTTCCTTTTTTAGTAACACTTTACAATAAGGTTCCATTCGTAAACATTAGTTAATGTATTAGGTATCATGAACAAACAATGAAGAATACACATTCTCTGAGTACGTTATAATGAACACAAGTACACCTACTTATGTGATAATCTAATCAGCCAATTGTGTGGCAGCAGTACAATGGATTTTCACACACAACAGTGAAAAAAAACTTCCAGTGAGCAGAATTTCTGCAGACGGAAACACCTTGTTGATGAGAGAGGTCAATGGAGAATGGTCAGACTGGTTCGAGCTGACAGAAAAGCTAAGGCTTCTCTGTACAATTTTAGCAGAATAGCATCTCAGAATGCACAACAGATGAAGACCACGTGGCACTTTATTAGAGCCATAGTGCTCCTAATAAAGTGTTCAGTGAGTGCATTTTTTACAGCATTTATTAATCTTAGTTAATGTTTGTTAATAAAAATAAACTTGTTCATTGTAAGTCCATGTTAGTTCATAGTGCATTAACTTCTAGGTTACGTATACAACCTCCGTCCCCGATGGAGGGAACAAGACGTTGTGTTGGAGAAGCGACACTAGGGGTCTATCTTGAGCACTGAAATATGCCTCTGACTTATGAAAAAAGGCCAATGAGAAGTTGGCGGACAGTATTTGCATACCCTTATATTATTTGCCGAGGCCCTTACATGCATTAAGGGAAGGGGGTCTTACCCAGTTTCCTATTCTTTCAGGGGGAAAAGACCCTGTGGAGATCACACCTACCCTGCAGGGAGAGGTAAAGGTGACGAATACATCACATGGCCGCTTCAGTCCTATGTGGGAAAGTTGGCGCGGTGGTAGATCCAGCCTCGTAGAGGGGGACCCATGAGGACTAGGGAGGAATCAACCAGGGATCCAAGAGATGGGATCTCCTGGGGAAAAAGGCGCACTATTTTACCTCGGCTGAGGGAAAGGGCGCTAGGCGCAAGCGATGCACCCGTCCAGTTTGAAAGCGTGTTACCGAGTTCTTCGGGCTCGGACCTGAGAGAACACGAGACGATACCGACTCAACCTGAAGATTTTAGAATTTCGCGAAGGTATTAGTTGTTGCCCACCCTGCTGCTCTACAGATGTCTGCTAGGGAGGTGCCCCTGGCCAGTGCCCACGAGGACGCAACACTTCTGGTTGAGTGCGCTCAAACCTGCAAGGGGGGCACGGCCTGGGTGTGATAAGCCAATGAAATGGCGTCGACAACCCAGTGGGCAATCCTCTGTTTGGAGACAGCGTTCCCTTTCTGCTGTCCCCCGAAGCAGACAAAGAGCTGCTCAGAACGTCTAGAGCTCTGTGTGCGGTCAAAATAGATATGCAAAGCACATACCGGACACAGCAACGAAAGGGCTGGGTCTGCCTCCTCCCAGGGCAGCGCTTGCACAACCTGATCTCTGAAGGGCATGGTAGGAACCTTGGGCACGTAGCCCGGTCGCGGTTCCTACCATCACATATGTGTCTGCCGGATCGAACTCCAGGCAAGTATCGCTGACAGAGAACGCTTGCAGGTCCCCGACCCTCTTGATGGAGTCGAGCGCGATCAGCAGGGCCGTTTTCAGAGAGAGTGCCCTGAGTCCAGCTGAGTCTAGCGGCTTGAAGGGGAGTCTCTGGAGGCCCATAAGGACCACTGAGAGAACCCAGGAGGGGAACAGGCTTGGCCGGGAGGGATTTAGCCTCCGGGTGCCTCTTAGGAACCTGATAATTAAGTCGTGCTTACCCAGAGACTTGCCGTCTACTGTATCGTGGTGAGCCGCGATGGCGGCGACATACACCTTGAGGGTGGAGGGGGACAGCCTCCCCTCCAGCCTCTCCTGTAGGAACAAAAGCACTGACCTAACTGCGCACCTCTGTGGGTCTTCGGGAAGAACACCAATTTGCGAACAGGTGCCACTTTAGGGCGTAAAGATGCCTGTTAGAAGGGGCTCTGGCTTGATTGATTGTGTCCACGATGGTCGATGGTAGACCGGCTAGCTCTTCCGCATCCCGTCCAAGGGCCAGACGTGGAGGTTCCAGAGGTCTGGGTGTGGATGCCAGAGCGTGCCCTGTCCCTGAGAAAGAAGGTGCTTCCTCAGGGGAATTCGCCAGGGAGGGGCTGTCGCGAGAAGTGTGAGATCCGAGAACCATGTCCAAGTGGGCCAATAGGGGGCCACTAAGGTGACTTGCTCCTCGTCCTCCCTGACCTTGCACAGCACCGGTGCAAGAAGGCTCACTGGGGGGAATGCGTACATGTGCCAGCTGTGTGCCAATGCGTCTGCCCCGAGGGGAGCCTCTGTTTGGGCATACCAGAACGGGCAGTGGAAGGTTTCTCGGGAGGCAAACAGGTCTACCTGGGCCTTGCCAAACCATTCCCAAATCAGCTGGACCGACTGGGGGTGAAGCCTCCACTCTCCAGTGGGCAAGCGTTGTCGTGACAGCGCGTCCGCTATCACATTGAGGTTGCCGGGGATGTAAGTGGCATGCAGCGACTTGAGTTGGGACGCGTCAGGACACCTGCTGCAAGGGTACTCCTGCCCGTAGAAAGCAGAGGTCTGTCCAGGGTTTGAGTGTTTGGCGGCAGGCAGTGGTGATCATCACACGGTGTGTGCCGCAGCACCATGCTTGTCTTGGGACTTGAGTCTGAAGCCAGTGCTGAAGTGGTCACATATGCATCAATCCCAGTGGTGCGACCACCGCAGAGGATGCCATATACCCCAGGAGCCTTTGGAAACGTTTTAAAGGGACCATAGTGCCTGGCTTGAAGGAAGCGAGGCATTTCAGTACCGACTGGGCACGCTTGTTGGAGAGACGTGCTGACATTGAGACTGAGTCTAACTGAGTTCTGAACTGGGGCAAGCTTGCTCTTTTCCCAGTTGACCTGAAGTCTCAAACGGCTGAGGTGCATGAGCACCCGATCTCTGTGCGTGCATAGTAACTCTCGCGAGGGTGCCAGGATGAGCCAGTCGTTGAGGTAGTTGAGTATGCGGATGCCGGCTTCTTGGAGTGGGGCAAGGGCTGCCTCTGCAACTTTCGTGAAGACGCGAGGGGACAGAGACAGGCCGAAGGGGAGGACTTTATACTGATATGCCTGGCCATAAGAAGGGTCAATGTCGCGGCAGAATCGAGATGTGAAAGTACGCGTCCTTCAGGTCTACCGCTGCGAACCAATCTAGATGCTGGACGCAAGTCAGAATCTGTTTCTGGGTGAGCATTTTGAACTGGAGTTTGAACAGAGCCCGGTTGAAAACTCACAGGTCCAAGATCGGTCGTAAGCTGCCGACTTTCTTGGGTACAATGAAGTAAGGGCTGTTGAAACCCTTCTTCATTCGGTTGGAGGGACAGACTCTATCGCATCTTTGAGTAAAAGAGCCGTGAAGGGGGGCGGGGGCCTGGAAACTGAATTGCGTAACCGAGTGGAATGGTCTGGTGCAGCCAGCGTGACGGGTTAGGCAGTGAAAGCCATGCCTCTAAACACCGTGCTAGGGGCACCAAGGAGACAAGTATTTTGGACGTACCCGCCGGGGTTTCACAACGGGGCAGAGCAGGTAGTGTGGCGTCGGGAAGCAGGGGTGCGTCCCGAGGCTTTGGTGCTTAGAACAAACTCGAAGCACTTACCTTGCTCCGCGCGCCCAGCAGGGGGTGGGTTCATGACTGAGGAGGAGGTCCGATGTTGGTGTCCTCTAGACTTGTCTGAACCAGCCGGCCGGGGAACAGTCGTGGGGCTGAGGGCAGAGGTACTGCTTTCAGGGAGCCGGGACTGTTGAGATCTGGAAGCAAAGTGCCGTGAGAATGGCATTTGCGGGCCTGGTGACCCAGAGACAAAGGAAATAGCTCTTTTATTGAGAATGTGGGTACCACAGCCCCCTCTAGGGGGTGCGGCAAATGAAATAAAACACTAGATTCTCCTCCCGGCCCTCCACCGGGGGACGGAGTGGTCTTACCACCTCCGGAGCTAACGTCTTGGACTTAGGAGTGCCTGGGAGCCTTCCGTGTCCTTGAGGGGGTCCGTGAGACAGGGACTGTTAATGTTGTGTGCCGTCGAATCCAACAGCATGTAGAGCGTTAGAGGAATAACAGGAACTGGTGTGTGACTCGCAGCAGACTGCATACATGACCATCGGCTCCGAAGAAATTTTCAGAATGAACTCCCGTATTTGCCCGCTTAAATACCCGTATGTCCGGGGTTATGCAAATACTGTCTGCCAACTTCTCATTGGCCTTTTTTCAAAAGTCAGAGGCATATTTCGGCGCTCAAGAGAGACCCCTAGTGTCGCTTCTCCGACACAACGTCGAGAGAGCAACAGAAGGGGAAATTAAGTTAACTAATACAACTTTTGATTTAAAAAATGTGTTAGTATATGTTGAAACTAACATTAACCAAGATTAGTAAATGCTGTAAAAGTATTGCTAGTATAACAAATTGAGCCGTATTGTAAAATGTTACCTAAAAGACATACTATAATTGATAATTTTTTACAAGTCTTATATGTTAAAATAAATTAAAATAATAAAATTATGTGTCTAAAGTACAAGTGTGTTGATCTCCACAAGACTTCAACAGAAAACGGAGAGAAAACTGGCTTGCAGCATGAGGCCGATTCCACATGTGTACTTCCGCCTTAGACAGCCCACTCTGTAAATGCGTAGTTTTTAGAAAAACATGTTTCCTCCTTTGCCTATGAACAGAACAGAAAGTATGTTAATGTTTACTGCATGCAGGCGGATCAATGTGAGAATGGAGCAAAATCGCACTTGCTCTTCTTTCAGTTTCAGCGCGAGCATTGTATATGGGAACCCTGATTGGATTAGAAGATTGATGGACGTGACTCTCATTCTTTTCTTTTTTCTTCTTCTTTGTATCCATTAATTTACTCTGAAAAAAAGCACTTTACATAAAATTAAACACTTCTTGTAAGATTAACCTACAGTATCTATGAATAAAATATAAATTTTAAATACTCGCGCTGAAACTGAAAGAAGACCAAGTGCACATTAAACATTAAGGTATACATTAACAGTAAGACCTCCTCAATTAATTACCATGTCCCTCACTTTAGAATAATGGTCCAGCTCATTAGTAATTCCTTCATACCTATGTGGTAACACTTGACTCATTACTTATGGCTTGCCAAAATTATTTTAAAAAGACCTTCAGCAATATCAAACATTTTATATTTTTTAATGAACAGAAGAGATATCCCAAGGAATACACAGGTTGGGCACATACATCCCAGGTAAGTTAGGTAAGCTAACTATGATCATGGCCGCAACCACCATAGACATTGAGGGGCACATGATTTTACTATTACTTACTGATTGGTTAATCATGTTTACATATTAGCTATTAGTAGTAACTAAAGTGTTAACGTAGTACTAATTAATACTGTATTAATTCCTGCATAATTACCTATTAATGACATACCATTATTCCAAAGCGTTACCTGATTCTCTAACAGATCTCTCTTCATGGCAATTATGTAACCTGTTTGTGCAAAACCGTGCACCGTCCCACATAGATTAACCCATACTCTAGGATTTCACATACATGCATACATTGAAACTGTATAAAACAGAGATCTGTATGGCGTAAGTGGTTTTCAGTGGGAGGAAGGTGAGGTAAGAAGTTGTAAATAGAAACACAAGGTCAGGCTTTAAATGAAACAATAGCTCAACTTCAGGCTTTTGTTGATTTGTAAAAAAATTTACTTAATTGTAGTGCTGCAATACGTGTAAGAAACCACAAAAAAAAATATTTGTCAACAATTTTGCCATGGTCATGTACTTTTTGTGAAATTAGACTGCCTATGATATAATGCAAGATGCTTTTTTATTTGATCTGAACAAAAAAAATATTAAATAATTAAATATGAATCTACCATTTAACACAGGGGATGAACTAGGGATGGCTATATTTGCAAGTTAATATATTCCATATATTTCATATTCTATGATGAATTAGAGCAACATAAAGTTGATAACTGATAATAAAAAACACATTATTCTTTATCATTATATTCTAGATATATATATATATATATATAATATATATATATATATATATATATATATATATATATATATATATATATATATATATATATATATATATATAAATATTTTAGAATATTAATTTATATAGAAGGGACAGTGAAAACATTATGTAACGTCAACTGCCATTCTACAGAATTATTTTTGCTTAGAAAAATAATTTTGAGCTTTTCAGTTTCTAAGAACCAATTAATGCTCAATGATGTAGCATTCCAATTACTAGAGAGTGTGATATGAGATAGAAAGTGAGAGCAAATAAGACAGAAATGAGAGAGAGAGAGAGAGAGAGAGAGAGAGAGAGAGAGAGAGAGCAGACAGTGCTGAATTCTGCTGCATGGGCAGCAGATAGAGCTGAATTCTGACGTGTTTTAGGTCAATGCCTAATGTGACAAGTGGTAGAGAGTTGCTGGACAGCACCGTGACTCCACAGTATGTCTTGCCATTTATAAATATGTCACACACACACAGCATAGCAAAAAACTGTACTCAAGTAAAAGTACAATTTCTTTAAAAACAAATATTACTCAAGTGGAAGTAAAAGTACGAATATCAATAATTACTTGAGTAAGAGTAAGAAAGTATCCGATTACAAAAGTAATCAAGTAGTGAGTAACTCTTTACTTTCACAGATGACATAATAGACAATAACTCCCCTATTGTTATGTTCCCTGTTGTCTTTTGTTTTTGTACTGTCATCGTGAAGTTTAGTTTAATTCCTGTTTTGGTTTTGTAGTCTTTTTGTAGTTTCTTTTATTCTGTCATGTTCACTGTTGTCTTGTGATCTATGTTTCTCTATTCACATTCTTGTCATGTTTCCTTGTCTGCTCCGTGTTTTCCTTTTCACCCGTCACCGTTCACGCTCCATGTCACGTTTTCTTTGTTGTCCGCCCCGTGTTTCACTGTCCTTGTCTAAAACTACATTTCCCACAATTCCTGGCCTCCCTCACTGCCTGCACTCATCATTGTTTCCACCTGTGTCTCGTTCTGTCTCCACTTTGTCTGTGTATTTAAACCCTGGTTCTTTGTTTAGTCTCTGTCGATTGTCGTTCGTTTCTTGTATGTTGCCAAGCCTGGTCCGTGTTCCCTACCCGAGTTCTTAGTTTTCTTTGTGTTTTGGTTCATCGTGTTTAATCTGTTTCATTGTGTTTTAAGTTTCCAGTTTTCCCATCGTGGACTTTCCTTTGTGTTTACCTTTTATTTCTTATGTGTTAAAGTCAATAAAAACCGTGTTTGGATCCGCACCTCTTGTCCGTCTTGTCCTGCTTCCGCACCCCTCATAACAGAACAATCGACCAAAAATGGATCCAGCGGTTCAACAGGCCAATTATCGGCTGCTGTGTCTGAAGCAAGAGGACCGACCGGCAGTGCTTCACATTGGCGATTTTCTCAGGCTGGCTAGCGTCTCCGACTTCCCGGATTCTGCCCTGGTGGTCTACTTCAGGGGCAACCTGAACGCCTCGTTGAGGGAGCGGTTGCCACCAGCAACGCACGAGTGGACTCTCTGCAGATTCGTGGAGATGACGTTGCGGGTCTGCGGCTCACCGTTAACTGTGGGCGTTGCTGAGAAGGACTCTATCTTGCCATCCACAATGGAGTCCCTTCGACCACCTCCGGCGGCCCCAGTAACACCAGCCCCACCTGTCTGCGAACCGACCCTCATGCCAGTCACCTACCACGAGCCAGCGCGGCCCACTTCGTCAGCCCGGAGGAGGGAGAGAAGACGGGCTTCCGCCTCCCGGCCCGCACCAGCCCCGGTCTGTGAACCAGAGCCCACACATGTCACGGTGAGCGAGCTAAAGCCCACGCATGTCACTGTGAGCGAGCCTGAGTCCTCGTCAGCCACGGTGAGCGAGCCAGAGCCCACGCATGTCACGGTAAGCGAGCCAGAGCCCACGCATGTCACGGTGAGCGAGCTAAAGCCCACGCATGTCACTGTGAGCGAGCCTGAGTCCTCGTCAGCCACGGTGAGCGAGCTAGAGCCCACGCATGTCACTGTGAGCGAGCCTGAGTCCTCGGCCATCCCCGAGCCAGCGCCAGTAGCCTCAGACATCAGTGAGCCAGAGCCGATAGCCTCAAACGTCAATGAGCCAGTGCCTGTAGCCTCAGACGTCAGTGAGCCAGAGCCGTTAGCCTCAAACGTCAATGAGCCAGAGCCTGTAGCCTCAGACGTCCCTGAGCCAGCGCCTGTAGCCTCGACCGTCCCTGAGCCAGCGCCTGTAGCCTCGACCGTCCCTGAGCCAGCGCCTGTAGCCTCGACCGTCCCTGAGCCAGCGCCTGTAGCCTCGACCGTCCCTGAGCCAGCGCCTGTAGCCTCGACCGCCCCTGAGCCAGCGCCTGTAGCCTCGACCGCCCCTGAGCCAGCTCCTGTAGCCTCGACCGCCCCTGAGCCAGCGCCTGTAGCCTCGACCGCCCCTGAGCCAGCGCCTGTAGCCTCGACCGTCCCTGAGCCAGCGCCTGTAGCCTCGACCGTCCCTGAGCCAGCGCCTGTAGCCTCGACCGTCCCTGAGCCAGCACCAGAAGCCTCGACCGTCCAAGAGCCAGCGCCAGTAGCCATGACCGTCCAAGAGCCAGTGCCAGTAGCCATGACCGTCCAAGAGCCAGTGCCAGTAGCCAGGTCCGTCCAAGAGCCAGCACCAGTGGTCGTGCCCATCCTAGAGCCAGCACCTCTCGAGCCTTCCAGGGCTCCTCCTCCCGAGCTTTCCAGAGCTCCGCCTTCCGAGCTTTCCAGAGCTCCACCTTCCGAGTTTCCCGAGCTTTCCAGAGCTCCGCCTCCCGAGCTTTCCAGAGCTCCGCCTTCCGAGCCTCCCGAGCTTTCCAGAGCTCCGCCTTCCGAGTCTCCCGAGCTTTCCAGAGCTCCGCCTCCCGAGCTTCCTAGAGCTCCGCCTTCCGAGCCTCCCGAGCTTTCCAGAGCTCTGCCTCCCGAGCTTCCTGGAGCTCTGCCTTCCGAGCCTCCCGAGCTTTCCAGTGCTCCGCCGTCCGAGTTTCCCTAGCTTTCCAGAGCTCCGCCTCCCGAGCTTTCCAGAGCTCCGCCTTCTGAGCCTCCCGAGCTTTCCAGAGCTCCGCCTCCCGAGCTTCCTAGAGCTCCACCTTCCGAGCCTCCCGAGCTTTCAGAGCTCTGCCTTCCGAGCCTCCTAGAGCTCTGCCTTCCGAGCCTCCCGAGCTTTCCAGAGCTCTGCCTCCCGAGCTTTCTAGAGCTCCGCCTCTCGAGCCTCCCAGAGCTCCGCCTTCCGAGCTTTCCAGAGCTCCGCCTTCCGAGCTTTCCAGAGCTCCGCCTTCCGAGCTTTCCAGAGCTCTGCCTTCCGAGCATCCTGAGCTTTCCAGAGCTCCGCCTCCCGAGCTTTCCAGAGCTCCACCTCTCAAGCCTCTCGAGCCTTCCAGGGCTCCGCCCCTCAAGCCGCTCGAGCCTCCCAGGGCTCCGCCCCTCAAGCCTCTCGAGCCTCCCAGGGCTCCACCCCTCAAGCCTCTCGAGCCTTCCAGGGCTCCGCCCCTCAAGCCTCTCGAGCCTCCCAGGGCTCCGCCCCTCAAGCCTCTCGAGCCTCCCAGGGCTCCGCCCCTCAAGCCTCTCGAGCCTCCCAGGGCTCCGCCCATCAAGCCTCTCGAGCCTCCCAGGGCTCCGCCTCTCAGGCCTCTCGAGCCTTCCAGGGCTCCGCCCCTCAAGCCTTTCGAGCCTATTAGGGCTCCGCCCCCCAAGTCTCCAGAGCTTCCTACGGCTCTTCTTCCAGAGATTCCCGAGCCTCCAAAAGCTTTGCCCCCAGAGACTCCAGAACCTACCAAGCCTTCGCCTCTGAAACCTCCGACGGCGCCACCTCCCTCGGCTCCGCCTCTCGAGTCTCTCGAGCCTTCCAGGGCTCCGCCTCTCGAGCCTTCCACGGCTCCGCCTCCAGAGCCTCCTACGGCTCCGCCTCCCGAGCCTCCTCAGGCTCCGCCTCTCGAACCACCCGAACTTCCGACGGCTCCGCCCTCAGAGCCTCCCGAGCCTCCTATGGCTCCGCCTCCAGAGTCTCTTACGGCTCTGCCCCAGAGACTCCCACGGCTCCGCCTCCAGAGCCTCCCATGGCTCCGCCTCCTGGGCCTCCTGAGCCATCCTCGGCTCCGCCTTCCTCAACCCTGTCTCCTAGGTCTTCCAGGGCTCTGCCTCCAGAATCTCCCGAGCCTTCCACGGCTCCGCCCTAAGAGCCTCCCGAGCCTCCTACGGTTCCGCCTCCAGAGCCTCCTACGGCTCTGCCCCCAGAGACTCCAGAGCCTTCCTGGTCTCCGCTCCTAAAGCCTCCTACGGCGCCGCCTACCTCGGCTCCGCCTCCTGAGCCTCCTTCTGCTCCACCTCCTGAGCCACCCCCAGCACCGCCTTCAGGGCCTTCTAAGCCATCACCTCCCTCGGCTCCGCCTCCGAGGTCCTCCTTGGCTCTGCCTCACGTGGCTCCGCCGGCCTCCCCAGTGACCACTCCTCCTCACAGGGCCCCTGAACCGGCCCCTGCCCCACGGCCATCTCCTAGGCCACCCAAACCGGCCTCGGTCCTGGGGCCACCTCCCAGGTCCCCTGAACCGGCCCTTGGCCCATGGCCATCTCCCAGGCCACCAAAGCCGGCCCCTGTCCTGTGGCCTCCTCCCAGACCACCGAAACCTGTCCCTGCCCGGTCGATCCCTCCCTGGCCCCCTAAACCTGTCCCTTTGTGCCCCCGTGGACTGTCTCATTTCCCTGTGTGCCCCCACGGACTGCCTAATTGCCCCTTGTGCCCCCATGGACTGCCCAATTGCCCCTTGTGCCCCCATGGACTGCCTATTTGTCCCTTGTGCCTCCTTGGATGGTCTCTGTGTCCCTTGTTCTCCCTTTCATCTATCTGTTTTCCCCCCGGTCTACCCCCTCACTCTTTGGTAATTTTGTTTTTTTGGTATTTCTGTCTTTTTTGTTAGGACCGTCTGGAATCTGGTCCTTTTGAGGGGGGGTTATGTTATGTTCCCTGTTGTCTTTTGTTTTTGTACTGTCATCGTGAAGTTTAGTTTAATTCCTGTTTTGGTTTTGTAGTCTTTTTGTAGTTTCTTTTATTCTGTCATGTTCACTGTTGTCTTGTGTTCTATGTTTCTCTATTCACATTCTTGTCATGTTTCTTTCTCTGCTCCATGTTTTCCTTTTCACCCGTCACCGTTCACGCTCCATGTCACGTTTTCTTTGTTGTCCGCCCCGTGTTTCACTGTCCTTGTCTAAAACTACATTTCCCACAATTCCTGGCCTCCCTCACTGCCTGCACTCATCATTGTTTCCACCTGTGTCTCGTTCTGTCTCCACTTTGTCTATGTATTTAAACCCTGGTTCTTTGAGTCTCTGTCGATTGTCGTTCGTTTCTTGTATGTTGCCAAGCCTGGTCCGTGTTCCCTACCCGAGTTCTTAGTTTTCTTTGTGTTTTGGTTCATCGTGTTTAATCTGTTTCATTGTGTTTTAAGTTTCCAGTTTTCCCATCGTGGACTTTCCTTTGTGTTTACCTTTTATTTCTTATGTGTTAAAGTCAATAAAAACTGCGTTTGGATCCGCACCTCTTGTCCGTCTTGTCCTGCTTCCGCACCCCTCATAACACCTATATGCCATTACACATACACATTTAACATGTATTACAGAATTATTATTATTAATGGAAATTCTGTCATCACTCACCATCATGTTGTTCCTAACTTTCTTTCTTCTATGCAACACAATAAAGAGATATTATACAGAATGTCTGCCTGAGTCACTATTTACTTTCAGTGAATGTGTCTTTTTCTATATATAAAGTGAATTGTGACTGAAACTGTCAGTCTCTAACATTCTGTCTAATATCTTTTACATACAGAAGGTCAAATGTGTTTGGAACAACATGAGGGTAGGGAAATGAAGTAGTTAAATCCATATCTTCAGAAGTGAAATTAAAGGTGTGGGTGAAAAACAGATCAATATTTGCAATTGTTTGCGAGATATTGTTCTCCCTTGTAATACAGAGAAGGCTCATATATTTGATGAATACAAAACAGAAAAGTAATGTCTCTCTTTGGTGTAGGCCATGTCTGGCAGTCCGAAGAAGTTGTACTCAGAACCGTCATATCCTGCCGGATATAGGAGGCCGGGCGAGGAGCCCTAGTGAAAAAAAGTATACTTTATTGTATTGTAAATATATTCTTTTTTCAATTGTATATTGCAAATATACTAACCAAAATTGTACTATCTTTAAATATATTTAAAGTATATTAACATCATGCTTTTACCAATTTTCACAATAAAATTTTTAACACACTTTAAAAAAATTGTTCTTTAGTATATTATCTAAAAATATATTTTAGATAAATATACTTGAAGTGAAAATTCAGTTTATTTTTTAAAAGTGTATTTATTTGCACTTTACTCGTGGTCATCAGGCGCAAGTGTAACAATTAGCATTTCAGCAAGAAAAAATAACAATGCATAGTTTGTGTGTGGCCGCTGTTCCAAAAATTATTATTTTTTTGTTTGTTTCTTTCTTTCAGCATTCTTTTAATTTAAAAGCATGGTTGGTGTAACTACCTCCCATCGGCAGTTTAAATTATAGCTGTTTATCCTGCTATTTTTTGGTACCTATAGTAATAGTAGTTTGGAGGCGGAAATATTTATTGCAGCACTAGTGTTCTGTCCGTAATTAATTAAGAAAACACCTGTTGAGCGAAGCGCCAAAAATGATGACAGAAAATAAATTAGCGACAGCTACACTAAGTAATAAACATGCAAGCAGACAAACCTAGAAGAAAGAAGACGAGGAGAAAAATAAAGGATAATTTAGCCCCTCATAAGAGACAAGCAGCCTACGAGGGCTTTTAACCATGACCTTGTGCATCATGTCTGTCATTGGAAGGAGCTACACTTGATACATTTTGTTATGTTTTACAATTGTAAAACCATGTGAGATTTAAATTAACACTCTGTTATTGAAGTTTTTATATGTTATTTATTGTAATGGCCTTGAAAAAAAGTGCATTCAGCATTGGGTAAAAAAGTCCCCCAAGAAATTCAGCCTTCAGTACACTGTAAAATGTAATATTATTCCTTACTTAAAAATATTAGCATGTTTACTTGAATTTAACCAAAATGTTGAGTTTTTGAAAATTGTAATTGTTGCTGACATTTTCAAACACAGCTCCCATAACTAACTA